>NW_027504869.1:0-600000 GCF_021521415.1 Bidens hawaiensis
TCCGTTAAGCCGAAAAAGATTTATAAAACATTTATTTGAATGTTTTAAGCGATCCGTGAAAATATTTTCGATTTTTACAAACGTATAGTATGTTTTTATAAATTTATACAAAAATAGCAGAAAAACACTCATTTTCGCACTGTTTGTCGTACCCGATATATTTTTCACGCTAAAAACCGAATCCAAAATAAAATTGGACTCGGCATTTCACGTCTGGGCCCACAAAACAATGCAATGGGTTGAAATTGGGCTAAGGGGGTGGCCCATTAAACTTACGGTCACCACCCCTGTTAACCATATTATTAATATGTTTCCTTTGTTATAAGGATAGTTAGATATTTTCACATGAAGTTCCAAAACCTAAACATTTAACCTGGCTGTTCCAGTAAAGCTAAGCCAAAAATTCAAAGGTAATATTAAAGATTTGATCATATAAACTATGTTTAAGCATGTTTAATTCTATATAAACATAGTTTGATTACCAAAAATAATTCCTAACTATGCAAAAATCGTAAAAATGATACAAAAACATGTTTTTATCATACACACAGTTAGGAATCAGAATCATACTCATTTTTGGCCATAAACACGGATTACAGGGTTTAAATAGCATTTTTACGGTTCAAAAGTTCGTTTTTACACCCTAGCCGAAACCCTAAGTCAAATGCTGTTATGTTGATGAAAACTTCCTTGGTTTGTGATATAGGACTTGTATCTAGCCTGCATAGAAGCACAAGAGTTTGAAACCTTGATTAGAAAGGCAAAAAACGAGCCAAACCCGCTAAGGTAATGACGAATCACTCGTTTACGGGCTGTTTAGGTTAAGGTTGTGATGTGCATATTGTTAGGCCTTGAAATTTTGCAGGGACATCAGGGACCATATCATTGAGTCCCTGTCCAAATTTGGTAATTTTTCGACCATCCGAGAATATTTGGCGAATTTATTACCGAATTAGAATGTTTAATTGGGAAAAATAGTTAAAATGCTTGAAAAATTATGAAACTTTTTGGGGAACTCAGGTTTGGTATATTTTGCTCACATATGAAATTTGGGAGCATTTGGAAAAGCCTAAGTAGGTTTTGTGCATTCGCGTTTAATTGAATTTTTATAGTTGAATTTGACCAGAAAAGAATATTGAACAAGGTTGTTACATTCCGGAATTGATACAGATGGTTTTGGGATATAATTTGAGCATTCAGGAATTTTTGTGGAATTTTTGGAAATCGTTTGGTATAAACGGACGATTTTCAGGCTAAATATAGCAGGTAAAATGGATTTTTATAAATTAACGAACCAGTAAATAATTCCAGAAATATTTTTATAAAAATCTAAGTATTTTATTTGATAAGTGGATAAAGTTTCATAATTTAATGATTAACGGTTAATGAATGATGCTAATTTGAAAATTAAACAAACTCAATTCTGATAAAAACCGGCAAGTTCGTGATTAACGAATCTGCAAGAATATCAGAACACCAGGAGTGATCAAAAATTATATTTTTGGATTAATTAAGTAAAAATGATCTTTTTTATGAGAAACCTAGACAATCTGGATAGATTGTCTGAGTTTTTGGATAGATTGTCTGCGTTTCTCCTCAAATCAAACTAAAGAAACGGAAACGGGCCCTATAGCGAATCCAGAACCCCAATATGTGATCTTTCTTTATAACTTAATCATTTTATCGACCAACACATTTACCCAAGCTTACTTCCCCATAACTGTTTTCTGAACGCATAAACGAACAACTTGGCCCAGCTGGGAAAACAGGAAAACTAAGCCAAGTTCGGTTTTAAGTACTAGATATTGAACAACATCACAACCTAAGACTATTGACACTTTCTGAGCGTTCCAGCTAAACCCAGATTAGTTATACAGCCAAGTTTAGTATTGAGATTATAATAATATTAAAATATTAATATTATTATAATATTGATTATAGGAAGTAGTGATAGCGAATTGAACAAACCGCGAGCTGACATAGTGCTGATTATCTACTAAACAGTGAGTTTCATGACCCCACTCTTTAAACAGTTTTATGAACTTTTGGGGTGAAAAGCATGTTTGATTACGTAAACATATCCGAAACTTGTAATGATGTGAATTATCTAAGTGCTAACACACGAAAGTCCCCACAATCACAGTGATTAACTTCGAGCCGGTGGCTTGTGAATAGTACTATTGGTTTGACAAACCCAAACGGAATCGCCCTGGTTGCCGTGTCACATAGCACCGTTTGCACATGACCATACTTATATAAACAGGCTATGTAGTGTTAGACATAGCTACCGGGGCATGTTGTGGGCGGAAGGAGAGCCACAGTGGTTGATTGGGCATGGGAAAAGGATGCACGCAGCACAAACAGTCAAGGCTTCACTGTAGCTTAGCATTATAACATCATTTACATACATACATACATACATACATACTTATATCACGATTACAAGTGTTAACTTGTGAATATTCATAACTGTTTTCTTGAAACACGTGAAACTCACCAACTCTAGTAGTTGACCCGTTTTAAACTGCTTTTCAGGAATGGTACCAATGTTGGAATAATGTGATGATATGCTACCTGTCGTGGATTGTGCTTGATGCTATGTGAATAGACGCAAGGTTATTAGTACAAACAGAATAGTGTAACGAACATATTTTGTTGTAACGCCTAGCTGTGAACGAAGATAAATCAATGTAATATAATGTAAAATAGTTTGTAATGTTTCTTTATAAACAATGTTGTTGATACCAGAGGTGTCTGTAACATTCCCGTTTTACGCTTCCACATTGTGCTAGTCGGGGTGTGACAAGAGGTTTGAAGGAATTAACAACCAATTCAGTTTGTGGAGTTTCGGTTTGTTATATGGGCGGTGGAAAATTATTATTTTTAAGTATTGGGGCTGAATTGGTTGTCGGTTACTCAACAGGTCGGTACAACGCGAATTCGCGTTTATTGGTAGTTAGTGCGTTGTGCTTGCGAATTACCGACCCATCCAACTCGTGCGGTGTCGTCTGGACATGTCGGCTGTGATTTTATTAAATTTGGTCCACACAGGGATGAGTTGGTTGCTAAGTGCATAAACAACTCATAAACACGCATATTCATCTCACCTAACAACTTCCAGAGGTAATTTGGAAATCCTGTTCCCTGGGATTATCTAAGGGTAGTTTTGGTATATACAAGGCCCCGGGGGCTATTGTAAATGAATTTGATGAGGTCGAGGCTCTAGGTAACTCAAGCCGCGCTAGAACGCCTCGAAGGATAAACGAGTCGATTCGGTACCGTTAGTAACCCTTGTGCATAATCTGACAGGTGTTTGAGTTGTGGGAATACTTAGGGGTCCTCTAGCTCGTTGTAATTGAGTGCCTCGTGTCAGGTGAGTTCATGATGCCCCTTTTACTTTTTACGTTTTAGACTACCATACACACTTACTTGTTTTACCCGTTAAAGTGTTTAAGTGACTGCGTATAGGTTTACATGAAGTAATTGTATTTTAGATGCATTATACATATTATCCATGACTTGTCCTTGTGGAAATATATTCGTTCGTCATGATTAAGCTATAGGTATATATATATATATATATATATGTGTGTGTGAGTGTGTGTATTGATGTTGGTACTTGATGAACTTACGTGTACGTCTGCCCTTGGGTGTGTATGTTTGTATGGATTGTGGCCGGGTCCAATATATTACTCGGGGTAACCCATGGTGGAGAGGCCCGTATTGCGTGGATTTTCTGTAATAGGGTCCAATATATTACTCAAGTTACGACTCGTGGTGAGAGGCCCGTATCACGTACTTTTTCTGCTACCGGGTCCAATATATTACTCGAGTTTCGACACGTGGTGGAGAGGCTCGTGTTAGCATAAATACTTTAAAAGGAAAAATATGTATTTATTAAATTATGATTTTCGAGGTTGTTTGTACTTCAAACTAATTAATAAATATTGATTATATAAAACTTCAACTCACTCAGCTTTAGCTGACTTTGTGTGTTTGTTAGTTTGAGTTGCAGGTTAAGGACTCGAGGTTACCGCTTGGACGTGCTGGAAACTACTCGGACGGTTGAAGGCATTCCAAGTCAGAGATTTTGAAATAAAACAGACATTTTTATTTACATTTGATTTTTGGGCACTTGTACCCGGGTTGGTATTTTGGATACTTAACCATTTTCCGCTACTTATTGTTTGGAACCTTTTTCCCGGTTTTGGGCATTTTTAATACTCATAAATTTCCGCTATTAACTTACTCTAAAATGTTTTTTTTTATGGAACGAATTATTTTGGTTTTAAATTTTTGTGAAATTTTGGATATGATTATCAACTATAGGATTTCCGGGACTTGGGGTCTTACGGTAACTGGACCGTGGCCCACGGTTCGACTCGTAACTGCCGAGTTTTGGCCACTTTTTAGGCCGTTTTTGGTTGTCTTTTGACATACTTTTCAATTAGAACTGCTTGGGGGCGATTCGTGGAGTCTAAGACATTGTTTTTGGTGATTCTAATCATTAGATTGGGTGTTTGATTCTTATGATTAAGACAATTGAAGTTATGATGATCCATCAAACCACGAGTGGCTAACTCCATTGGTGATCATCTTGGACGTAAGGTTTAATTGATACACTATGTTATGCTTTGATTTTTAGAATAATGACTTTTCAATGTTTGTTTAGTTGTTATGGTGTTTGATTAATTGTTTGTAAATTGTTGCTTGTGTTTGATCATAATCTAAACCATACGTTCTTGGTGCCATTGGCAATCATGATATCATGGGAGGAATTAGGGTTGAATATTTGTTAATTAGTTATCGGGTAACAACCTTGCATTGTATTAATCCAAGTACTTAGTTCCTGTTTATCATAAACAAGTAATCAAACATGAACTATGTCTATGTGGTTCTTTCTAGTGAGCATGAATAATTATGTTGATTTAAACCTGAAATCTAAGGTGATCGCTTTTGCTTAATCAGTTTACAAACCTTAATAGTTGTTTTGAAAGTGTTTTATTTCAATTTAGTTAATCTAAAAACCAACCATCAAATCTAAATTTACTTTTTATACAATTTTTGTTTAATTTCATAGTCTGTTAAAGCTACTGGTAAACACGCATTCCACAAAATCTCTATGTTCGAAACCCACTTACTGCTATCTATTTAGTTGTATTTGATTTATTTTTGAATGTGTCTTCGACCTCACGTCAAAAGTCCTCACACACATTGGACCGTTACCTAAGATTAACTAGCAGGGTAATGTTAAGTAGTACTACTAGGTTTGACAAACCCCACCTGCGCTAAAACTCGACTGGATGTTAGACAGGTGTAACGTTGACCTAAGCATCGCCAAGTTAGGTAAAGACTTGGTAGGAGACACAAACCAACATGCCAGCTTTGGTCGCAATGGGCATTGCACTATTGTATCATGAATACTAGCGTAATTAACTAGTGATAAGACAATGCTTGCATTATCTACTTGTTTAACGAACTTGTTTTGAATACAAACCCATGAAGTCACCAACCATTGTATTGACCCTTTTAGCATGTCTTTCTCAGGTCGCTAAACTTTGGTGCACAGATAGGAGGTCTCATGCATGTTCTATATAAACAATAAATAAGGATCTTTTGTTTTTGAAGTACTTTAACTTTTGGATGCGCTTGTTTTGCGCTTCAACATTTTGTTTTGGTTTAGGGAATTTTATTCCCACATGTTATGCTTCCGTAACTTAAACGTTAAACTCTGAAAACATTTTCCCGCTTTTGGGAAAGTTATGGTTTTTAAATAAACTTAGATGTGGTTTGGTGTAACTAATGACTAGAGATCCTAGTTTGACATGCTCCTCGTGGTAAAACCCTGCATGTGGAAATTGAGGGTGTGAAATATTGATATCAAAGCCATTAGTTATAGTGAACTAGGTTGCATTCCTAACTATAACTGAACATGTTGCATTAGTTACACTACACACATAGTTATTGACTACTTATTCATGCACACACCTGCGTTGCAGTATGTCGACATCATTCACACCCACACAAGCTAACGGAAAGGAACCTGCTACTGATGGTGGTGGTCCATCGTCACCCACTCCACCTTCTTCACGAGGACGAAGAAGCATAGGATTGATTCAGTAGAGTGTACAACCTCTCAAGAGGAAGTTACACTCAGACGCTTACTTTCAAGACCAACTAACTAGGAATGGTATCCACATTA
Source organism: Bidens hawaiensis (assembly GCF_021521415.1). Classification (NCBI taxonomy): domain Eukaryota; kingdom Viridiplantae; phylum Streptophyta; class Magnoliopsida; order Asterales; family Asteraceae; genus Bidens; species Bidens hawaiensis. The sequence continues at coordinate 6,203 of NW_027504869.1, forward strand.
CGTCAGGTGGTGATTCAACAGGAGCACGTTCCATCCGTACCTATTCTTGGCATCTCTCCTAACTCGAGCAAGCCATTTACCTAACATACTCTTCATATCCTCCCATACCATGAGCCACTAGTGATTGCAGCTTTGGTGGCAGCCTTTGAGCATGAAAATCATATCATAAATGGTACCATTGGAGACGTCTTCAAACTGAAAAGGGATTTGGCTTTGGAACAGTTTAGAACTAGGTAGATGACTTAGGAAATTGAGGGGACTAGAGAGCAGCAAACCCTTTTGATGAATCAAGTCGTTGAACTCACTAACCGAGTGGAAAAGTTGAATAATCGTCTGAGTCAAGCTTTGGACATGATCAGAGAATTGGACGACGAACTCGAGCCTCAGGAAGAACCCAAGGAGGAAGAACCTGAGGAGGAATCCAAGGAGGAACCGGAGGAGCAGCAGGCCGACAGTGTAGGGTCTATTGTGACTCATTGAGGATATGTTTGTTTTCTTAGAAGATTTGTTTTCATAATGAACCTAGATAGGTAGGGTTGTTCTCATCCATGTAATACTTTTGGATTTTGATGTTTGGACTTAAGTATTTTGTAAACAGTTTTTACAATTTATTTGCTCAAGTATTATAGTCTAAATTTGTGATGTTGTGTTCATATGATTACTTGTCATTTACTTATGGCCAGAATAATGATTGATATTTGGAATATTAATTTGTTATTGTATTTTGTGAATGTAAATAAACATGTCTGGACGCAAAGGATGAGGCGGAAGCGGTGGTGGACGTGGCAGAGGCCGTGGAGAAGGAAACATCAACTTAGCTCTAGCAGAACTGGCAGCTTTAATTAACGAGCAGGTTACGGCAGCGATGGCCATGGCCCAAGGCCATGGCCAAGTACCGGGAGGTAAAAGTTCAAATTTGTTGAACAAAACCAGTCAAAATGATTTCCTAAGCAATCTATTCCTAAAACAGATACTCACGTAAATTTTCTATCTTCAATCTAGGTCCAGCGGGTTGCACATTCAAAAACTATATGGACTGTAAGCCGCACTCATTCAGCGGTCTAGAAGGAACGGTAGGCTTACTTCCTGGATTGAAAAGTCTGAGTCTGCATTTTCCATGTGTAACAATCCAGTTGGAAGTCAGGTGAAGTTTACGACGGGAACACTCGAAGGACCAGCTCTTACCTGGTTGAAGTCCCAAGTGCAGATGATGGGACTTAATGTGGCCAATGCTCTAACATGGGGAGAGTTTACTGATTGGATAAAAGAAGAGTACAGTCCGAGAGATGAGGTGTATAAATTAGAGCAAGAGTTTTGGAATATACATATGGAAGGTTCAGACATTGAAGCCTACACAATCCAGTCGCAAGAGTTAGCAGTATTATGTCCTCAAATGGTGAACCCAGCTTATAAACGTATTGAGAAGTATATTGACAGGTTGGCACTGCAAATTCAAGGAATTGTAACTTCATCAAAACCATCCAATATCTAGAAGGCTATCCATTTAACCCACAAGTTGACCGGTCAAGATGGAAATTGAGGGTGTAACATAATTGGGCGCTTCCCACCCCACGGCGCCCCCAAACCACTGGGAACACTGCCCCTAGGGCGCTTTTGTCACAAATGGTATTTGTTCTAATCTCAACCAAATATAATAACAATTTCATGAAATCAATAAGAACAAGGATAAGAACAGCCAAATGCTTAATGTATAATAACATGCAAAATCAAGAGAGACACATCATTCGAGATATAGGAATGATCAGTGTTACAAGAGGAACCATAAAAGACAATGGGTTGAATTGAAAACCCCAAATGAGACGAAGAGTCTTTAAGACTACATTTTGATATATATTTGTTGATTGATGCTTCTTGTGTGCCTTGGAGCCATGGCAGAGGAGCAAATAAATAGCCGAGGGGAAAACGGGGCAGCCGTTGTACCCATCGGACCTTCCAGAAAAGACTATGGAGCTTCCATAGAAGATAAGCGATTGATGCACAGATGATGCTAGATATGTGACAGCAATGTTTCTAAATTGAAGGAAGCAAGGAGAGGTGGGCCAAGACTCGAAGAGGCCCAACAGTTGTCCTATAGCCCATATACAAAACACAAGTCCAAGAAACAAGCATATAAATGTAGGATTATTAAATTGAAAGATAAAAAGATATATTTTTAACACCACCCCCCCCCCCTCAATTTGATAATCCAAACATATCATGCAAAGACAACTCATTAATTGAAAATTCGGTTTTGCCAACAGATGAAATAACCACATTCTATGTTCACAAGGAGTAAACACATTGAAAACATGTACATGTTTTGATAAAAGGAGATCATATGGTTATAAATAAATCTCATATTTGATCAAACAAGGAATCACGTGATCCCACAAGGTAAAGCAGACGTAGCAAACGCCACAAGGCATATCATATTCTACAGTACTCACCACAAAATAGAGCAACCATATAATATGTCCCAATTAACAAAAACAACATATGATTGCATAAAGATATCAGACACATCCAATAAAAACACAAAGTCACATGATTTATAATAGTTTAAAACCATGCCACAAGGCAATACCTATGAAGAACTTACAGACTAATTTGACTTGAACAAAAAACTTTTACAACTCTACAAGACATGTATGTAAAGAACATAAAGACTATTTTGAATCAAGCAAAAAACTTTTATAACTTCATAAATAAAACCAATCATAAGATTTAATAAGAGTATCAGAAACAAATCTGATAAGACAAAAGTCACATGACTTTTAGAAAAGAAGAATCAGAAGATTCTATAAGACAATCAGAAACATATCGATTAGAAAGATAAAAAGCCACATGGGTTTTAAAAATTCAGAAAGCATAGAAGCACATCTGAAGATAAGACAAGTGAAGAACATAAAGACTAATTTTGACCGGGTCAAAGAACTTTTACAACTTCACAAATAAAAAACTTGAATCACAAGATTTGTTAAGACTATCAGAAGAAAATCTGATAAGATAAAAGTCACACAACCTTTTTGAAAGATTTTTTTTAAGATAAAAGTCGCAATTTTTAAAGTATTTTATAAAATAAAAGTCATAAGACCTTTTGAGGAAAAAATGAATCACGAGAATCAGAAAAGAGCCGCAAGACTCTATGGACCACATAACAGTCTAAAAAGAAGACATTGTCCGAAACAAATCTGATAAAACAAGAATCACACCATCAATAGATTAACACAAAGAAAGAATCACATGATTCTATAAAATAAAGTCGGAACAAAAAGAATAGCATAAGCTATATCAGACTAGAAACACACAGCCAAACCTTTTTTTTTTAATCTAACACAAGACAAATAACATATAAGGCTGTTAAAGAATCAAGACCACTCTTAATAATAACCTGGTTGAAAAAAAGGCAAACCACATGGTTCGACTAACCAGAAACAAGATTATGAATTATAAGACATATTGGTCAAGCAAATTATCATGAAAACAACCAAGCTAATAATCCAAACATGATTTTCCATGATACAAAATAACACCCAGACATGGTCATGGCCAAAAGACACTTTCGCAATCATGCAATTCAAGATACCTAGAATTTGTCACAATGATTGAACTAATAGATCACAAAACATGTTTGATGAATCACATAATTTTGCATGAAAGAAATATTGTATTAGAATAAAAGTGGATCATATTTTATATTTACCCCCAATCAATCTTATTTCGAATTTTCAACACCAACCAATAATCATATTAAAGCACCAAGAAAAATTAACACATAACATGTAAGGTAGCTAGCACCAAACTTAACAAGAGCTGCTACACTTAAGTCTTTAAGAAAGACAAACCATTTTTTTTTTCTTTTAACTTTTTATGCGGCTTTTTGGTAGAGAAAAAAATTAGATCAAGAAACCTTTAAAATACAAGTACTTTAAACTTCATTTTTTTTTAGGCTGGTATTGATTTTCTTTTTATTTTGTTTATTGCTATTATTATTATTTTTTTGGAAACAGAGTAAACAAACAAATTATGCAACTTGCTCTAAAGATAAATTAGATCTCGACTTCAAAAAATTAAAACAGTTTTGGACTAAAAGGTTCAGATCTTAAATCAAATTAGAAACATATTTTAAACCCTATTTTATCCTTTTTTTTACACAATACGATGAAATTAATAGCAGAGATAGGATAATCACAACTCGAATGACCAGAGAAGATTTTTCCCTTTTTTTTTTTGTGAAGATTTTTCCCTTTTTTTGTATAAAGGAGTAGCTAATTAAGCAAAACAAAGACCACCAAGACCTTTTTTTTATATAAAAAAACTCACAGATGTAATTGCAAAACCATCAACCACTCTCGACAGACAAAATAACCGAAAAACCGGAAAAATATAAAAATGCCTTACTATGCAGTGGAATACAAAAATACCATGTAGACATTTTTAATCACTTTAATCAGAGAGTGGAAGAGAATCCGTCATGAGTAGATAAAGGCATGCACAGCTGGTAGGACGAAGAAAGCAGACCACATGCAAACTATAAAGGTGATTAAATTGCATGCTAAAAATAATTACTTTGACATCATCAATTGATATGTGTACTACATGATAAAACATTGATGAGAGTTCATGTGGTCAGACAACATGTAGCTAACAATCACAGATGCTCATTTTATATGCAATGTGATGTGAAACAAGAAAAACTTTTGAGGTAATCATTTGAACACATAAATCATCAAAAGAGCATAATATCAATATGAATTCAACTAGAAACAGAAGCAATCTAGTTGACTGGTCAACTAAAAAGAGGGAACACATGTGTGTTGTCAATGAAACAAATAGCAAGTTCATGCAGGTAAGTAGAGCACCAATCAGCACATGCGTATCGTATGTCATCATGCAATGAAGGTACAAGAAATTAAACAAGATAGGATAAAAGGACTCACAGATCAAATTCTTAATCTTTCAGTTGAATCAGCAATATAGTGTAGTTTCCGATACCCACAAACGAAATTGCAAAACAGCAGGGAGAATAATTTCTTGACCGTCCCAATCCAACCAAGTATCATACCAAGCCAAATCCCAAAAAAATGATAATTGATTCCAGCAAATAGTCGAGTCAGAGGCAGAATTACTAATTGCGATCAAGAAACCAGTTTCAACTGCAACAAATACACTAATTCACGATCACCAAATTCGTGTTGTTGTTTTCTATACTTCGTTTTTCCCTAAATTGGCGAACAACAGACACAAATGCAGCAGAAATCGGCTTTCACATTCTGTGTTTGCATAACACTAGGGCTTAATTAGATCAACAAATGCAGTAGAAATCAGTGTTGGTGATTGCGATAAGTTTAATGCAAAATACCGATTATAGTGCCCAAAACAGAAACAAGATAATTGACAATTGCAGCGATCAGCAAGCACCAGGGGATTATCAGATACTCGTATTGGGTTTGCCCAATGTCAGTTAGTAGCCAGACTAGTAAGAGTGACCAAGCATAACCATTGATTTGCAGTGTATTAGCTTTCATAAAAGGTTTGTAGAAATGCAGAATTGTAATTAGATTAACATATTCAGAAAAAGAACAGTTACCCTTAAAGAACATTCACAGTAGGTCACGGCCACCATCCCAGATTCCAGAGCACCCTTTAACCAATTTACCGAAACATGATTGAAAGCCCAGATCTGAACTATTGAGGAACCACCAACATCGAACATGACAGACGTGCAGATTAAGTTGCCCATTTTCTTAGACACCCTAACTGTACAGCAGCAGTGGACCAAAAAAACTCCTCAAGCAATACCAGCAAAAGGACCATGAGTACTCATGAACAATAGTAGCAGAAGTGATCACGAACACGATGAACAAACACCCCCAATCAATCACAAACAGATCTATTTCAAGCAAGGAATAGATGAATACACAGCAGCAGAAAAAGAAAAGAGAATTAGGGCAGTGGTGGATTAATGAACCCAATCAACCTAAATTCCCAAATCAGAAAGGGTGGAACTTGGAACAACCAAAATTAGAAAAAAATTGTAGGTAACCATCACAAGTAATCAATTTTTAAAAACTGGTCCATTGAAGACTAGAATCAACACAGAGCAGCATATATCATGTAACGCCCGTTAATTCCGGTTTCAAGAATTAAAGCTTGTAGAGTATGTATTATTCTCGGGATGTATCCGACGTTTCTCGGAAGCCTTTACGTCATCCCGGTACATCTAATCGCTTAACATTTCTTCCAAGTTGCATTATTATTATTTTACGGGGGCTAGAATGAAAAATTTTTATATTATAACACTAAACAAAAAAAAAACCTAAACCCTAGTTCAGCCCACTGTCCGATCGGCCAAGGTTCCAGCCCCCCTCCCTTCTTTGCTTCGACTTTTTGATCGATTCCAAGCTCCTAGAAGTAGTTCAAGGTATGTACTACAATCCACAACACTCTTTTTGCTCACCCCTAATCGTTTTAATGCTCAATTTTGCCGAAACTTTTCGTTAGACGGATTTTCGGCCAAGGTGTAATTGACCCACTACCCGTGGATAAAAATTAGAGTTTCCGGGGTAGAAAGATCCCCAAGTATGGCATTTACATCATATTAAAATTTCGTGGTCATTGGAGGTGTTTAGGTCGGTCAACCGATTTTAGTTCGAAAACTAGGGTTTATCGGGTGTAGAATTGCAAATTGTTGAGTTCGTTGCGTTAATTGATCGGATGACCGACCGAATCAGTTTGTACAGCCCTAGGGGGGTTTAAGGGCTGTGGAAAAATTATTTTTTTGATGATCGGGGCTGTTGTGGTTAGTGCTTCGTCAATCGAGTTGGCGGTGCGCGAATTTTCGTTTAAACGTTAAAGAGTTGTAAAAAGGAACCGTCAACCCTATCAACTCGGGTGACATAATCTTGATGAATGAAAAGATTTAAAATGGAATTTGGTCCATTCGGGGCTGATTCGTTTAACAAATGGTTTTAAGGTTTATTACACGCGCATTTGACCCGATTTGACTATCCTTGGGCCTTGGGCCAAGTTGTTGGGCCTTGGGCCAAGTGTTGGGCCGTGGACCAAGGGTTGGGCCGTGGGCCAAGTTCCTTGGGCCTTGGGCCAAGTTTTCGGGCTTTGGGCCAAGTGTTGGGCCTTGGGCCAAGTTGTTGGGCCGTGGGCCAAGTGTTGGGCCTTGGTCCAAGTTGTTGGGACTTAGGCCAAAGCGTTGGGCTTGAACGGCCCATTAGGCAAGAGTGTTCTTACGGTTCAGTTTAGTAACGTGTTGTGTATAATTTACAGGCCCTCGCTTGTGATTGTGCACTTAGGGACTTCCTAGCTCGTTGCAGGTGTTCGATTTATTTCAGGTGAGTTCTCAATGCCCCGTTTAACTCTTTTTAAGTTTTGGGCTAGCATGCACACCTAAGTGTTTTTTTCTTACTTGATGAAATGTTTTGAATGGTTTTACACAGGCTTGCTAGTATCGGTAGGCCTTGGAATGTTATAGAATGTGTATGTATTTATATATTTATATATATTTAGAATGGCCAATATTTGGTGAATGTTGTAGTCGTCTCGACTACTGAATGTTGCATATGCCTACCTTGTGTTTGCACGCGCCGAATGTTACGTGTTTAGGTTGTACGTTTGCTCGACCCTGAATGTTTGTAGTCGTCTCGACTACTTAATGTTGTGTATGCCTACTTCGTGTTTGCATGCGCTGAATGTTACGTGTTTGGGTTGTACGTTTTCTCGGCCCTGAATGTTATTATTGAAAGTTATATGTATATATATATATATATATATTGATATACATAGGAATGCACGTATAGAGATGCTCACACGTAAGAATGACTATTTATTGAATGTGGTGACCTAACCGATGTACTTCCGTTTGCTGTTTTAAAACCGTTGGAATGATTATTAAAAACTGTTGCTACTTATTTAAAACTTGAACTCACTCAGCTTAAGCTGACTTTGTGTGCATGTTAGTGTGAGTTTCAGGTTTGGAAGAGGATGCCTTATCGCTTGGACGTGCACGGAGCTACTTGGACGGTGAAGGGCATACTGGAATGAAGAATTACTTATGAACCTTTTATTTCAAAAGACTCTTAAAAGTATAATTAATTTTGATCTTGGGAACTTAATCATCTATTTACGTTTTCCGCCGAATTATACTCTGTAATGCTATTTTAATGCAAAGAATTGTTTTTAAGTTTATTTATCTTCACAAGTGTTTTGTATGATTACCAACTGTGGGGTTCCCGGGGTTCGGGGCCTTACAAGTTGGTATCAGAGCCTTGGTTCGAGGGATCCGAGTATCCCCGAATGCTTGGACTCGAACTGTAAGAAAAGAGACCAGTATGCCCACCGCGAGTAGCTGCTCGCCAAGAGATAACTTTTAATTAATTAGTCATTCCTTTAAATTTAAAAGTTCTCGGTATGTGATTAACTGTTTAAGTGTTAGATGGTAGGTTAACGAGGTTAGGGGCAGGGGGTGGTTAGGACGGGCGGGTAAAGTAAACGACTAATTACACTTGATCAATGTCATTAGCAGTTTACCCTTACCTTACATGTTCTAATTACCACTTGTACTTGACCATGTTAAAATTCTGTCTTTGTAGGGATAAGTCATGGTTAATACTCGAACAGCTAAGAGAGGTGGTTCTAGTGTTCGTGGTCGTAAGCCACGTGCCGGAGCCGAGAGTGAGATTCCTACTTCCCAACAGGACACCCCGATTCATGAGGAAGAGGATAACCCCGCCTTAGATCCTGCTATGCGCGCGGCTATCGCGGATGAGGTTTACCAGGTGCTCCATAGCGCCATTCCTAAGATCGTTGCTGAGGCTGTCAGGGCCATGGAGGAGTCACTGGTTGGTAAGGGTTCGGATAGGGGAAGGAAGAGTACGGAGGTACAGGTCGAAGAGGAAGAGGAAGTGTATGTGCCGAGTGGGGATGAAGATGAGGTGCGGACAGTTAGTGTATCGACCCGGGGTTGCTTGTATGGTGACTTTAAGAAGTGCGACCCCCTTCCTTCGATGGTACTAAAGACTCTTTGGCAGCGCATCAGTGGGTGAGAGAGATGGAGGCCGTTCTGAGGGTTAGTAAGTGCAAGAGGGATGACATGGTCACTATGCTACCGCCTCGTTTCGTTCCGAGGCATTATGTTGGTGGGATAACATGGCGCAAGCTATGGGTGATCGTTCGATTAGGAGGATGACGTGGGATGAGTTGAAGAAATTGGTTCTCGATCAGTTTTGTCCTCCGCATGAATTGGATAAGATAGAACATGAATTCTTGACCTTGGAGGCTGGTACTATGTCGCATCGGGAGTATACCACAAAGTTCAACAAGATGGCTCGCTTATGTCCCGATCTAGTTACCCCTGAGGCAAAAAGGATTAAGAAGTATGTGAAGAGCCTCCTGGTGGATGTTCGTAGGGGTGTGGTGACCACCGACATGAACTCCTTTCACTCGGTGGTTACCTTGGCAGGTACATTGTATGAGCAGAGGGAGAAGTTACCGCCGAACAAGGCTAGGAAGACTTGGAACACTAATTCGTATGGTAAGCGGTCTGGGGGAAACAATTTTAGTTCGTCTGGCAAGAGGGTGAAGACTGAAACTTCTGAGTTTAGGAGGGATGCGGCGTTCGGTAATTGCAAGAAGTGCGGCAAAATACACAAGGGGGAGTGTAAGAGTGGGTCCGGCACCTATTTTCGTTGTGATAAGGTTGGGCACCCCCATTACGAGTGCCCGACTCTGACTTGTTTCCGCTGCAGGGGTTCTGGTCACTTGTCATCAAACTGTCCTACCAGTAAGGTGGGGGGGGTCCGGTTAGGGGACTTCCTCAACAGGGAAGATGGATGAGAAGCCGAAGGCCAGGGCGAGGGCCTTCAACATCTCCAAGAAGGAAGAAAAAGAGGATGCGGATGTCGTTTCAGGTACTTTTTCCTTACTTAGCTTTCATTCCACCGTTATAATTTCTTGTTCCTTTGAAATCGTATGTGTTGACCGTGTAGCTAAGCAGTAGTATAATATCGTCCCTGGTACTTTCCTACTTGATGAATTACAAGCTTCAGTTTTATTTGATTCGGGCGCTAGTAGGAGTTTTATGTCTACCGCTTTCTGTTCCTTGTTGAATAAATCACCCGAGCGCGTAGTCGATGGGTTTGAGGTTGAGGTCGCCATAGGAAAATCCGTGTCCGTGTCTAGGGCTATTCAGGGTTGTTCCATCGAGTTGTCTGGTTATAGATTTCCGGTGCGATTGTATTTGATGCCGCTTGGTTGTTTAGATGTGGTGCTCTGGATGGAATGGCTCGCGAATGTTGATGCTCAGATCATTTGTGGTCAGAAACTCGTTCGTCTAAGGGCCCCGGATGGGACTCGAATTACGGTCTTTGGTGATCGGAATGTTATGACGCCACATATTATATCCATGCTTAAGGCGGGAAAGTTGATACAGCGGGGGTGCGGGGCGTATCTGGCGTATGCTATGAATGTGAATACCGAGGTGGCTACCGTCGGTGATGTTCCTATTGTTCGGGATTTCCTGGATGTATTTCCAGATGATTTGTCAGATGTGCCGCCGGATCGCGAGGTCGAGTTCCAGATAGACCTTGTACTGGACGCCAAGCCCGTTGCTCGAGCTCCCTACCGCCTAGCGCCGAATGAAATGAAGGAACTTATGGCTCAGTTGGAAGACTTGCTCGACAAGGGCTTTATTCGACCGAGCATCTCGCCTTGGGGTTCCCCGGTCTTGTTCGTTAAGAAGAAGGTCGGTAGCATGTGAATGTGCATTGACTACCGTGAGTTGAATAAGCTCACTGTTAAAAATCGGTACCTGCTCCCGAGGATCGACGACTTATTTGATCAATTCCAAGGGGCCAATTGGTTCTTGAAGATCGACCTTAGGTCCGGGTATCATTAGCTGAAGATTCGGGAGGAAGATATTCCTAAGACTGCCTTCCGCACTCGTTATGGACATTATGAATTTCTGGTGATGTCTTTCGGGTTGACCAACGCGCCGGCTGCGTCCATGGATCTTGTGAACCGGGTGTGTAGACCGATGCTCAATCGTTCGGTTATTGTGTTCATCGACGACATTCTTGTGCACTCTAAAAGTGAATCCGACCACGCCGGCCATCTCGTGGAAGTGTTAGAGGCTCTGCGGAAGAACAAGCTGTATGCGATGTTTTCTAAGTGTTCCTTCTGGTTGCGTGAGGTTCAATTCTTGGGTCATGTTATTAACCCGAGTGGTATTCTGGTTGACCCTGCAAAGGTGGAAGCCGTGAATGAATGGGAGTCTCCTAAGTCTCCATCTGAAATCCGTAGTTTCCTAGGTTTGGCGGGGTATTACCGCCGCTTTATTCCCAACTTTTCGAAAATTGCTTCTTCACTGACCAAGTTGACTAAGAAGAGTGTTAAGTTCGTTTGAGGTACGGAACAGGAGGAAGCTTTTCTCGAGTTGAAGAACAGATTGACGCAAGCCCCGATTTTAGCTTTAACTGATGGCACCGATGATTTGGTAGTGTATTCTAATGCCTCTTTTCAAGGGCTTGGGTGTGTTTTGATGTAGCGAGGTCGAGTCATCGCGTATGCCTCGCGGCAATTAAAGCCTCACGAGGCGAATTATCCTACCCATGATTTAGAACTGGCGGCAGTTGTGTTTGCGCTTAAGTTGTGGAGGCATTATCTGTACGGTGTTCCTTGCACTATATATACCGATCATAAGAGCTTAAAGTATTTCTTCGAGAAAAAGGAACTGAATATGCGACAGCGTCGATGATTGGAATTGATTAAGGACTACGACCTGGAGATCATGTACCATCCGGGTAAGGCTAACGTGGTGGCCGATGCGATAAGCCGGAAGGAGAGACCAAAACCTATTCGTGTGAAATCCTACCAGCTTAATCTCAAACCCGACATTTTGAAACAAATAGCCAACGTCCAGAATGAAGCTTTGCAGGTGGAATGGATCATGTCAGAACGTGTTTGGAGTCAAGAGAAATTGTTGGAAGACGTCGGTGACGGGTGAAGTATAAGGATGGTCGTTTATAGGTACCGAAGTACAGGGGAATCAGAGATAAAATTTTGGATGAGGCGCACAAGTCGCGCTATTCTATTCACCTGGGCGCGACCAAGATGTACCAAGACTTGAAGAAAAATTATTGGTGGCCTGCGATGAAATTTGAGGTGGCTCAGTACGTGAGTAAGTGTTTGACGTGTCTGCAAGTTAAGGCTGAGCATCAGAAGCCATTTAGGAAACTTCAGCCTTTGGAAATACCGGAGTGGAAATGGGAGCATCTTACTATGGATTTCGTGACTAAACTACCTCGTACTCCTAGGGGTAATTATGACACCATTTGGGTAATCGTGGATAGACTGACCAAGAGCGCTCACTTCTTGCCGATTCAATAGACTTTTAATTCTGAGCAGCTGGCCGATGTATTTATTCGTGAGATCGTCTCTAGGCACGGGGTTCCGGTATCTATTGTTTCGGATAGGGATACGCGTTTCACCTCCAGGTTTTGGAAAAGGTTTCACGAGGAGATGGGCACCAAACTCCTCATCAATACTGCTTATCACCCGCAGACGGATGGTCAGTCCGAGAGGACCATTCAGACTCTCGAGTACGTGTTGCGGGCTTGTGTTATCGACTTTGGTGGTAGTTGGGACCGTCACTTACCGTTGGTCGAGTTCTCGTATAATAACAGTTATCACGCCACAATTGGGATGCCACCGTTTGAGATTTTGTATGGTAGGAGGAGTAGGACTCCGGTCTGTTGGGGTTCCATTGGTCAGAAGCAATTGGGTAGTTTGGAGGTGGTTGAGGCTATGACTGAGAAACTCGACAAGATTAAAGCATTTAAGAAGGCCGCGCAAGATCGTCAGAAGTCTTATGCGGAAAAAAGACGAAGGCCTATTGTGTTTGAGGCCGGGGATCGGGTTATGTTGAAAGTTTCTCCATGGAAAGGCATTATTCGTTTTTGTAAGAGGGGGAAACTCAGTCCGAGGTTTATTGGCCCGTTCCGTATTTTGTCCCGCGTTGGTGAGGTAGCGTATAAACTGGAGCTGCCAGATGAGCTCGCGAGGATTCATCCTAGTTTTCACGTGTCCCATCTGAGGAAATGCTTAGCGGATGAAGAGGCCCATGTTCCTCTTGATGATATTGAGCTCGATGGTAAGCTGAACTACGTCGAGCAACCGATTGCTATCCTTGACCGTCAGGAGACGCGACTGAGAAATAAGGTGGTTAGGCAGGTGAAGGTGCAGTGGAGGCACCGTAAGGGTTCCGAGGCTACTTGGGGGTCCGAAGACGAGATGAGGAAGCATTATCCGCAGTTGTTCCGGTCGCATCGGGATTCGGGGACGAATCCCATTGTAAGGGGGGTGGACTTGTAAGGCTCGTTAATTCCGGTTTCAAGAATTAAAGCCTGTAGAGTATGTATTGTTCTCGGGATGTATCCGACGTTTCTCGGAAGCCTTTACGTCATCCCGGTACGTCTAATCGCTTAACATGTCTTCCAAGTTGCATTATTATTATTTTACGGGGGCTAGAATGAAAAAGTTTTATATTATAACACTAAACAAAAAAAAAACCTAAACCCTAGTTCAGCCCACTGTCTGATCGCCCAAGGTTCCAGCCCCACTCCCTTCTTTGCTTTGACTTTTTGATCGATTCCAAGCTCCTAGAAGTAGTTCAAGGTATGTACTACAATCCACAACACTCTTTTTGCTCACCCCTAATTGTTTTGATGCTCAATTTTGCCGAAGCTTTTCGTTGGACGGATTTTTGGCCAAGGTGTAATTGACCCACTTCCCATGGATAAAAATTAGAGTTTCCGGGGTAGAAAGGTCCCCAGGTATGGCATTTACATCATATTAAAATTTCGTAGTCATTGGAGGTGTTTAGGTCGGTCAACCGATTTTAGTTCGAAAACTAGGGTTTATCGGGTGTAGAATTGCAAATTGTTGAGTTCGTTGCGTTAATTGATCGGATGACCGACCGAATTAGTTTGTACAGCCCTAGGGGGTTTAAGGGCTGTGGAAAAATTATTTTTTTGATGCTCGGGGCTGTTGTGGTTAGTGCTTCGTCAATCGAGTCGGCGGTGCGCGAATTTTCGTTTAAACGTTAAAGAGTTGTAAAAAGGAACCGTCAACCCTATCAACTCGGGTGACATAATCTTGATGAATGAAAAGATTTAAAATGGAATTTGGTCCATTCGGGGCTGATTCGTTTAACAAATGGTTTTAAGGTTTATTACACGCGCATTCGACCCGATTTGATTATCCTTGGGCCTTGGGCCAAGTTGTTGGACCTTGGGCCAAGTGTTGGGCCGTGGACCAAGGGTTGGGCCGTGGGCCAAGTTGTTGGGCCTTGGGCCAAGTGTTGGGCCGTGGACCAAGGGTTGGGCCGTGGGCCAAGTTGTTGGGCCTTGGGCCAAGTGTGGGGCCTAGGGCCAAGTTGTTGGGCCTTGGGCCATGTTGTTGGGCCTTGGGCCATGTGTTAGGCTTTAGGCCAAGTTGTCGGGCCTTGGGCCAAGTGTTGGGATGTGGGCCAAGTTGTTGGGCCTTAAGCCAAGTGTTGGGCCTTGGGCCGAAACGTTGGGCTTGAACGGCCCATTAGCCAAGAGTGTTCTTATGGTCCAGTTCAGTAACGTGTTGTGTATAGTTTCAGGCCCTCGCTTGTGATTGTGCACTTAGGGATTTCCTAGCTCATTGGAGGTGTTCGATTTATTTCAGGTGAGTTCTCGATGCCCCGTTTAACTCTTTTTAAGTTTTGGGCTAGCATGCACACCTAAGTGTTTGTTTCTTACTTGATGAAATGTTTTGAATGGTTTTACATAGGCTTGCTAGTATCGGTAGGCCTTGGAATGTTATAGAATGTGTATGTATATATATATTTATATATAGTTAGAATGGCCAATATTTGGCGAATGTTGTAGTCGTCTCGACTACTGAATGTTGTGTATGCCTAACTCGTGTTTGCATGCGCCGAATGTTACATGTTTGGGTTGTACGTTTGCTCGACCCTGAATGTTTGTAGTAGTCTCGACTACTTAATGTTGCGTATGCCTACTTCGTGTTTGCATGCGCTGAATGTTACGTGTTTGGGTTGTACATTTTCTGGGCCCTGAATGTTATTATTGAATGTTATATGTATATACATTTTGATATACATAGGAATGCACGTGAGATGCTCACACGTAAGAATGACTATTTATTGAATGTGGTGACCTAACCGATGTACTTCTGTTTGTTGTTTTAAAACCGTTGGAATGATTATTAATAACTGTTGCTACTTTTTTAAAACTTGAACTCACTCCGCTTAAGCTGACTTTGTGTGCATGTTAGTGTGAGTTTCAGGTTAGGAAGAGGATGCCTTATCGCTTGGACGTGCACGGAGCTACTTAGACGATGAAGGGCATACTGGAATGAAGAATTAAGTATGAACCTTTTATTTCAAAAGACTTTTAAAAGTATAATTAATTTTGATCTTGGGAACTTAATCATCTATTTACGTTTTCCTCCGAATTATACTCTGTAATGCTATTTTAATGCAAAGAATTGTTTTCAGTTTATTTATCTTCACAAGTGTTTTGTATGATTACCAACTGTGGGGTTCCCGGGGTTCGGGGCCTTACATATCAGCAAAAGAAAAAAATACAGTTGTAACCCTAATAACGATTACAGCAATTCGGACCAGAAATAACTGAAAGTTGAACCCGAATTGAGGAATAAATCAACTGAACAGAGATCTTGAATGATGAATCAACCATGAATAGTAGATAAAACTGTGTAGAATTTCATAACTCAGATACTGATATAAGATAAGAGACAAACAACCACCAGGTCGATACATGAGCTCAAAGCTCTGATACCATGTCACAAATGGTATTTGTTCTAATCTCAACCAAATATAATAAACAATTTCATGAAATCAATAAAACAAGGATAAGAACAGCCAAATGCTTAATGTATAATAACATGCAAAATCAAGAGAGACAACAGATCATTCGAGGTATAGGAATGATCAGTGTTACAAGAGGAACCATAAAAGACAATGGGTTGAACAGAAAACCCTAAATGAGACGAAGAGTCTTTAAGACTACATTTTGATATATATATTTGTTGATTGATGCTTCTTGTGTGCCTTGGAGCCATAGCAGAGGAGCAAATAAATAGCCAAGGGGAAAACGGGGCAGCCGTTGTACCCATCGGACCTTCCATAGAAGACTATGGAGCTTCCATAGAAGATAAGCGATTGATGCACAGATGATGCCAGATATGTGCCAGCGATATTTCTAAATTGAAGGAAGCAAGGAGAGGTGGGCCAAGACTCGAAGAGGCCCAACAGATGTCCAGTAGCCCATATACAAAACATAAGTCCAAGAAACAAGCATATAAGTATATGATTATTAAATTGAAAGATAAAAAGATATATTTTTAACAGCTTTGTCTGGAAATAGATTATTGTTATTAGTGATTTTTATTATCCTTTCCTTAATTGGTATTTTGTATTTGTATTTGTATTTGTATTTATACCCTTGGGAATTTTGTTTAAGATGAATAACAAGAAAACCAAACCTAAACAAATTGTTTGGTATCAGAGCGGATATCCCACTGCTCAAAACTACCTAAAACCTAAACTCACAGCCGCTAGCGCCCAACATCAACCTCAAACTTATCGTCTGCATCATCATACTCAGATCCACTGTCTTGTGGTTAAAATTTGAATTGTGGGGCTATATAGTAACCGAATGAGATCTCCTCGTTATTTTGTGTATTCCAAATGACAAAGAAATAATTAGATGTGGGGGATGGAAGATTTACAAGTAAAGTAATTTGGTGTGAAAGTTAATAATAATAATTATTATTTTTGGAGGTCTACTGTTCGAAGAGAGAGAGTGTAATTTTGGAAGCAAAATTACACATACAACAGCTAGCATGTATCGTTATGAATCCTAGAACAACCCTATTCTTGGTTTAACAATGAGTAGTATCAATAGTTTCTTGGAATGCTTGCTGGTAAAGGCGCTCTGTTTGAAACCAAGGTCCCACCCATGGCCAACATGGAAGGTAAATTCAATGCCGGTAGCAAGTGGGTTGTGGATTCAGGTGCTACTGATCGCATAACTCATAGACTCGATTGGTTTGATAATGATCTAAAAAACGCAAGTGAGTTGTCTGCTACAATACCCAACGATTCAACCATTCCGGTGGAAGGAAGAAGGTCATGCATCCTACCCAACGGAAGACGAATTAAGAATGTTTTATGCATCCCAACGTTTACTTGCAATCTCTTATCTATCAGTCATTTGGCGAATGTTTTACAGTGTGCTGTAACGTTTTTCACTGAATTTTGTGTTATGCATACCCTAAACTCGAGGAGGTTAATTAGGGTGGGTAAATGCAGCCATGGACTTTATCAGATGAGCATGATGGGAAGTGAAAGAAAAGCAATGACAACTGTTACTGATTTACGACATAAGCGTCTTGGACAAGCTTCACATGGAAAACTTTGTATTTTGAATTTTGTTAAGAATGGTTCTTTGGGAACAAATGGTACGCTGTGTGATCCTTGCACTAGCGCTAAATTTACCAGATTACCTTTTCTAATAAGTTCAGTAAAAACCCAAGGTTGTTTTGAACTTTTACATTGTGATATTTGGGTTGGGTATAGAACTCCTTCACTCACAGGTGCCAACTATTTTTTAACCATAGTTGATGATTTTTTTTGGTATGTGTGGGTGTTCCTTTTAAAACAAAGTTAGAGCCGAGTGATCATTTGATTGGTTTTCACAAAATGATTAATACACAGTTTTAATAAAACTGTCAAAAGAATTAGAAGTGATAATGGAGGTGAATTTACCTCCAGCAGAATGCTCAACTCTTACATAAAGCATGATATTCTTCTAGATACGACCTGCTCACACACCCAATAACAAAACGGAGTTGTGGAGTGGAAATACCGTCATCTCCTCGAAATGGAAAGGGCTTTGAACTATGAAGCTAAGTTGCCCACAAGTTTTTAGGGAGAATGCATCATGACAGCGGCCTACACTACAAATCAGCCTCCTTCAGAAGTCATTGACAACCAGAGTTTTTATGAGATCGTTTATGGACAAAAACCTGATAATAAAAGTTTAAAAGATTTTAGGTGTCTTGCGTATTACCGAAACACCGAAACGAGGGGTGACAAGTTTGAGGAACGAGGAGACCGGGAATACTTTTGGTTATATGCGGGGTTGCAAGGGTTATAAGTTTGTGATGTAAAGAATGGAAAGATAATAGTATCTAGAGACGTGAGGTTTGTTGAAAACACATTTCCTCATGACTCATACATCAATCAAACGGTAGATGAAGAACCGGAAAGTTTTTGAGTTTCCAACATGGTGTTGTGATGATCAAAATCAACACAAAAACACATGCAATATCCATGAAGAGAACTGACCAGGATCAAATTGCCCAAACAATGGTGTAGAAAAGAATATGCATGAAAGTGATGCTGTCATGCATAATGATACAAATAGTGACAATTTTCCACAAAACTACGAGCCGGCCAAAGTGATAGAACCCATGGCCCAAACTGAAAACATTGGGCAAGCCAATGTGACCGAACCCACAACCCAAACAAAACTAGAACAAGAAGAGCCCACTAGAAAAAAAAATGAACTAGAACTTGTCCTGCTCGACTCAAGGATTATGTTGTGAATCTTCCACCATCCATTGATCAAGCTTCACCTAAGTCCAGTCAACAATTCTCGATGGTATATCATATCGGAAATTTTATTTCTTATGATAATTTTTCGGATTCGCATAAAGCTTCTTAAACAGCCATCAGTTTCAATGATCAGCCAGAGCCAGAGACTTTTAAGCAGGGTGATCAAAATGAAAATTGGATAGAGGCAATGAAGAAAGAAATACATGCACTTGAGACAAATGGCACGTCGACCCTTGAGGATCTACCGGAGGGTAAACAAGTCATAGATTTAAAATGGGTGTATAAATTAAAATACAAGCCAAACGGGGAGATAGAAAGATACAAAGAAAGGTTGGTGGCAAAGGGCTTTATTCAAATGGAAGGAATCGGTTTCCATGACACCTTTGCCCATGTGCCAAAACTTGTTACAGTTCATACACTCTTAGCAGTTGCAGTGAAGAAAAACTGAATAATTCATCAGTTGGATGTCATTAATGCCTTTTTGCATGGAGAATTAGATGAAAAAATTTACATGAAAATACCACAAGGTTTTGACAAAAGCAAGGAAACAATGGTTTGCAAGATAAAAAGATTCCTTTGTGGGCTAAAACACGCATCAAGGAATTGGTATCAAAAGTTTACAACTGCTTTGCATGAGTTTGGATTTGAACAATCTAAACCTGATCACTCACTTTTTATATTTAAAACAACAAGTACCTTTGTGGCGGCTCTTATTTATGTAAGTGATGTTGTCATAGTGGGTAACTCCTCGAAGAAAATCGAAGAAATAAAGAGTTTTCTTGACATGAAATTCAGCATCAAAGACTTAGGTGTTCTAAAATATTTTCCAGGAATCGAAGTAGCACGGACAAAATATGGTGTTGTCCTCAATCAAAGAAAGTATGTGATGCACATTTTGGAAGATAGTGGTATGTTGAGTTGTAAACCAAGTGTTTTTCCTATGGAACAGAACACCAAACTTGGTAGGAACGTTGAAGAAGTGCGTGCTGATGCTGGAAAGTATAGACGATTAGTGGGTCGAATCTCTATTTACAAGCCACTAGACCCGACATTAATTAATCTGTCAACGTTCTCAATCAGTTTGTTGTTGATCCTTGACATAATCATATGGAAGCAGCTATAAGAGTTCTTAGACACTTAAAGTCCACTCCTGGTCAAGGAATTTTACATCTAAATAATGGTGGGGTGAATCTCACTGGGTATAACAATACTGATCGGCTTGGGTGCCAAGATAGAAGAAGATCACGAACCGATTATGTTTTACTTTTAGAAGGGGCTCCTATTTCTTGGAAATCGGAAAGGCAATCCGTTGTATCCAAGTCTTTCGCTGAAGCTGAATATCGGGCCATGGCATCGACAGTCAGTTAGGTTTTATGGGTTCGAAGGCTCTTGAAATATTTGGACGTCTCCCAGACCGGCCTAACCCAATTATTTTGTTATTATCTAGCTGTCAAACATATAGCAAATAAACCAATTTTTCATGAACGCATAAAGTATGTCGTCATGGATTGTTACTTCGTTAGGGAAAGTGCGGAGTTGAAGAAAATTGATCTGTTACACGTTGATACTAAGGGACAAATTGTCAATTTGTTCATAAAGGCCCTTGGTGCTAGACAATTACGGTTTCTGCTCGACAAGTTGGACATTTGTGACCTCCATGCACCAACTTGTAGGGGAGTATAGAAATAGATGATTTTTATTAATACTTATTG
This sequence comes from Bidens hawaiensis, assembly GCF_021521415.1. NCBI lineage: Eukaryota > Viridiplantae > Streptophyta > Magnoliopsida > Asterales > Asteraceae > Bidens > Bidens hawaiensis. The sequence continues at coordinate 26,621 of NW_027504869.1, forward strand.
TTATCATTTCCTTATTTAGTATTTTGTATTTGTATTTATACTCTTGGACATTTTGTTTAATACAAATAACAAGAAAAATAAACCCAAACAAATTATGTACTTTGGGCGCTTTTTTTTTGGGTTGGGGGGGGGGGGGGGCTTTCCACAAAGCGCCAGAGATGGGGGAGGTGGAAGATGATTTCTTGTTTTTTTTTTTTTTTTTTTTTTTTTTTTTTGTAAAATTAATAATATTATAATATGAGGTAATGGTTTGATTGAGCTCCAACCATTACGGCCCTTATAGCCAAAAAAATACCCTATGATGGCATGGCGCCACATGTTGCAAAACGACCCCATAGGGGCTCCATCCAATACACATGGTCTTAGAGCATCCACAACAACAAATCTCCTCAAACAGTCACATAAATGTCACATCATATTTCAAACTTTCTTTACTAATCCTTACTTTTTCTACAACAATAAACTTTCATAAACCTTACTAAAAATTATTATAATTGTTATATATATACGTATATATGCATGAGAGAGAAAGAAAAAGGGCGACCCCACAAACATGCCACCTTACAAGTTTGTTGGAGGTTTGTATTCACAAACACCGCCTTCACAAACTTGCTCTGCTACATAGGAAGTTTGCCATCCTAAGTATATTCCTTTGCCAAGTCATTGAAACCACGGGCTGCGTTGCCGGTTGTAGATGCTCTTAACTATGTGTCCTTATTCTAACTCATTGCTCTCATATTACTCTAATCATTATCACCGAGTATTAGATACATGATAAGGCAGATGTCTTTATAAATTATTATGGGACAAAAAGCAATTTGCCAATTCTATCGTAAGTCTTATCGGTGGGTAATGATCAAATTAGTGCATGGCTGCAATGTTCTTGGTGGCAGGGTGGATATACACGTTTAGGGCCACGTGTCTGCACACTATCTTCTTCACCTCATGATCAACTTCTATATGTAATCTCCTTTTGCTTCCACTCACATATCATCATCACCTTTTGATACTATAATAATATTTGAAGTGATACTTGCTTTATAAAATTTGACATCAGGTTAATGGCTTCGCAGCAACAGAATCTGAGGCCGAAAGAGGAAATGGAGGTTAGGGATCCGAAGCCATAGGAACAACAACAGGATGCTAAGGCCATTGGGAAGGAGACTGCTGCTACCACTATTGGAGTGTAATAACTAATTAATAAATACAAGATATTATTATTTGTTTTTATTTATTACATCAAATTGGCAAACCCAGAAAAAGTTTTAACACCGATCAAAATAGGGTCGATGTTAAAACTTTATAGGGGTCTGACAATATTTTAACATATATATGCACCTCTAAATACTCCAAAAAAAACTTTTACAGGGGACGGCGAGCCTATAAGTATAGAGTAGGCCTTATTTTTTATAACATGACCTTAAATTAAATATATTTCAGCGTGCATGAGTAGTGAAAAGAGTGATGCACAAAGAGAAGATGAGAAATTGACAAAACAAGCCAATTGTACAGAGGAGTTAAAGCCTCAAAAGAGGGTGCAAATTGGACTGTGATTTTAGTTAGCGTGTTGGTTTTTATGTTTTTGTATTTTGGAATAAATTGATCGACACGAACTGTTAGGGCTGCCTAGCTTTTTGTCTATACATTTTGGTGTTCTAAGTTGGTGTAGGTGTGAACATCGTGTTTAGCTTTCAATAAAACAAATTCTAATCAAAGATAAGAAAATACAATATTTTGCTTGTTTTAGATGCTAACCTTGAATCATGTGATCTACTTTGTCACTTTGTGAACTCTTTATTCATTAAATAAGAATAAATTTAACAACTAAAAAAACAGACCCTAATAATATCTGCAAATATAGGACAATACCCTAATTATACATGTGAAGTTATATAGGACAATACCCTAATTATACATGTGAAGTTATAGGGCAAAAGGTTTTTGAAAACATAGAGATAGTTATATATGTAATATGAAATTTTTGAAAACATAGAGATAGTTATATATGTAATATGAAAGTTAAACAAGAAAGTATGAATGTATGAAAGTAAGAATGTATGTATGAATGAAAGATAAACAGGTTAAATATTTAACATGTATCTTCGGATGCGTATAAGTCAGAATGTGAACGTAATGTATGTTATCAGATTAACAAGAACCCACTCAGCGTAGCTGACTTTTAATATGCACGTAGAAAAATAGAATGAAGGAGCTGGCTTGAAAGCTGACTTTTAATGATGTTAGTTTTGATGTTTAATATTGTGACAAGTAGAATAATGTTTTAAACAAAATTTTATGTTTTATGAAATAATGTTTGAAGTTTTATTATTCCACGAAAAAGTTTTAATTCACTTTAATATTTGGAACTGTGTTTATGAGCAAATCCAACAACCATCGGGGGCTTACAAGTTGGTATCAGAGCATAAGTTTAAGAGAAATAAGCATCCTATATGCTTAGACTCAAATAGAGAATGGGGCTAAGTGAAAGAAAAGAAGAAAGATGTCAGTCCAAGAAAGTCATGTGTCACTCAAGCCAGCTTAATAAAGATAAGATACATGATTTACTTCATGTGTAGTGTAAAGAATGAGTAAGAAAGTTAGCTTAATTGCTAGAAATAGAGATACGCGTTTATATGTAATGATACGAAATTTTTGATTCATTATCTAACTGTTCGTAAGTAGAACCTGTTTAAATATTAATTCAATGTTAAACATATGGTCATACAACTGTTCTTTTATTATTTTCATTTTTTTTGTTTACATGATGATGGAATGATGTTCCGCTGATGAGATCGTGAAAGAAGTTATGTTGGGCATGAAGCCGGAAGCGGCCAAGACCAAGGAGTTAATGTTGACCAGATTTACAAATCTTAGAAAGTTGATGGACTCGTTATGTTAATGCTTAAACTTGGAAGCCTTAATGAGCATTGTTTGACTTTCTATTGAAAAGGAACGTTGCTGAAGAAATTAGTTCGCGCCCCTCAATCACGTAATAGGACTTTCCTCTTCTGAGAGTCTATATTCTCTAACGGTCACATGAGAATGATTTTGTGGCTATAAAGGTGTGCTTCCATATCAAAGGAATAACATAACAATCAATAATGTAATCTCTAATTTCCTTTGCTGTTAGGGTTTCATCCCCTTTGTCTTCTACAACTTATAATTTGTATGAATTTGTGTTTAGTTTAATTAATTGAAAATAAAAAAGCATATGATTACCTGTTTCTGACATGGTATCAGAGCCGTGGCTCTAATATCTTTTTGTGAATCCCGTGCCGTGATTGTGCTCTTCGATTTTGTTTAGGATTCTAACGAACCTGTTCCTAAAAATTGCTCTTTAAAATTGATATCACTTTCACTTTGCTGGTCGGTTCTGGATCTCAATCTTGTGTAGAATCATTCGTGTCTTGGTTCCAGGGAATGCTCTCTATCTCTGTTTGCTTTCTGGTTAATCGGGAAACTGCCATGTGCAGATTCCAAGCTGCCAATATCTTTTTTGCACATTCTTTCTTAAATCATTGTGTTTAAGGACTATTGTTTTTTTTTTCCTTTGTTGGTCTTTGTTCAACTATCGTTTCTATCATCATCAGGCAATTTCGATTGCTGCAATCATCATCACAGCACCTGAGTTCGTCTTTGTCCCACCGTGCAATTCGTACTCTTATTGATCGATCCTTTCCTTATCTATTATGTACTTGGTGGTCTAACTGTTCTGCTGCAGTTACCCTAATTGTTCTACTTCAATATTCACCGCTGCCTCAATTGTTTTCGCCTAATTTTAGAAGATTATTGAGTGAATATTGTTCTGCTGGGGATTTACTTGAGGCTTTATATTTGGATACCAATTGATCATCCTCTCTGGCCTGATTATGTTTATTGGAATTAAAGGCATTCAAGTTGCATCAAATTATTAGGATTGCCTTTCAAAAGTTTGTGGCCAGTACATCTATTTTGGTTGAGGGGTTAAGAACTTTGAAACTCAAAAGTGAATTGAATTGTGTTAACCCATTTCTGATCTTGAGGTTCTATTCGTCTTCCGTACGAATCTTCTGGTCTTTTACTTGTAACCATAATCAAACATTGGGTGGAATCTCATCATTGGAAGAGTATTTGATTGAGAAAGGGTCTGGCAGTTAAGGTTTGGCTCAAGAATATGATTCATATTGTGTATATCTGGTTAAACCCTTATCAAGACAGCCCAAAAGTTCTATGTTGTGATTACCAAGTTGATCCAAGTCAACACCAAGAAGAGGCGGATCGAGAAATTTTTACCATGGGGGGCACAAAATGAATCAGGTAAAAAAACGGGTTGGGTGAAAGAGAACACGACCGACCAACCATTCTGAAGGCCCATAGCGGAATGAACTTTTGAACCACCCTACAGAAGCCCTATATCCGCCCCTATTATTTAGTCCTCTATTGCACGGTAACTACTCTCTATTTATGGCTTTAATTAACCTCTGTTATATTATCAGTTGGGAAAGTACAAGATTTTGGTTGAGCTATACAGTTTTTTATATGATTTGCTAAGAGATAGATTGATCATAACTTGATATCTCTATACTTCATTGGTTTATCATTGTTTGGTTGTTTTTTCGTGTTTTATTGATGTTCCTATTCCTGGCTTATCTTATCTATCTGCTCTTCATTAAACTGAATCGATAAGGTTTTTTATTTTGTTTAGGGAGATTAATCAGTGTGTCTGTGTTTTTTATTGTTCGTGGATTGGTATTCGTCAAACAGCTTCCTGGTTACTCGATTGATCTGGCCCTATCACTGAATTGAATCATTTGTTTTTTGTTTCAGGTCATATAATCAGTTCGTTTATGTTTTTTTCGCTATATTTGGAGCTGATATGTTTTTGAACCGTTAGTTGAAGAAATCACACATAACTTTAGTTTGATATATGTCACATCTTCTATTTCACTACCGTTAATTGCATGCTTATGTGTTTAACTGATGTTTGCAATCATCTTCTCATTCCACATGTTTTACTTTTGGTCACATGTTCAAAACTTTCAAGATCTCATCTAAAAAAGATAATAAGAAAAAAAAGAGGTCTTCAGTTTTTTAACATCTGTTCATGAGTTCGTAATTCAGTTAAGTTATTTTTTTATGTTTATTAAACTTTTCGGTGCTTCTCTTATTGGTTGAAATAACTCAAAAAAAATCATGATGTCTTGTTTGTTTTGATGTAAACCAGAATTTAGCTCTCTTGTTTTCATATAATTCTAAATATTTTGTTGGTTTACATGAAAGTCTACATAGTAAAGTTATTTTTAATGTGTTCACTTTTCTAGAAGTCTATGTATTCTTGTTTTTTGGTATTTAAGAAAAAAGTGGTATTGTATCAAGAAGTTTGCTGCTAATGCTTTCATTTCTTTCATCCGGTTGGTGAATCAGACCACTGTCAATTCTAAGCCGATATTTTCTTATTTTCTGGTTCGTACGTTCATGGTAATTAATTGGTTCAATATTTATTCTGTTTTGTAGTTCTTCTATCTTGTGTGGTTCAAAGTTGCTATAAAAAGTGTGTGTTTGCTTGGTTGAATATTAATTCAAAATTTCTTTAATCCACTATCCAATTACATCAATATGAAAAAAAAAAACTGCTTATAATAATAAAAAATGGGGGTTAAAAGAAAGGTTCAGTGTTCATTCATTCTGGTGTTTTTTTTTGGTCAGCTCGTTTTTTGTTTTAATTTTGGAGGTGGTTGTAAAAGTGGAGAGTTTTTTTTGTGGTTTATCGCTATTCAACCTTCTGTGGTTGTGGTATAACTGCATTCAAACTTATCCTTAGTGGTGATTTTGATTGTTTCTATTACTGGACTGCATTTTTTCGGTAATAGCATGGTTATAAACTGAGTTTTGTTTGTCTTTTTTAGTTCGCTAATTAAGATTTTGTTCTTCATTAAATCAGTTTCATTAAGCACATGTCGCTCCTGTTTGGCTTGCTTCGTCCGCTGCTATGTAATTCAAACCGTTTGTTTAGGCCCGATCCATGCGCTCTTGAATTACAAATTGGTCTTAATCTCTTAAAAATCATGGTGTGATTATGGTCTTATCAATTTCATTTTCTTTTTAATGGTGTGATTTATAATTCAGATATTGTTTTGAGTTCTATAGAGTCTTGTGACTCTTTCTCTGAATCAAGTGATTCGTCTTTATAAAAGTTGTTTGACTTTTGTCTTATCAGATATGTTTCTGATAGTCTTGTTGAATCTTGTGATTCGTTTTTTTTTGTGAGGTTGTAAAAGTTTTTGCTTGATTCAAATTAGTCTTTATGTTCTTTACTAGTTCTCTTATGATATATATCTTGTAAAGTTGTAAAAGTTTTTGATCAAGTCAAATTAGTCTTTATGTTCCTCACAAGTCTTTTAGACATGGTTCTGAAGTCTAAAAGTCGTGTGACTTTTGTCTTATCAGATATGTTTCTGATATTTTTTGAATCATGTGATTCGTTTTTTGTTCGTGAAGTTGTAAAAGTTTTTGCTTGAATCAAATTAGTCTTTATGTTCTTTGCAAGAAATGTTTCTCTTATAAAGTTGTAAAAGTTTTTGATCAAGTCAAATTAGTCTTTAAGTTCTTCACATCTCTTATATTTCAGACTTTGTTCTGAACTCTTAAAAGTCGTGTGACTTTGGGTTTAATCTGATATCTTTATATAATCATATGTTTTTTTATGATTGGTATACAGTTGATCTACTTTGTGGTGGTTACTGCAAATTTTTTATATGCTTTGTGGCGTTTTATTGATGCGGGATCTTGTGGTTCGTTGCTGGATCAAATTTATAATTCTGATATGGTTTTTTAACATGGTTGTTTAGTAATCAGAATATGCTTTTGAATTATAATTGATAAGTTTTTTATTTTCAAAATTATACCAAGTAAATCATTGTTTTTAAATTGTTGAAATGGGTCTAAAAAAAGAAAAGGGAAACAGGGGCAGAAAGAAAAAAATGTTGCATCTTTGTTTCAAAAAAAAAAATGATTTCCAGATGCTCAGTTAAGAAATGTCATCTCTTGATTAATAATTCTTTTGTTCTATGAGGAATTCTAGGAATTCTCTTTTATGTTGGAGTTTCAAGTTTCAAGTAGTATATTTGGTCTCATTATGGTGTAAAAATATCTTTTTATGAGAATAATTGGCACTTTAATGTGTAGTTTTTGAGTGATAACTTGCATGTTTTTGTGGGTTAAATGTGTGATTATACCTATGTTTGCCTATTGATTTAAGGGGGGTGTTGAAATATTAATTCAATGTCAAACATATGGTCATACAACTGTTCTCTTATTATTTGCATTTTTTTTGTTTACATGATGATGGAATGATGTTCCGCTGATGAGATCGTGAAAGAAGTTATGTTGGGCATGAAGACGGAAGCGGCCAAGACCAAGGAGTTAATGTTTGACTAGATTTACAAATCTTAGAAAGTTGAGGGACTCGTTATGTTAATGCTTAAACTTGGAAGCCTTAATGAGCATTGTTTGACTTTCTATTGAAAAGGACGTTGCTGAAGAAATTAGTGTGCGCCCCTCAATCACCTAATAGGACTTTACTCTTCTGAGAGTCTATCTTCTTTAACGGTCACATGGGAATGATTTTGTGGCTATAAAGGTGTGCTTCCATATCAAAGGAATAACATAGCAATCAATAATGTAATCTCTAATTTCCTTTGCTGTTAGGGTTTCATCCCCTCTGTCTTCTTCAACTTATAATTTGTATAAATTTGTGTTTAGTTTAATTAATTGAAAATAAAAAAGCATTTGATTACCTATTTCTGACATAACCTAGCACAAGTGGAATCACAAAGGGAAAGGGAAGTGTTTAGGACATTGAACGTAATGTGATTAGTTAATCACAGCTGGCCACTGCCATTAACTATTTGTCTTACTATCCTTGTACTAAATAGTTCTTAGCTTGACAACGTTTGTGTTATCTTATAGAATTCGAATGGCTGGCGCTAGAAAGGTTGTCGGATACAGGAGCACGGGAAAACATGGTAGGTCACATGTTAACCGGGTACCCTCTGAAGAACCGGTTACTAAGTCTGGAGATGAAAGGAGTGTAACTGCATGAGATGAAGGGTATCAACTTGACCATGCTGCTCAAGCTGCCATTGCCCATGTGGTAGCTGCTGCAATGAAGAATCTACCACAAGATAAGTCGGCTGAAAGCCATGTAAGGAACTCTGAGAAGACAGGGGAAAGTAGCAAGAAGGATGATGAGACTGGGAAGGAGGAGTCAAGTGAAGTTCGATCTATGAAAGTTGGTGAAGGAAAGAGTGGCCGAGGTGGGTGCAACTACAAGTCATCCCAGGGTTATGACCCACCGAAGCTGACTAATATGGGGGATGCAATCGCTACTCTCCAATGGATAACCGCAATGGACAAGGTTATCCGAATTAGCGAGTGCCGTCCCGATCAAACGGTGGGCTATATTACCTAGTCGTTTGGCGAAGAGGCCATATTTTGGTGGGTGATGGTTGAGCAAAGAAAGACACCCGACGAGATTAAGGCGTGAGATGGGAAGATCTGAAAGAGATGGTGACTAAACGATTTTGTGTTGATCCTGAGGTTGAACAGGTGGAGATGAAGTTTTTGAATCTGAAGGCGAGGATGGCACACCGCGAGTACGCCATTGAGTTCAATCGTATGTCTAGACTTGTGCCTAATATGGTGAACACTGAGGCAAAGAGGATCAAGTGTTACATCAGAGGACTTCAACAAAACTTCCGCACACTAGTCAGGGCAAACAGACTTGCTACTTTTGATTCTGCTGTTGACTTCGCAGAAATGGTTTATGATGACCTAACGGTAGAAGATGTGGTAGTGGAAGAAAAGAGAGAGAATAAATGGTTGTGGAATTCAAGAGATAAGAAATAGAAGGTGTGGGAGAAGAAGCCATGAAAGACGTGTGGGAAAATGCACGGTGGTGAGTGCAAGTGGAGAACTGGTTCCGATGTTTGTCACAAGTGTGGGAAATATCATGGTGGAGAGTGTAAGTTTGGGTCCAATGCCTGTTACAAAAGTGGGAATATGGAACATTTCGCTCAGGAGTGCCATGCAAAGCCCACGTATTATAAGTGCGGTAAGACGGGTCACCTGGCAAGGGCATGCACAGGAGATGAATCTGGAGGAAATGAGAAGAAGGATGCTAACCAGCGTAGACCCAGGACCAAAGCCTATATGCTAACCCAGGAACAGGCCAGGCAGATCCCTGACGTCGTGATAGGTACGTTTCTAGTAAATGGTATTTCCACTTCGGTACTGTTTGATTCGGGTGCAAATAGGAGTTTTGTAGCTACGTCATTTTCTAAGATAGCTAAGATAATTTGTTGTTGTGTGCCTGAAATTTTTACGGTAGAAACTGCTAACGAAACCTCAGTTAGAATTATGAGAATGGTTAAGGGTTGTAATATAGAGTTAGAGGGACATGAGTTTCCTACTACCAAGTATGTGATGGCATTAGGAGGGTTTGATGTAGTATTGGGGATGGATTGGCTATCTAAGTTTGAAGCTCAGAGAGTGTGTAAGAGTAGATTGATAAGATTAAAGCCTTTGGACGGTGATACGGTAATAGTTTATGGTGAAAAATAAAGTTCAGGGCTTAACGTCATTTCGATGATAAAAGCTGGAGGTTTGTTAAGGCAAGGGTGCAGTGCCTACCTGGCCTATGTTGTCAAAGCTACGGCCTAGACGAAAGAAGTGAAAGATGTTCCTATAGTGAGTGACTATCCCGAAATGTTATTCTGGGGATACCACCGGAACGAGAGGTAGAGTTCCAGATAGAATTGATACCATGAGCACAGCCCATCGCGAAAGTACCTTATCATCTGGCGCAACCTGAGATGAAAGAATGTCCCAATTACAAGAATTCCTTGATAAAGGTTTTATAAGGTCGAGTGTTTCCCCGTGGGGTGCACTAGTGCTATTCTTTAAGAAAAAGGATGGGAGTATCGACTACAGGAAATTGAGTAAGCTTACAGTGAAAAATAGATATTCGTTGCCATGGATTAACAATTTGTTTGATTAGTTACAAGGTGCTAGCTGGTTCTCGCGAATAGACCTTAGATCGGACTATCATCAGTTGAATGTAAAAGACGCAGGCATCCCGAAGACAGCATTTCGGACGCGGTATGGACACTACGAGTTCCTCGTGATGTCGTTTGGTCTAACGAATGCTCCAGCAGCATTTATAGATATGATGAATAGGGTATGCCGGCCGATGTTAGACAAATCAGTTATGGTTTTCATTGACGATATATTGATTTATTCGAAGAGCAAGTCTGACCATGCTGCGCATCTGAGGGAAGTATTAGAAGTTATGAAGAGAGAGAAACTGTACGCTAAGTTTTCAAAGTGCGCATTTTGGCTTCGAGAGGTACAGTTTCTAGGTCACATAATCAATCCTGATGGGATTACTGTGGACCCAGCTAAGATTGAGGCCATAAAGAATTGGAAAACTCCGCAAAACCCAACAAAGATATGCAGTTTCTTAGGGTTGACTGACTATTATAAGAAATTCATTCAAAGTTTCTCCAAGGTAGCCGCACCGTTTACCGCTATAACTCGAAAGACTGTAGTATTCATCCGAATGAAGTAGTAGATTATGTCAATAAGTGCTTAACTTTCTTGCAAGTCAAAGCAGAGCATCAGAAACCGTATGGAAAGATGCAGCCACTGGAGATACATAAATAGAAATGGGAACACAACACCATGGATTTCATAACAAAGCTACCACGTACAGCTAGAAATCATGATACCATATGGGTGATTGTGGACCGTTTAACGAAAAGTGCTTACTTTCTACCTATATGAGAGGTTATCTCATCAGAAATGTTAGCAAACGCGTTCATAAAAGAGGTCATGGCCAAGCATGGAGTGCCATTATCGATCATATCTGATAGAGACACCCGCTTCACTTCAAGGTTCTGGAAGAAGTTCCATGAAGATATAGGAATAAGACTAAACATCAGCATGGCGTACCATCCTCAAACAGATGGGCAGTCTGAAAGGACTATCCAGACCCTTGAGGATATGCTACGTGCATATGTGTTGGACTTTGGAGAAAGTTGGGATGATCATCTACACTTGGCAGAATTCTCTTACAACAATAGCTACCATTCGAGTATTGGTATGCTGCTCTTCGAAATGTTATATGGTAGACGTTGCAGAACTCCCGTGTGTTGGGGAGAGATTGGTCAGAAAGAGATTGGGAGCTTAGAATTTGTGCAAACCACTTTTAAGATTCGATCAGATTAAGGCAAGTATGAAATCTGCCTAAGATCGTCAAAAGTTATATGCCGATAAGCGGCAACAACCGATTAAGTTTAACATTGGTGACAACGTGATGCTTAAGGTCTCGCCTTGGAAGGGAATAATTCGATTTAGGAAGAGAAGAAAGCTGAGTTCAAGGTACATCGGACCGTCCAGAATCACAGCTCATGTGGGCGAAGTGGCTTATAAGCTAGATTTACCTAAATAATTGGAAGGAATTCACTCTACCTTCCATGTTTCTCACTTGAGAAAATGTCTAGCTGATGGCACGTCTCCTGTTCCATGAATAGACATTGAGGTGGATGAACAGTTAAACTACGTCGAATAGTCTATTAAGATAGTTAATCGCAAGGAAAATCAGGTTCGCCATAAAGTTAATCCCTTGGTGAAATTGATATGGAAGCATCGTAAGGGATCGGATGTTACTTGGGAAGTTGATGAGGAGATGTGCAAGTTTTACCCCAATTTGTTTAAGTAATAGTTAGGTTCCGGGGACGAAACCTCTTTTTAGGAGGGTAGACTTGTAACATCCGTCTTTTGGAAACAATAAATAAAAGAGGCTTTATTATGTAAATGTGTGTCGTTATTTAATTTTGTTCAATAATAATGGGATTGAGTGGTAGGCTTAGGAATAATACATGGACTTGAAAATAGTTACAAGCCTAAGGTCCATGGGCTTGGAGTATTTAAACTCCTTGAACCTCCCTAAAACCCTAAAATTCACATCATCACCTTCTGCCTCTATACACACACTCAAAAACACACACAAACATTCCTTCCTCTCATCCAGATCCAAGATCCAAGAGAAACCAAGGAGATTTCGTGTTCAAGCATCGTCAAACAAAAAGAAAGTCTAGTTCCACGTGTTTGTCCAGATCCGAACCATACCGAAATCTAAGAAAGTTAGCCGTGCTTAGTTGAAGAGAGGTATCGTCATTAACTCCGAGATGAACTGAATTCAGGTGAGTTTCTAGCCCATTTTTCTATTATGTTTTCGGGGCTGGGTGCATACTCCTACGTAACTTGTCAATACACTTACCTTAAGTGGTAGGTATGTGGAATGTATGAAGGAAAGGTTATATATATATATATTTGTGTGTGTGTAAAGGAAAGGTATGTATGGTCGTATGGTTGTATGAAATGAAGGGAACAGGCCTTAAGAAAGTCACCAGTTTTGATATAATAATGATATATAAATAAAATAGTAAAACTGATATTGTGAGTAAATAAAGGGTGTTATTAGGCAATGCCTCTCGAACACGGGCTATGGCTACTATGACAAAACAAATACAAATAAGGATGTCAGTTGACCATGCCTCTCGAACACGGGCTATGGCTACTAGGATGGCGTATGATCATACTGACTTGCTAGACTTCTAATGGACTTCTCCGAATGCAATAAAATAAAACAACTAAACAAGTAGCAGTTAATCATTCAATTGATAAGCACACGATATTCACAACTCGAATGTGCGTATAATATATAATATATAAATACGAATAGGTATGAAAATGTCCCCAAAACGTTTAAAAGTTGTAAGATGTGGGGAATGACGTCTCACCATATTACTTAGGCGATTTTAGATAATGATAATAACAAGAATAAACAGGAAACCATCTTTTAGTGTGCTGACTGAGTTAATCCGAACAACCTGAAACTTACAGATAACAAACTATAATTAAACCAATAGCATAGCTGCTGGAATCAATCCAAACGGATGTATATAACTCCGGCTATGAGCTTTTCAATAAATAAGCGAGATGGTACTGACAAGAATCCGGACAGCCAGTCGGGAGTAGGGTTTTGGTCAATACATTGAAAATCTCAAATAAATCTAAAAGTCTCCAGGACCTAAAGTTAGTTCAGAGCAGAAGTGATAGAAATCGATTGGTCAACTTTGTTGACCAATTTGCCCTTAAAGGGGTCTACCCGTCAAATCCCCTCAATCTCCGAAATTAATTAAGGGTTATTGACCATTGAACAATAGAGAACAAATTTACAGAAGACAACTTACCCAGAAAGTGCTTAGATGGAAGAGAAAACTGAGTTAAACACCGAGAAACACCAAAGTCAAACTTGAACACGAACAAACTTGAAGAAAATAATAAAGAACGAAGGGAAATCGGGTTTTTCTTGAAAGTGACGGCTTCTACAGGGTAAATTAGGGTTTAGGGAAGAGGGTTGCAGGTTATCATAGCGTTGTTTCTATAAGAAACGGAATAAAATGCTATGTTTGGACAAAAAGCCCGTTTAAGCAAGAGATCTTGTTTAAATGACAAAATCGAATGAAAGAACATCAAAATTCTTTCTTGTAGAAGAGGAAAATGAATATGGACATATACCAAGTCTAGAAGAGTTTTCTTTGAGCTTAAAACACAAGATTTGGTCCATAAGCGATTTAGCATTAAACACGAGTTTTGACCAAAAAAATAAATAAATTTGCTGACTTGAGGCACTGGCTGCGCCACACCACCAGGTTAGGCCATCCTCCTCATGTGACGCGGCATGGAGGGTGGTCTGACCTCTTTAGTTTTGTCACTTTTGGTCCATGAAGTTCCAAGAATGCATTTTTTAGCCATTTTAAGCAATTTTGAAAGTTGTTAAGGACTATTTGGCATGATTAAAAGTTATGAAATTATAAACTAAGTTAAACCAAGTTATATACAAGTTTTTATTAACACAAAATACCCTATTTGTATTCCCGGGTCGGGTAAATGAATACGGTTATGAATATGAAAAATCTGAAGTGTTACAACAGTTTGGGTGGGCATCTACTCAAAACACCATTTATGATCGTTGAAACCGATGTGAAATCAGTACATTCCATCTCTATGTCTTAACCATCCCGGTTCCACCATGACGCATCCAGCACCTCAGTAAATTACACTTAGTTTTCAGAAAACGGTTCTCAAACCGGTGCTCCGTGGTTCCCAAACACATGATCCGACAGTCATGTTACCCTCGATTTAACAAGTTTGGCCAACTCAGAAGCATACTATGGTAACGATTCACTCCATGTCAGTGAAGATAATCCTCTACCTATTCGTCTTGTTAGATCTTCATAATTTACTCTCCACAAAAAAAACTTTTTACTCTTGATAATACTCTTCATGTACCTGAAATCAAAACGAATTTATTATATGTTTAACAATTTTGCATTGATAATCATGTTTTCTTTGAATTTCACTCATTTTCTATCTTCTAAAGGACGAGTCTACACGTGCCACCCTACTCGCAAATCCAAGTAATGGTGGAATGGACTCCCTTCATCTTCCTTAGTTAAAGTCTCTCCCACTTGTTTTTTTCACTACAACTAAAATCGTCAACAATTTGGCATCACCGGCTTGTTCCTCTTCATGTTAGTGCTTTTCATCGTATTATTTCAAATTATTCTTTACCAGTTTCTACAAAAATGCCTTCTTCTTTATGTACATCTTGTTAATTGAGAAAATCTTCCGAATTGTCTTTGAATGATTCAAATTTTCTTAGTACTAATGTTTTAGATTTAGTTTATTGTAACGTTTGGGGACCCGCTCCTTCACTATCCTGTGACGAACACCGATATTTTTTATTGTGTGTTGATCATTATTCTAGATACATCTGGTTTTATCCATTAGCAAAAAAAAACCAATCGCCTGTACTATTTTCAAATCTTTTATCACCATGGCCGAACAACAATTTAGCACAAAAATAACAACTGTACAGTCCGAATGAGGTTGAATTTCACAATTCAGCACCATTCCTTAAATCACTTGGCATTATTCATCGCCACTCACTGTAATATTCGTTACTTTTCAAACCTGATCCATTTTAAAATTTTTTGGTTTTTTTAATATATATATATATATATATATATATATATATATATATCAAGTTTCGTTTAATGTACTTTATATTCGTCAATGTTTATTATTCGTAATTGTGTTGTATTCGTTAAACCGACTCGTTTTATCGCTTTAAGGTATTCCTGTTCATCGTTTATCGTTTTTTAGTTTCTATACGTTTCTTTCAATTATCGAAACTCCGGGATTTAAAGTTTTTATTTTAAACAAGTTAAAAAAGCGAGTATGATATAGAATTATCCAAGTACTAAAATATTTATTCCACCTTTATCATATTTCAAGGTTCTGGATCTGATGCATAATTTCTTCTTAATTCTCTAGTCATAAAACACTTCAAAGTACAAGGTTGAATATGAAAATATAAATTCAAAATCTATTTATATGAAAACTGAAATTAGAGGGGCCTAAAATGAAACTTTAGTTAAATTATAATAATAAAATATAATTGATCCCAAATTTCCCCAGACGTTCCTTTCACACCACGGTTTTCCAGCCATCAGATTCCAGCGAGCCATGGCTCTGACGAACCCCCCTTTCAAACCTTAAATCACGCTTTTTGGCCCGTTTGTTTGGTGTAACCGCCCTAGACTACGTTAATAATCCTTAATCAACACATTAATTGCATTTTAACGACCTTTAATCATCGGAATCAACTCGCGAACTTGCCGGAATTCTCATTAAAATCTAATTAACAACAATTAATCAATAACGCTCTAATTTCTAGTATAAATAGCATCCTAACACTCAACTAAATTTGTCTTAGCCTTTCAATTTACCTTAAAATACACACTTTATTGCTTAAATAATCCGTCCAAGTTCCAGTCACCGTCGTTCAGCGTCAAAACGTTACATTATCAGGTAACCTTTATATGCTTTATGATTGTTTTTAGCCAAGTAACCAAACCCCTAAACTAGATTGAACAAAGTCGGAACGAATTGATTTAATTAAGAACTAGGATTTAGGGTAGGAAGATGATGAACTTGAGAAAGTATATTTATTCAAGGGGCATTTACATATCTCCCCTTGCTAAGTGTCTCAATTACATATTTCCTCAACTTAAAAAAACAATTACATATTTCCCCTCCCTTAAACATATATATTACATGTTTACCCAATCCACTAAAATTATTTTATTAGTTGACTATTATACCCTTAATCTAAAAAAATAAAATAAAAATATACAAATTAGATATAAACAAGAATGTCTGTTGCATCTTCCTCAAGTGGCAACCCTACCATCATCTTCTTCTCCGGTGAAGTTCTGATCTCTCTCTCTCTCTCTCTCTCTCTCTCTCTATAGCCAAACTAAAACACACAACCCATCACTTCACACAGTCCACCACCTTCTTTTACCTGCTTGCTTAAACCCGTCTCCGGCGACCACCACCAAAACCCACATTTTTCAGATCCGAAACTATGGTGTTATATGTATACGTGCTGATCTTGTTTTACCGGTTGGAGCTTCTAGGCTGGGAAATCAGCAGTCAAAAGGGTTAGGTGGAGAGAGACGGTTGAAGAGGAGAGGTCGTGGAAACTCGCCGGAAACTCACCGGTAGTGTGATGGGGGTGGTGGCTTGCCGGAAAATCGCTGGTAATGTGATGGTGGTTTGCGGCGGTGATGTAAGTGGCCGGAAATTCGCTAGATAATCGAGTTTGCCGGAACTTGGAAGTGGCTTGGAGAAGATGGATGGTGATATAGTGGTCGGAAACTCGCCGGGTAATCGAGTTTGCCAGAACTTGGAAGTGACTTAAAGAAGATGGATGTGGGTAAGGGTATTTTAAACAAGGGTAAGGGTAAAAAGGTAATTTGATTTGAATTGGGGAAATTTGTAATTAATTTTTTTGATTGGGGATATATGTAATTGTGTTGTTTAATAAGGGGAAACATGTAAAAATCCCTTTATTCAATCTGTTTTGGTATTTTAACAAACTATCAAGCTAGCTTAGTTGGTAATCCATGTGTCTTCGGTCCTAGTGACCCGTGTTAGAACCAGGGTTTGAATGGGTATTTTCTTTTTGTTTTGCTTATTAGTTTTTATTCATTTTTCAATATTGTATAAATCAAATAAAATTAGTAAAGAATCTTATTTGATTAAACAAAATTATTTTAACTTAGATAAAATTATTTATAAATTATGTTTTATCATGTTTCGTCAAAAATCCCTACTTTTCTTACCCGTCAAGCTTTCGCAGCAAATGTTAATATAATATTATATTATTATTATTGTATTTCGTTAGACCTTATAGTACACTAACATAAATAAATTTGACCGATAAAATTTGTATCCCAAAAATATTAAAGTTCTCTTGTTAATGTTAAATTAGTAATTAAATAGTATTAAAATACTTCAAACCGTTAAAGTTAGTTTATATTTTGTTAACCTTTAATGTGTTAATCATAATTATTATTTTCGAGATAAGATCTCACCATTTGAAATTCGTACTCCATAATTCCCTTATTATGTATTAGCATTAGTTACATTATTAAAAAAATTCGTTAAAAACTTAAAAATTATATTATAATATTATATTGCCATAAAATACTAATAAAATATACTAAAATAATGCATTATCCTGTTAACCAAATATATATATAACTTTTTCAATCCTGATATATTAGTATTTAAATTTCATATTTATGTTTATAGTTCATGTGGATTGTTCGTCTCGGTTTCTTTGACGCATTTTCGGATTTCGTTTTCTCATTTACCATCAATTGCAAAGGTGAGTTTTCATAACACAATTTTAAACCTCTAATTTTGGGGTGTAGCATGTTACAAGCTTTATCGATTGTTATGTCATCAAGTTTCAAATCGATTCAGTTGTGTGTCTAAACATGTTAATATTATCTATCCGATTCGTTTATGATTATCATACGTGAAATTATGTGCAATGTGTTTATCGTTACGATTGTTACATCAAACATCAAAGTGGAAGGGTCCAACGGGACGTACCGCGCCGCCTATTCTATGTCCCGGTAGGTGGTTATCATTCCCCTAGGTTGGGGCGTTATTTACATACTTGCTATCATTTACCTATGGTTGATATTATTGCATGAAACACATGAATCGAGAAATTTCATATTATATATATACTTCAAACTTATGAATTCTCACCAACTTAAATGTTGACAAAAATATATTATTTTCAACGTGCTACAGGTTAAATCGATGGCGTGCTAAGGATGAAGATCATTAGTATACCTTAGGTTATTTAAATAAAGAACTTATTTGTGATTCGATGAATTGTATATTCTCTTTTACATTATGAACAATTTGTGTACCTGCTATGCTATGAAATGAAATAAATATAATTATTGTCGGTTTAATAACGCTACAAGCTTATGAGTGATCTGTGCGTTACACTCGGCGTATTCCGCTTAAAGCCAGTATATTACACTCATGCCGGCATATGAGCGAACAAAATGGCATTGTTGAAAGATGCCATTGTCATGTAGCTGAAACGGGACTTGCCCTCCATACCCACTACCCCATCCCTTTTTTAGTACTTTTTCTTTTAAATGACTGTCTATCTAATGAGCCAAATACCATCTCGAACCAATTCAAATAAATGGGCCTTTTGAACACCTCTTTACCTGTCGTCTCGACTATTCGTTTCTACGAGTCTTCGGGTGCCAATGCTTCCCGTTTTTACTACCGTATAATCGCCACAAGATGGATTTTCGATCCCCACCATGTGTCTTTCTTAGATATAGCCCTATCCATCATGGTTATTGGTGTGTCGACCGAACCTCTGATCATGTCTATATTGTTCGCCATGTTCACTTCAACGAGCACGTTCTTCCGTTTCAAAAACCCCCTCCAGTTAAATACCAAAGCTAAACCTGATCAGCATATATCCACTTTCCCAACACCAGTTTCAACCTCTTTTCCGTTAACACAAGCCCATTCCAACCTTTCCATTTCCAAACCAGAACATTCTACCAACTTAACTCCCGATACCACCCCTACCGAACCTGTAACACCACAAACCACAACCCACCTAACTAATGATTTTACCTTCAAATGAAACTTCATATATGAAACGCAGGAACAATGTGACTAGAAAGTCATTAAAAACTTGATCGAAGAACCAGCGCCTTTTCTAGCCTCTCTTTCTTGCTTGCTTACCTAGCTCTTGTCTTAGTGACTCTTCCTTTTTTTCTAGGTTTTTTCAAGGGTAGATTTTTCATTTACTCACACCTATCAACACTTATTACCATATAATATTCAATATCCTCCTTTATTCATTATTCAAATGTTTCTTTAATATGTCAGCACGTTTTTATTTTTAACTAGTGGGCTCACCCGCCGTGATGCGGCGTGGTTGGTTGCCTGTCGGATGTTTTTGTTGTGTGTATATTAGTGAGTAACACACACATCTTAGATATACTATAATTAACAGTAATCAAAAGACTCAAATCTGGAACTTGTTTATAACTTTGAAAAGTGTATACAACAAATGAAAACAAACAGAACTATAAATAGCCAAATAAAGTAACTGACCCACTACTTAGACTCCTAAAGAACAGGACAAATAAAAGACTTAGCTATAGCCTTATTCACAAGATAACACTAGAAAGAAATGGTCACGTCGGCATTAAATTCGTAGTCACACCCACGTTCACAACTAACTGCAACAAGTTCCAAAAAAACACCCTTCAAGTTTGAATCATTCTTCAATATCTCCCCTTGATTCAAACTCTTTAACTCCCAACCAATGCCAGTAGTATACGAACTTTTCTCTTGACAAACCTTTAGTTAAAACATCTAGAAGCTGCATATTATGCAATACTCCAGGAAAACTTGATCTTGAACCACCATATCTCCAATAAAATGATACTTCAGTTCAATATGCTTGGACCTACTATGCATGACTGGATTCTTGGACAAATTGATCTTCAAGTTATTGTCACAGAATATAGTAGTAGTCTTTTGTTGCTTTAAACCAAGATCTTCAAGTATCCTTCTTAGCCAAATTGCTTGACAAGCTGCTCCAGTAGCGGCTACATACTCTGCTTCAGTGTGCTTGATAGAGTAACAGTGGATTGCTTTTTTGAGCTCCAAGAAACAGCACCGCTACCTAAGAGAAACACATTTGCTTAAATACTTTTACGATCATCAATGCATGTTGCCTAGTCACTATCAGTGTATCCCATCAGTTCAATGGCTTTTTCTTTCTCATACCAGATTCCAAACTTCACAGTACCAGCCACGTATCTTAAACTTCTTCTAGTTGCACCAAAGTGCACTTTAGAAGGAGATTGCATAAAGTGAGAGATCAAACTTACAGCATGGGCTAAGTCCGGCCTAGTGTGAGTTAAGTAAATCAGTCCTCCCACTAAGCTCCAATAAGTCTCTTCATTGGCTTTATCAGACCCATCATCCAGTTGGAGTTTCTCATTTGAGTTCATTGGAGTAGCATCTATCGTGCATTCCTTCATTCCAAACTTGTTTAGCAAATTGAGAGCATAACTTTCTTGGCACATAAAGATTCCTGCAGTGGTTTGTTTAACCTCCAAACCCAAAAAATATTGAAGCAGGCCCATATCTGACATTTCAAAAATTCCTTTCATCCTTTGCTTAAACGTTGTAATTAAAGAGGAACTAGAGGAAGTGCATATAATGTCATCAACATAAAGACACATACATAACCTCATTTGCATTAGCCCCTTTGACATACAGAGTTGGCTCGTTGTGACTTCTGACGTATCCATGATCACAAAAGTAACCATCTATCTTGGAATACCAAGCACGTGGCGCCTGCTTCAAGCCATATAAGGCCTTATGCAACTTGTAAACTTTGTCTTCCTTCCCACTTACTTGAAACCCTTCTGGTAGTTCAACATAAATATCTTCTGTAAGATCACCATTTAAAAAAACCAATTTTACATCCGGTTGATGTATCAGCCAACCTAATTATGCCGCTACTTGCCACCACGACACAGATAGTTTCAAACCAAGCCACGGGAGCAAAAGTCTCCTGAAAATCGATACCCTTCTGCTGAGAGTAGCCTTTAGCTACTAATCGTGCCTTGTACCTCAGAACTTCACCCGTCGGTCCCACTTTCGTTTTATAGAGCCACTTCAGCCCAACAACATTCTTTCCCAAAGGTAAATCAGTGAGCTCCCATGCTTTATTTTTTTCAATGGCCAACAACTTCTCCTACATAGCTTCTTGCCAAGCTTTAACTTCTGCTGCTTCAATGAGTGTGATTGGGTCTGAAATATTGAGAGCAAAATGACAAGTATGCTCATGATCATCTTTGAGTTCTTCAGTGATAGAATATAATTGGGTTAAGCTTTTCATTTTTGGAGGGGGTGAAGAATTTTGTGAATTGGATGATTTATCATAATGATGGGATGAGTGAGTAGGTGAGGAGGTGTTGACTTGGATTGTTGAAGGTGTGGACATGTGACTAGTAATAGGTGAGGTAGGTGTATCATGAGTAGTAGAACTAGCTTCAATGGGAAAGGGGTCAATAAATACATAACTTTTCTCTTTTGCAGTGTCCCACACCCACTTTTATCTTCAAAGAAAGTAACATCACCTATTCTCCTGACACTAAACTTTTTAATGATAGGATCATAGAGCCTACACCCATTATATTCTAAAGAATAGCCAATAAATATTTCTTTATCAGCTTTATCATCAAGTTTCTGCCTTTTTTGATGTGGGATATATCCAAAAGCTACACAACCAAAAATTCGTAAATTAGTAACATAAAGTTTTTTTTCCATACAATGCTTCAAATGGAGTCTGCATCTGAATACCTGTTGTAGGAGCAATGTTAATAACATAGACAGCAGTAGACGCCACTTCAGCCCAGAACATGTTAGGAAGACCTCTATCTTTAAGCATGCTGCATGTCAGGCCCATGACTGTACGATTTTTTCTTTCCGCCACCCTGTTGTGTTGAGGGGTGTAAGGTGGCGTCACTTCTCTCTTTATTCCATCTTGTTCACAAAATGAGTTAAACTCACATGAACAAAATTCACCACTTTGTTCTGATCTTAGCACCTTGATAGAGCATTCACATTCCTTCTCTACTGATGCTTTAAATATTTTAAACTTATTAAAAGCATCAGATTATTAGCCAAGAAATACACCCAACACATACGAGTCAAATCATCAATAAAAAGTAAATAGTACCAACTTTTACCAAGGATTAAAGTTTGCATGGGACTACAAATGTCTGTGTGTACAATCTCAAGCTTATGTGTAGCCCTCCATGACGTTGAGTTGAAAGGAAATCTTGAATGTTTCCCAACCACACATCCTTCACATGCAGAAGACTGTCTTAGGAAGTTCAATTACCATGTTGGTATCATAGAGCTTATTTAACCCATCAAAGTACATATGGCCATACCTGCAATGCCATAATCTAGACACATCATCCCGCCCAGAATTGCATACACCAGTTTTGGTGACATAAAGAATAAACATATTGTTTGAAGCTATTCGAATCTTCATAATCTCTTTCCTGGTTTTTTTGTTGACAATGACACAATGCTCATCTTCAAAATGAAGAGCATACCCTTTCCTCATAAGCTGGCCAACACTCAGTAAGTTATACTCCAAAGTTGGAGCATAGTACACATCATCTAAGAGCTTAAAGTTTCCATTACTTGTATTAACCCTTAGGGTTCCCTTTCCTTCAACAACAGGTTTCTTCTTATCACCTAACTGGACCTCCAGTTTAAATTCTTCATCAAGTGTGGAAATATTTTCTTTAGACCCCGTCATATGGTTAGAGCACCTGGAGTTAATAAATCAAAGATGATTAGAATTACCGTTAGAGAGAGCTATAAGCATAAAAGGTTCTTCATCATGTTGTATCTCTGGTGTAGTGAAAGCCATCAACATAAACGGCTCTTTGGTGTCTTCATCATCTTGCATCACTGAAGCAAAGAACAAGTGTCGTTGTTATTGGGAGTTTTCTTCTTCGTTTTCTTCAGGCTCAGCCACCACATTAGCATGTGCTTCATCATTGTACCAGCAATCTTTCTTTACATGCCCAAACTTGTTGCGAACATAACATTGAGGACCTTTATTACGTTCAGGTTCCCGGCCACGGCCTCTTCCTCTAAAGCCACCTCTACCACGTCCACTGGAATTCCCGTATTAAGTACCACAGTTGTCATGAAAGACTTGCAGGGCTTGCTCCTCACCCTTTTCAGGGCGATCGTTATTTCGACTGTTAATTTGTTCTTCATGTGATTGAAGTGCTCCCATTAGTTTCACAGGAGTTAGTTGTGAAAGGTCATAAGACACTTCAATCGAAGGAACGACATAGTCGAATCTTGGCGTAAGACTCCGTAAAATCTTCTTAACAATGTTCTGATCTGCCACTTTGTCACCAAAAGCTCTCTTTTAGCTAACAATGGCCATGACCTGTGCAAAATACTCTCCAACCTGTTCACTTTCTTTCATGGTGAGATTTTCAAACTCTCACCTCAATCCTTGAAGCCTAATGGCCTTCACTTGGGAGTCTCCTTGAAAATCCATTTTCAAGATGTCCCAAGTCTCTTTAGCAGATTCGGCAGCCGCAATACGAGAAAAAAGTGTCATGCACGGCATGTTGGATGATAGCCATGGCATGAGCATCCTTTTTCGTTGTAGTCTTGACCGGAGTTTGATCTGCCTCGTTTTCATCGACACCACTTTCCACCATTTCCCACAAGTCACGAGACCTAAGTATTGTCTTCGTCCTGATGCTCCATTACTCATAACCATCCCCCTTGAAGATTGGAATAAGAGTAGGTTGAGTCGTAAGAGCGCTAGTTG
Source organism: Bidens hawaiensis (assembly GCF_021521415.1). Lineage (NCBI taxonomy): Eukaryota > Viridiplantae > Streptophyta > Magnoliopsida > Asterales > Asteraceae > Bidens > Bidens hawaiensis. The sequence goes on from NW_027504869.1 coordinate 50,532, forward strand.
GTTTAGACATTGAATTACTTTGGTCAGTCGATATCTCTCTTTGAATCACTCATTGTGCTCTGATACCAGTAGGTATAAGAACACTATAACCAACAGTAATCAAAAGACTCAAATCTTCAACTTGTTTATAACTTTGAAAAGTGTATACATCAAATGAAAACAAATAGAACTATAAATAGCCAAATAAAATAACCGACCCACTACTTAGACTCCTAAAGAACAGGACAAATAAAAGACTTAGCCATAGCCTTATTCACACGATAATACTTGAAAGAAATGGTCACGTCGGCATTAAATTCGTAGTCACACCCACGTTCACAACTAACTGCAACAATTTCCAAAAAACACCTTTCAAGTTTGAATCATTCTTCAATACTTCTTACACGCGTTCCAAAAAACACCTTTGCGACGTTCTTTTAATATTAGATGCTAAATTGCTAACACATGTACTTTAGATAGTGTATCTGCATTGACAAATTGGTATTCCGTAGTTTAGTAATAAACAAAAGACAAACACACACAATTGATATAAATCCTTGTATAAATATACTCACACTCATGATAAATATAATTTAACTTTGAAACCGGGTACTATGAGATTCGTTAGCTGGTGTTATGATACACAAACAAAATGAAGATGCAAATATAAGCACTTTCACACAAATACACATACAAACCAAAGATGGTTATAAATTAGATGGAAAAACCAAACTGAGTTCGTCCACTAATAGTCAGAAAAAAATAATACGCAACCTACATTACTTAAATATACTATAACAAATGAGAAGCGGGAGCAATCACTAAAAACGTCAACTGAAACACGTTAAAACATAGCAGGATGAAACACCAAACCAAATAAAATTATCATAGACAACTATGAAGAAGCAGTAATCAAGTTTACTGTTGTTTTAAGACAAAGATGGAAAGAGATGCCACATTCTTCAATGTTTAAAAATTTAAAGCAATTAAGCATAAATAAAGGCTGATATAAATATGGTAGGAAGGTATTTACCAAAAAAGCCATGATTGTTGTTGCGCATATTTTACTTGTTCGCCTTCCTGAGTGGGTCATCTGTAATGTAAATTTTTTGTTGGTTAGTATGTTGGACATGATTTATGTTATTAGTTTGTAGTTACCCGGTGATGCCTCTCTTGGTCTCTTGCTTGTGAACGATTTTGGGTGGAACAAAAGGTGAGACAATGGTAACCTGACCCACACGGAACTCGGCAAGAACACACAAAAATTGGCCACCACCCCGCCGTAAACAATCACCATCACCACCGTTTTCCATAAGACTGTCGCCGTAACCATCGCCACTGTCAGCCAACACCACACCACTGCCACCAAGAGTTCAAACCCGGCAACAGTTATAACGGCAAAGAAGACGGAGGGTGGTGTGAAAACGGTGGAAAATCATCGACACGGCAGTGGCGGCGAGGGGCGGTGGAAAGAGGGTAGGTTTCACGTGTGTCGTTGGAAACAAAAAGAGAGAGAATCAGTGGACATGTTGGTCCAATAAACATGTAGTACAACTTTAAGTTCTTGATGTACTACTAAGAAACACCTAATGCACAATACACTTTTTAAGCACAAGTTATAACTCTTGATTCACAATTTTAGTTGAAAATGTAATATTATAAATTCCATATTAACATGTCATCGTGGCCCTATAAGTTTATAATATTACATTTTCATCTAAAGTGTGCATTATGGTTTTGTACACTCTGCATGTAAGTTTGTACCATGTTTTAAGCATAAAGGATTACATGTCTTGCATTGTTGTTGGTGGTATACTTTCTTATGATTACTAGCTCTTACGTGTGTCTATGGCTTTACACCTGTGCGTCATCTACTTACCCACGTATTTCACCGTTGCTTTTTGTTGTTTGTTGAAAACATTACTCTCTCTCTCTCTTAATATTCCACAGTCACAGCCAATGGTCTCTTCGGTTTCACCGTCTCAGTGGTGATAATTTCAAGTGAACCCCTTGCTTTTGCTTTCCACCATGGTCATCATCGGGTTTTCTGTGGTGCAGCCTTTACCTTACGGTCAGGTGTGGATGTGTTTTTTACGTTTTATGGTACTTTAGCGGAATAGGGTGGGGTGGGAGTGGTTGGCCAACGTTGTTGTCGGTGTAGCGGTGGTGGTTTATCACTCTACTTATGCTTTAGATGGTTGTATGTTGTACATTTTCTTTGATATTTGGCTCTTTTGCGTATCTACGACTTTATACCTATTTGCTTCTTGGGTTTATTAGCTACATGCATGTCTCATGTTCGCTCTTGGTGGTGATGGAAGACTGTGTGGGAGGTTGTTGACTAACCGTGGTTATCTTTCGAAACCCTAGGTAGCGGTGGTGTTCCCGTGGCCTCTTACTGTTTCTTTTAGTAGTGGTTTCGTTGTTGGTTGAGAGGTGGTTGACCTATTGTTGCTGGTATCTGTTACAAAACCCTAGTCGATGATGTTATGGTGGTGTGATGGACTTTGTTGGTTGTTTAGCCGTGGGCTACTAATGTATACTAAAGTGCAATAGCAAATAAATCAACACGTACTGATGTAATGTGCAGCAATACTGGAATGAGTTAATGATTTGTGGTTAATGTGAAAATGATTACTTTCAACATCATTTATACATCATTCATGGCTTCATGCACTGTTGGGCTTTTTTAGTATTATGGAAGGTTTAAATTTTATAAGTCATTAGTTCATTATTGAGTTTTTTTTTTTTTTTTTGCAAACAAAATTATATATGTTTCTTTCTCTCTTTTAGTGATGGTGGTTTGATAGCACAGGTCCTTTATTGCAGCAGATAACACACAACAACTTGATCAAAACTGATGATCGACTTTTTCTTGATTAATTGAAATACCTATAGAACTAAACAAAGAAGACGCTTGCTTACTTTCCTAACCCTAGCTACTTATATAAATAGGCCCATTCACACACACGTAGCATAAACGTGTTGCAGTAGCCCATGACTAAAAACTGAAAAACATGACCCTACTTTACTTACAATTAAACATAACAAACATGTGACTTAAATAAATACCTTCCTAATAACTTGACCCTCTAAATTTGAATTCCTGCTGACCCGCATCCAACCTGGTTTGACCCGTCAAGATTAACCCAACATGGTGGTTAGCTACTTGGTGAACCTTGGTTACAACCGTGAGGACGGTAAGTCGTACTTTATTCACAATGGCAATGAGGACTTGTCTGTTTGAGCCTATAGGCTAAGATGCATTGCTAAGAACTCAATTTCAAGTGGGGTTATTATCTCTCGAATAACATTGATTTTGTCGATTACAGATTTACGCCCCTCCCCCCCCCCCCCCCGGCAATGCGGGGGTTAAAATACTAGTCTCATTTATTTGTCTGCTAACAGTTCACTCAATATGCTTATGGATTCAGTGAACTCCTCATTTTGAGTCCATAAACAATACCTCATGCCTCCAAATATTTTATAACTTTTCCTAAGTCAAGATTACTAGGATTAGTGAAGGTTTTTGGGCTGGGTTTACTAGTGACAATTAGAAGATAAATGGGGGCGGCCCGTTTAATTATGGAGGGTGGCCTGTTTGAAGTTTTCTTGGTCTCTAAGTCATTTAACCTAATTGTAATATATTAATACCTAGTCATGTATTGTAATATTTTGTACTGTACTTAATAAAAATACCCTAGTTGTAGCTCTTAGATGTAGGTCGTCTTGACCGAACTATGTAAAATCTCGTGTCTCTTGTTTATTGTTTTCATTTATACATGTGTGTTTGTGTTTCCTCTGCGTACCGATTCTGATTGATACTAGCATAGATATGGCTACAACTTTATTAATATCACAAAAGGCAAAAGCGATCTAGTATTTATTATTTAATTCTAGCTAGTCAACTTTAATCCCATCTTTTCCAAGTTAATCTAGAACAACTTCCATTTTCTTCTTATTAGCGAACCGGACCTATTCTCTTTATAAATTTTTGTTTTACATTTTCATTTATCAACAAGTTCATGACTTTATTAATCCTTCCAAGCCGATATACTAGTACGCTAATTTTTAAGGCAAACCAACATCATTCAAAGTTCAAACAATCTTTTTAGCCTAAACGTACCTTTCAAGAGATTCGGTTTAACTTGAATCTTGTCTCTATCTTACGCCTTGATGGTTCCTTCTTGTTGTAGAGATAATAAATGAGCTTGAATCTTTGTTTGATGAATCCAGAAATTAGAGAGTATAGGAGTGTGAGTTTTCTTAGGTTTATGAAAAAAGGGGAAGAGAAATGAGATTTAGGGTTTAAGGGTTTATGTATCTTTGCGCATGGACCTTGAGCCCCATGCTCACCCTTGAAACCCATTAAACTTAAAGTTCATGCTCCTTAACAATATTTATCACTTAAATTTTAAATAATAAACCTAAATAAAACATATTATTATTATTATTATTATTATTATTATTATTATTATTAAATTCGGATGTTACATGTTACATAAATGTGTCACATTTTTTGTATTTCTCTTATAAATTCCTTCGTTTCCTAGAAAGGAAACAAACGGCGACCTACTGTTCTTGTTTGCTTTTGCTGTAGAAGACAGCAGATGAATGCAAAATAGTTTAATTGTTATAAAACCATGTGTAGTGGGGCGTTATGGGTATTCAAAGAGCCACATAGCGTCACAACACACCGACCCCCGGGGCTTTTTGGACTTGGTCGTTTTATACATGGCATCACCCCCATATTCTCTTCAACCAATCAATTTTTCCCTCATAAATTTCAACCAATCAAATACTAATATTATTTATATTATAAGAAGTAATTAATTATTGGTTAATAATTGCAAGGGTTTTATACCAATACACCGCTTTTTGTATAAACCCCGTTAGTGACTGGGGACATCACATGACACAAAACGCATGGTCTAAGTACAAAATAAGTCAAAAATTAATCAAATAGTTGCCTATTCTAGCCTCTTTTTTCTTTTTTTCCTTTTTTTCCTTTTTTTTAATTAACAAAACCTCAACTCTAGCATCACGAAAACATTTTGACATATGATATATAGATCTTCAGCAAGAGTTTTAGAAACAAAAAAATTAATTGATATTGTTTTTACAAAGGATTATGTGTTCATCAAGTTTTTTCTTTATAACTGTTAATGTGGTTGATGTTTTCTGTTTACAGTACCACCTAATTAATAAAACCATCATCAATGAGCATGCATGCAACACACTTACGTGTCAACAAAACAAAAGATAGAATTATGGATATCATGTTACATATATAAACCATATAACACAAGTCCACATTAAACGATTCTACTGCAATATGTACTCGGAGCGCTTCATTTTCGTCACGCTATGAAACTAGAATTGTTATTTTTGTAGTTCGTCCCATATTGTGTGGATGAAAATAATGAAATTTAAGGAACATCATTTTTTAAGTAACTATTGGATCGGCTTCCGGAACGTTAACCGACGATTCCACGTTTCCCAGATTTTGCGTTTCTAGCGTAGGAACGATTGGGGGTTGCATTCTTCGTGTTACTGTCATGTTCAAACCTTCCGTTGTGTGAATCGTTGCTCCTGTTGTCATTTTCACCTGAAAAAAGAACGGTTTCATGTTTTGTAAGGTCTTAAATTCATATTATGCGTGTTCGTAAACCATTAGAAACCGAAGCAAACTAACAGAATTTCTTTAAAGTTGACTTACCGGCGGTGCTCCTAATGCCATTTGAAAGTTGAACCTGCGAACAAGCATTGCGACTGCAACTATTGCCTGCATGCACAAGTTTTTTTTTGTTAACGTTTATTTGTTTAACCACTCGGAACTTTAGAACATAATTATTTAGTTATGCGACATGAATAACTTATTATTATTATTGTATGTAAAATGATTACCTCAAATGAAGCAAACATGTCACCAACACATTTTCTTGGTCCACCACCAAAAGGCAAGTAACTGAAATAGTTCATGACATGCAATGAGTAAATTTATTAAATTACATCCAACAAGAGAGAGCAAAATAAGTTGGGTTGAGGTTGAACCGTTACAATTAAAAGAAAAAAAAAACAGTGTCAAATAATAAGTTTAGATTATTTAACTGATAATATAATAAATGAAATGAAGCGTTTAGTAGGTTTTATGCATTAAAATTTTAGGTGAATTTCAACCGAAGTTCAGCAATTTGGCATGTTTCTTTTAAAGCTTATCATTTTAAAAAAATATTCCCATTTGCCTGGTTCCATTAATTTGAAATATAAGACACAATGCAGAACTCCACAAATCATATAAGGGGCCGTTTGGTTCACATAAAATTGGAAGTTCTCAAATGAATTGGAATTTGTCAAGTGAATTGAAATTTGTGTCACTACACATTTTGTTACAGAACCAGTTCCAATTATCAATAATTCCCAAAAAGTAAACATCAATTGGAAAAATATAGTACCTGAAATTTTGGTTGCTCTCATTGGGATTTGGTCCATCTAAAGGCCATCTTTCGGGATTAAATTTATCTGCGTCTACCCAATGAGTCGGAGACCGATGAAGATTCCAAACAGATATAAACAAGTCTTCACCCCTAAAATAAATGAATAACAACTTCAATAATCAGTTTCATACTAGCTGCAAATAAACTGATTAAAATACCTAATTACCACTTCTTATAACTTAATTTGCAAGAATGTCGTATTTGGACATTTCATGTATTAGGGTGAGTATCATTACAGAACTCTTAAATTATTAAGAACTTTAAGGAACTCTTAATAACTAATCTTTTTTATAAAATTTTTTGTATGTTAATGTTATTTGAGTGTAATTTTATCATTGTTTATATTTATACTTACGATTACAATTATGAAAATTAGTTTTTACACATATCTATGTTATTTTACACATGCAAATTTTGTTATTACATAAATTATACACATACGTAAACTTGTGATTTATATGTGTAATAAAAAAAAATATATATAAAATATGACAAAACTACTTTCAAATAATTTTAATATATTAAAAAATTAACTAAATGTTTGGTTGTTAAGAGTTCCTATAAGTTGTTAACTTTTTTGGAGTTCTTAAAGGATACTAACCCGTATTGTATTAATCCCTTAAATAATCAGAATTTGCCAAATATTCAAATTCCGATTATTTCAAAATAAGGGTGTGCATGGTTTGGTTTGGGTAGGTTTCGGGCTAAAACTAAACCAAAAACCAAAGTTCAGTTTCAGTTTTTATGGTTTTCACAATGGGTTCGGTTCGTTTTGCTCTTTTCGATTTTGCCATTGTGGCTTGAAATTTTTGGGCCCAAGAAAATGGCTCAAAATAATGAATTGAATTTGGGCCTGAAACTTTGAGGTTTGAGCCTACATTTTTTGTTAATTTATGATTAACTTATTATTACACATTTGGGTTCAAAATTTTTCGGCTTCCACCATTAATTAATTTTTATAAACTATAAACCAAAAATTCAACAAAAAGGTCGGCTTTTTCAGTTTTCAGACATGCAAAACCGAAATGGAAATTTGGTTTTTGAAGAAACATGAAACCAAACCCGTCAGTTTTGGGCTGGGTTCTGCTATCTCAGTTAGAAGTCACCCTTGTTTTAAAATAACATAATCACAAAATCATAAATTGTGGTGGTTCATGGTAGTATTTCAACAATTTTAAGTTAAATCATTTTCACTTCCAAAAAGACTTAAAAATCAAACTGTAAAATAATATAATATCCCAAAACTTAAATAATTTGACCTTTTAATTGGATACTTGTCAAGAACATCATCTTCTATAGACCGGCGTATCAAAACAGGCGGTTGTGGGTAAAGCCTCAAAGACTGCATTATGTATAATTAAATGTTAAGGAATAAAGATTATTATCTAGACGCGAATAAATAAAAATGTAATTTATTACCTCGTTAATCACTCGAGTTGTATATTTAAGTTTCTTCATGTCTTCCATTGTTGGAAACCTATCACCTAGAACCGCATCAACCTAACAAACACATCATTTTAAATATGTAATATTTCAAAAATTAGTTAGATGTCTATATTTGTATATTACATGTAGAATGGCCATTTATTAATGAATGTGCCAAATGGCTCGAATGATAAAAGAAGCTAAAAGTCTATTTTTAACGCACACAACCTCTTAAATCATTTTATACGATAAATTAGACTATCATTTTAATTAATTATTATAGTACACAATACAATTTGTCTGCGAAAAAGATGATCATTTTAATTATTTTATACAATTATTTAGCAAAATCATAATTACTTTATTATGATAAATAATCTTAGACGATAAAATAAATGATCATTCCTCTTATTTGTTACAATACATAATTAGTTTGGGAAATAAATGATCATTTTAATTATTCTATAGGATAGGTTAGCTAATTATGATTATTTTTAAGATAATTCAAATTTAAAAATTAGTTAAATCATTTTTAATGCATATCTCTAAAATCATGTTATACTATAAAATAGATGATCATTTTAATTATTTATTACAAAATAATAGTTTGGGAAAAAGATTTTTCAGACAATGGGTAACCCAACATATGTTTTAACTAACCTCGTTTTGAAGCTTGGACATGATTTCGGGTTCCTGCAACATAATCAAAGTACCCGTATTTATAACGTTTATAACAACATTAATATGTTTAGGTAAGGAAGTCTTATTTCAAGATTTTTAACATTATCACGTGTTTGATGATCCTAATTAACCTTTAATGTTTGATGATAAACTTGATTAAGAAAACTATTTATTAAGGAAACCATGTTTTGAACCGTAATAGTGAGGTACCTTGGAAAGAAGATAAAAAGTCCATGTCAAAACTGCAGCGGTTGTCTCGTGTCCTGCAATAAGCATTGTCATCAGATCATCCCTCAGTTGCTTGCTTGACACCTACATATCACAAACATGTTAAATGATTGATTCAAGTTATGCATTTTATGATTCACTTCTAATGAGTCAATAGGGAATTTTTAAAAACAGCTGTGAAGAAAGCTAGTCAAACGGGTTGAGAGTAGGGGTGTAAACGAGCCAAGCTGCTCGTCAGCTACTGAGATTGGCTCGCTAAAAACTCGAATCCAGCCAAACTTATACGAGCCCAAGCCCTAGCATAAAAATAAGCTCCCTTGATAGACAATCCTTAGCTTCACTCATCGAGCTCAAGTAGGCTCACCAGCCTATTATTATATTACTTTTTAATAGTTAAATATATATTTAAATAATTTATATTAGAACAAATTACTCTATACGTCCTTAGGTTTATAGCAAATTTCACATTTCATCTTTAAACTAAGGAAATAACATAAATCAACCTCTATGTTCACATTTTCTCACAGTTTACGTTCTTTCCACTAATGGGCATCTATTTTGTCCGTTAAGTCCAATCATGTGACGAAATTAATATCCACTAGTGAAAGGACGTAAACTGAGACAAAATTTGAACATCAAAGATAATTTCTATTATTTCCTTAGTTTAAGGACGAAAATTGAAATTTGCTATATACCTAAATAACGAATAGTGAATTTGTTCTTTATACTATGTTAACAAAAATCGTCATTACAAAAAAATATGCATAAACTAATATATATATATATATATAGGATGAGTATTATATATATAAGTTAATTAATAGAAAATAAACAACCTGAGCTCGTGCTTGAAAATTACCCATGAGCCAAGCTTAAGCTTCAGTTAGAGTTCGAAATGAACCGAGCTTAAGCTTTAAATATAGAGCTCGAAACGAGTTGAACCCTCATAAGTTAAACGAGCTCGAGGTTAGACAAGCTCTCTGCTCGTTGAAAGTATCCTTTTAATTCATGCAGCCTACTAAACTGTAGTCATTTTTTGGAATCATATTTAACACAAATTATTAAAATTGGTAGAAAAGTATTAGGTCAATTTAACATAACCCATTTTAACACTTGCCAAAAAATACATATACCCGAACTGTCCATTTTGGAAGCTATAAAGAAGAGAACAAATAACAATCATACATTGTCTCCTGATGCCAACAGAAAATGAAGAATACTTGGATCACTTTCATTCATGTATTCCTCATTGAACTCTACGTCTTCTTCGTCTACCATCCTCTGCATATAGATGATATGATTAAGATGAAGACTTAACTTTGTAAAAATAGTATCTATAATCAAGATGAAGACTTAGGGTTATATTACATATATTACTTTTTTTGTGAAATTAAATAGAGTTAGCAAAAGAAACTATTGCTGGCCAACCCAATGGTCCCAATCCAATCCAAACCATTCAAAAAAATTACCAATTTTGACCCCTTAGCCACCGACCGAACCCACCAAATATCCCACCTATAACTAAAAAGTAGAGGTGTCCACGGGTTTGGGTCGGTTTTGGGCTCAAACCGAAATTTCGGTTTTTGAGTTTTTGAAAGACGTTTGGTTTTCGGTTTTTTCAGCTTTGCTATTTGGGGTAAAAAAGTTTGGTAAAAAAACATTGGGCAAAATAATGAATTTGGGTCGAAATGTTTTTGTTAACTAGAAATTAATTCATTATTATACATTTAGGCTAAAATATTAGGGTTATACTATTTATTAACTTTTTATAACTTAAAGTTCAAAATAAAAAATGAAAATTCATAAATTTATTATGGGTCTTAATGTTTTTGTTAATTAGTAAATTTCAAACTTTAGGGACGAGGACCAAACCCACAGGGACCATCTGTTTAATTTACTCTAAAACTTATTACAAGCTTTACCTTGCATATTGCAATTAGATCATCCAATGTAGTGTTGATTAGTTTAAGAGCTTCGTTAACCTTCTTCTGCCTAGGTGAAATATCTTTCCATATTGGAATCTCCCAAGTTGGAATAGGTGAGACGCTTCGATCCTCCGCTTCTCGCAACACTGTGTATACCGCCTGTCTAAGATGATTCATCCCAAAATATGAGCAAAAAGGTATAAAATAAAAATTAGAGAAATATCAGGCGTATTTAATAAAGTGAAGCTTTAACATACCTCCACAATCCCGTTATCCGTCGTCAACGAATCAAAATCATAATTAAATACTGATTTCCCGATAATATCTAAAGTTAAACGTGAAAAAAGTGATTCCATTTCCACATCCTCGCCGTTATACGCAGCAGCGTTGAGTTTTTTGCATAGGCGGTCGGTTGCTTCTCCAAATAACCCAATCATTCTTGCTACATACTACACATGAAACCAAGATAACTGACCGTAACCGAAAAACCGAACCGTACACAAACAAAAACAGGTGGTTTTGTTTTATGTTTTCGAAAAACCGAACTTTCTAATATTAATCAACTCTTCCCCTTTTTAAAATTTTAATACATCATCATGCATAAGATTATAAAGAAAATTACTCTTTTTAAACATTTCAGAACATTTTGCTGTTTTTTCACCTGTTTGCACTGAACTGTTAGACCATATCTTTTTTAGTTAGGTTTTAAAATTTACCCATGTAACCCGTGCGATAAAATAAAACCTACATCGAAGGAATAATAAGTTAACGGGTTGAAAATGCCACATCACCATTTATATAAAAGTCAAATTTAAAATAAAAAAGTTCAAAAGCAAAAGATCAAACTGGTTAAAAAGGAGAATCAAGTTTTTACAACCTTAATTTGTTAAAAATAACTAGACATTATTGTTATATCAGTATTTGTAATCATATTTAACAAATTACTTTATTGTACAAATTGAAAAGAAGAGGATACAAAAATGGTGGCAAGTCAACCGAACCCAACCTGTCTCACTTATTTTGCCAACAACAACAATAATACCTTAAGATGCAACGCAGGGACTATAACCCGCCGTCTAACTCGCCACACCTCCCCATCAGCTGGAATTAGTCCGGTCCCCATAACAAATTCTAGAATTTCAGCTAATATACCCTAAACATCAAATATAAAACTTACACACATTAATATTAAATAAAAAACTATATTATCTTTTATCAACAAGAATATAGTGGCTAAATTACATGCGGAAAACATATCAAGAAATAAAAATGCTTACTTTTGAATAGGCCTTTGCATTGTCTCTCAATATATGTTTTGCAATGTTGGGATCAGAAACTATCAAAAAAGACTACAATACAATACAATGCAATTAACCAACATTTGCACATTTGGTGCGTTAAAGATAATAATCCAAAACTTTCAATAAACCGAGTTAGAAGATTGTATTATAATTCATACCATCTGACCCGTTTGGGTTTTAGCTTCTTTTTTTCTTAATTTGGCATGTTTGATATAAAAAATAGGGGCAATTTCATAATTTAATTTGACCCGTTTGAGTTTTCTCTAATGTTTTAATATAAAAGGTTTGATACAAAACACAATCCAGATAAAAAAAACATTTTTTTTAACTTTTTAAATGCAATTGACACATTAAAAATAATAATCTGAATAATTTAGTAAACCGAGTTCTAAGATTGGATTATAACTTATACCTTGGATGACTTTTAGCCCATTCCCGCGTTTGACTTTTAGCAAACTTTTTTAATTTGACATGTTTTCACATAAAACATAACCCACGTAAAACACATTCTTTTTAACATTTTAAAGCATAATCCAAATCAGCCAATAAGCAAATGAGTCAAAATTGCCAACTTATCTTTGACAACATGAAGAAAAAAGCAAGAAAATGAAAGGAGACAAACCTTGGGACCAAAATTCAACCTAAAAATTCCACCATATGTAAGAAAAAGCTCATACAAGGGTATAAAAAACGCCTCACTTCGAATGGCGCTAATTGCTCCTTTTGCTTCCGGAATCTTTGGATAATTTTCACCCGAATTTAGCAAATTTGATAATGGTTCGAGAAAATCCGAAGGCGCGCCTAATTTTGCCAAACCACTCACCAACAACGATCCTAAACTGTTTTCATGTGCAAAAACAAGAACAAACATTAACCAAGTTTCCCAAATAGTAATCATTACTTAATTCATTAAACTAAATCAAATTAGAAACTCGTATATAAATCATATAAGAATCTTTGTTATTAATATGCAATATTTTTTTCCAATTAACAATCATTGAATAATAACCATGTTTTATCATTGTTAACCTCAAGTCAAATTGTAAAAAAATAATAATAATAATCACTAAATAGTAACCAAGATTCATGTATGTTTCATTTGCCTCAATTTAAAAATAAAAAAAAATACATGGGATTGGAACACTTAATGAAAGTCAGTGATAGAACATGCCAAAAATCATAGGTAGAACATTTCGGAGCATCCTAAGTAGATCACAAATGTCAGTAATTTCTGGAACAAAGGTAATATCTATTTTAATTAATTAAATAAAACATCATAGTTGTGTGTTGAATCAGTAAACTAAATATGTTAGGATAACAGTCGAACCAAATTTGTTGAATAAATAAATTTGTTACCTCGGCTGCTCAACGGTGAACTTGCCGGAAGCAATTTGGGCCGACAACTCCGCCCGCCGCCTCTCCTCCCGTGTCATCTCCTCCTCACCGGATTCCGGCTTCCTCCCATTTGAAGAGCATTTAATCCGTGAAACCCCTGCCCAATTGTAATTTAACAAAATTCAATTTTCAGTTAACCCCCAAATACAATATTCTAAATTCTAAATTGTAGTTTTCAGTTGTTAATGAAGACAATGGTATGATAAAACCCACAAACAAGTAATAATAATACCATTGAATTTAAGGATTGGAGTGGATTTGAGTTTGAGTTTGAATTTGTTGGTGTGAGATTGAAGATATGGGGAAGGAAATTGAAGGGTTGTTAAACTTGCAGTCATACTCAGACAGAAAGAGAGAGAGAAACAAATTATTATTATTATTATTTGATTGCTGATACAAGAAACAAGGGATTTTTTATAAAGTGAATGAATGGGGTACAAAGAGAATTATTTTTTTTTAAAATTTTGGAATGAAACACAGAGACAACGATGGAATCTTTAATTTGGGGGAGAGATGGATCCCCTCGTTACCAATAGCACGAGGTTTGGCTTCTATCTCATTTTCATTGTCATTGTCATTGTCATTCACGTTATTAGCAAAGATTTTCATTTGATTTCACTTGATTGTGAACGAAATAAGTAAACTTATAAGCAAAATCAAGTAAATCGAGTATAAATACATAATAATATCGAGTATAATAATATCGATCTTACGAGACAATTTATCTGTATATATTTTAACACTTATTGAATGGTCTGACCATAATCATTTTCCATCTTACAATATATGATTAAAGAAACACTTGTTCAACCCAAGGGTTAAACCCTAATTTCGACTGACCTTCACAAGTTCCAAGGGATTCAACAAAATACCGTGAGCTCGTTACGAGAAGGGAAAGATTGGGGGGGGGGGGGGATTCTTGTAACCACCGTCCGGCGTGTCAATTAGTGTTTGCTATTCGAGAGTAATAGCAAGTGTGAGTGAGAGCGTGAGATCCTAAACTGTTGGTCCAAGCGTAGTATTTATAGTCAAGGGGGGTTAAGAAGGATTGGTCGAGCTGTAACTATCACTAGAACTTTCTATTCTTGTGAGGAGTACGTATGAGGATTCTGATTGGCATGGCAGCTGGTTGACTTGGAGAGCCATTGGCGGGATGTAGAGTGTTGGCATGTTATTATTGGTTCATCGTGCAACCGTAATGTTCCATATCATGTTTGTCAATATTTAGGAATCTTGTACTGTGATTGGCTTGTGGACCTGTCATCGTTTACTGTGTGTCTCCTTCGCATGTGGCTGGTCCGCTGCCTACAGACGTTTCGCAGGCTTCTTAGGGAGACGACAAGTCCATATCCGCGGGCATGACCAACACCACTTTGTGGTTTACTTGGGTTCACGGATGAATCTGGGACTCTATCTCTACAACGATGATTGTTACTAGTATTCTCTTCGACATCTAAAGGGAAAATTAGTAGTATCATTGGTCAAATTGTTAGTATAGATTATTATTGACTAATGAGTCATAGTTTGAAGTATTATAATCCAATTTATCTATTTTAAGTAGCCATAAAATTTTTCCCATCAATATCAAATATGGTTTGCTTCGACCAATTTTAATTTTAGGGTTTTAATTTATTAAAAAAAAAAGCAACCATTCAAGTTCAAATTTACGCATGTAAACATTAGTATTCAAGTGAACGAACCAAATTAGAAGCAAAACAAAAGATAACAATACAAATACAATGATTAGTACCGCTAAATGACAATCAGTCTAAAGAAGAGGAAAGCGGGACCCTAACATATTTCCTTCAAAAACTTAAAAATGATGTTCACAAAAATTAGGCACACATCATATGATGGAACTATGTTATAATTGAGTATAAATAGGTTTTATTTACTCATAAAAGAAAGAAAAAAGCATATGAAGTTTTTAGCAAGTCTATCACCAAGAAGAGAAAACAAATACCAAATAGCCCATCCTCCTAAAGGTGTTCATAAATCATACATGAGAATAGTAATCATAAATGTGTTCAAAGTTGGTAGGGTTTAGACAACACCAAATTGAAAATTTGCAATCGGGGTGTGTGTATATATATATATAGGGTAAGGTTAAAATGAAAACTCATCTGAGTTGTGAAAACCCGCGAAAACCCTATGTAACATCGTTTTTTTTTGTTACATGTAATATATGTTGTAACATTTAATACAAAACATCGAAACTTTAAAAAAAATGTTTTGCTATTTTTTAAAAAATATTTTTACTAATTTTTATATATATTTTTTTACTAAGTATTTTTATACTTAGCCTATATATATATATATATATATATATATATATATATATATATATATCAGAAAGTTAACGTACAAATACAATTAACGTACTAATTGTGAGAATCAAGTAGAGTAATTATATAATTACATCATAGAGTAATTATGTAATTACTCTATGTAATTATATAATTACTCTACTTGATTATCACAATTAGCACGTTAATTTCATTTGTATTTGATCCAAACCCTATATATATATATATATATATATATATATATATTAAGTTTGTAAGTTTTACTAATGTGTACTTATTTTATTTTATAGGGTTGTATAAAACAACAAAATATTGCACATTATTTTATAGGTGATCGGTCGTCGTTGGACCGGTCAAAGATAAAGAAGAAATGTGTTCCTAATCACCTTAAACTAGTTAGGGTAAGAAGTGTATCGAACCACGAAGAGTTTGTAGTCGGTAATCTAAATTTAATCGATTAATAATTATGAAACTTTTAAGTAGTCGTCTAGACCAAATATGATTTGGATTTGAAATATTTATTTTTAAGTTTTAATGAAAACATGTAACGATTTTTAAGAAATATAATTGAGTTTTAAACAATGATTATGAAACGAATCACACCCGGGTTTCAAGTTCTATAAGCAATTCGGGCGAGACACACTATAAAAATGAGTTGATGTAATCACAATAGTTATTTATGTTTAATACATAATTTCCCAACGAAAAGCATCAATACTCGTCTATCCTAGTGTCACACCCCGACTTACGGCCTAGGCGTGTGACCCCATAGTCGGTACTTGTTTTGTAAATATATCAGAGTTGCGGGTTATAGGGGAAGTCTTTGGTTAAAATAAAATATTAATATATTTTGAAAATTCTCGGATAATAAAAATCCGAGTAGTTGATTTACAAAGTTTGTTAAATCTTTATTTCAATATTTTCATGATTAAAAACTGAGTCATCTCCATAAGCGAGCATCTAACTCCATGAGTGACTCTTATTCCTTGCTATCGGTACTATACTTGCTTTCCTGTAATGTGGGGGAAAATACATCAACGATATGCTGGTGAATCATTGACTCTAAAAATATTTATTAAATCTTTGACTGACAAGATAGTTTTCTTGAACAAACTCAGCAGAAACGTCTCTTATTTTTGGGAACTTGTGCCACTTGCCATACACACACAATGATGGTTCTCCGGGAACTGATGCCCATTGGAGAACTTTCGTTATGTCTGCTAGCCTGCGACCACGTAGCCTTGATTGATAGGCTAAACAGATATGTTTGGATCCAGACACATGTGTACTCGGTCTGAGTTGCTTTTATTTTCTACCTTGTGACTCAGGGATCACGTAATCCCTTAAATTTAGAGATCACATAATCTCATATAAACATTTGACTGACTTGTTAAGATAAACAACCCGTTTATCTTAATGACTGACTGTAAAAGGTTTAACGTATTCACCTGTATTTGTCTTTTCTGAATGATGTGGTGATTTCGTTTGAAAACCTTTGTGAATGAATGATGATTGACCTATAATAAAATAGGTTTATATAAATACCCAGATCGTCTCTTGATCTAGCTACGGACATTTAATCTGGTTTTGATAGCTTTAAACCTTGACTGATAATTTATTTGAATAAAATATTTAGAATTGTAGTCTTTCCATTTATTTACAAATCATGTGTTGAGTTTCTTCTTCATGAAGAAACATCTATTGATAGGTTTCTTCTTCAAGAAGAACATTAAATGACTATAATTTTTATATGTAAAATTTTACGTTTCTTAATCATGAAGAAAACTATATCTCTTGCATGTAATGTTTCTTGATTGTGAAGAAACTATTTCTGACTATATCTTCTTATATGCAAAAGCTTAGATTTCTTAATCATGAAGAAACATTGTTTTAGCTATAACCTTTGTGCGTATAAAGCTTTTCTAAACATATTTATGATCAAGGTTTGGGCTATACCCCTGACTATGGTTTAAGCCATATAATATAATAAAACAATAACTTTAGAAGAACCCCTACCTTACATGGGTATTCGGAGTTTATATGCCTAAGCTTGTACAGACAACACTTCTACTTTCTATCACGTATTGAGTCTTAATTCGTTGGAACCTTGGGGCTTGGCATGTACTATGAGATCTGGCACGCAAAACGATGCTAATCGTGTGCACATGATGTGTGATTGGTGTAAGGATGAAAGTACCGTGGACATTCCTATTTATAGCAACTTTTGTGCTTCTTCGTGTAGTGCGAAGGACAAATGGTATGGCCGTCCGCGTCGCGCAAACCGCCTTATTATTAGCTAAGTCATCGACGGGTTTGCCATATGGCACCATGTGCTGCCACGTGTCTACACGTGTCATACATGCAAACTTGTTACTTCACGTAGCGCGAAGTGAGAATGGTTAGCCACTCTATGTCGGTTTATGTAATTTGTCTTTCGCGTAGCGCGAAGACTGTGATCCTGGTTCGTTCGCGTAGCGGGATGGAACAAAATTCAGATTTTTAACTTTTAGTCCTTGTTCTTTTCAAAAATACTAAAGCGGTTTTCGGCGATGCGAGCATACGAAGTGCAAAGTGCGCCATCAAAGCGCCACATTGCGCCCGTGCCCGTGCGCGGCGGGTGCTTCGCACCCTTCGCTAGGACTAGGGAGAGTGGTTAGCCACATAAGTATATTACTATGGAAACTCTCTTCTTTATAAATAGCTCCCATTTTCTTCCTTCTTTCTATATGTGATGAAAATTTTCTTTTTTATTCATACCCATGTGGAATGCTTTCCACTTTCTTCTATCTTTCCATGTAGGATGGAATTTTTCTCATTTCCATAAGATGAAATATGCTTTATTTTTCTTATCTCATTTCTCTATTACTTATCTTGAGAATATTTTTAATCCCCCATCTTTCAAAGTTGACATTTTTAGCCCAAAATAATTATGGAATTTTCTGGGATGTTACATTCTCCCCACCTTGGAATGAATCCCGTCCTTGAGATTCACTGTGGGTATTTACTTTCTTACTGTCTTATGATTAGATCTTATCTAATCCGTTTTCTTGAGTTTAACTTTAACTATTGAAATTCCTGATTTGTTGTTAACTTTACATCTTGAATGATTTAATCAGTCAATGGTTAAGAATATCATACGTAATTATAAATTGCTAAACACAGTGGTCAGTCGTGTTTAATTATTTACCTTACCTTTTGTATTCTAAACATTTTCTAATGTTAACTAAAATGCCTCTTGGATTCTATCTATAAAATCCTTTCAACTTATTCATCTTGATAACTTTCAAGATACTTCTACTTGTCTCACGTTATCCTTTGCTTTATGATCTTGACGGATTTCTTCCGTTTATATTTATCGATTATTCCTTTGAACTTTCAAAGTTCACATAACCGATTTTCTTTGAATAAAGACTTACTCCTTTTTAATGCATCCTTTTCTTCATCTCATCTGTCTATAGATGATGGGCTATATTAATTATATTGCCTTTTGTATTTCGAATATGTTTTTTTAATGAATATAAGCATTCTTGTGTAAAGACACGATCTATATGCTAATATCTTTCTTTATTTACATTAGGGATTTAAAGACCCTATTACCATTACAAAACTTCTCATTTAAAACGAGTTTACAAGTAGTTTATAAGAGCTAACTAAACTATTAGTTATTTCAAATGCCTTGGAATCTTGAGCATTCATTTTGGCATACTCTTATCTGCTTATTCTTGATTGCCAGATGCTTCTTGTATGTTTTACATATTTATTCCGGCATTTCCTTTCTTAACACCGCTTCCACTTGCATTATTTGTCTTCTTCGGAGATTCTGTGCTGAAATGCCTATTTTCTCCACAGTTGAAACATACAACTGTCTTTCTTCTGCAGTTATCTTCCGAGTGACCAATTTTCTTGTAAAAGGTGCATGTGACCAGTGGATTAGTTTTGGGAATGCTAGTTGATCTCAAACATCTCCCATGGTGTCTCTTACCACAGTTCTAGCAGATTGGTCTTGTGAATTTAAATGACCATTCCTCCTATTCCTTGTTTTTATTCTCTCTTTTTCTCGGTTCTTTTTCCTTTTTCTTATCATTCTCATCTTCCTCTTGGTTTATGATAAGACCATTCATGAGATAACCAGCCAATTCCATGGCTGAATCAACGATTTGAGGTAAATGAGACCTCACCATGTCTTTAATCTCTCGAGGCAATCCCAGATTTATCGGGTCACTTTGTTGTATTTGGGTGTTACCAAGTGTGGTACCAATCTACAATACTCATTAAACTTAGTATTGTATTGTGACATTCGCGACAAAACCGGATACACCTTATTGTTTACATGATGACTAAGCGATTAACCGCTTGTTGCGTATCGATCAAACGAATAACCAAACAGGTCTGGTTATGACCCAGATATCCCAGGGGTCCATCTATAAGTTATATACGTTGAATATAAGCCAATATATTGATATTATGGCCTTAGTACGATAGCAAACCAGTTAAACGAAATCATGCTCGTTTAACTACTTGCTATGACGTTAAACGCGAAGATTAATTCCAAAACAAGTATTGTATCATCCGTCAAGCCGAAAAAGACTTACAAAACATTTATTTGGAATGCTTTAAGCGATCCATGAAAATATTTTTGATTTTCACAAACAAATAGTATGTTTTTCTAAATTTACAAGAAATTGGCCGAAAAACACTCAATTTCGCGCAGTTTGTCGCCCCCGATATATTTTTATCGCCAAAAACCAAACCTGAAATAAACTTGGACTCGGGATTTCACGTTCGGGCACGCAAAACGAGACTAATGGGCCAAAATTGGGCCCAAAGGGGCCCCAACAAGCCCAGCCCGCCAAAGTTGACTAAAAACCCCTTTATATTATTATTTTTGTTTACTTTATATCTAAGTTAAATTAGATATTTTAGTCCATTTTTCCAGAACCTTAGCAACTCAAACCTGATCTTCATCTTCTCAAAACCCTAAGGTGATTTCATCATTTTAATCAATTTTAGATGTTTTAATCACGTTTAATTTCATATAAACATAGTTTGATTGCGAAAAATCACTTCTGGAATATAAGAACATCAAGAGCGATCAAAAACCATATTTTTGTGTTAATTAAGTATAACCGAACTTGTTGGGAAAAATCCAAACAATTTGGATGCATTGTGTGTGTTTTTCTCCAAAACCAACTGAATAAACGGAAATGAACCTCGTAGCGAATCCAGACCCCTAATTTGTGATCTTTCCTTATAACTTAACCATTTTATCAACCAACACGTTTACCCAAGTTAACATACCCATACCTGTTTTCTAAATGTGTAAACAATCAACTTGGCCCCGCTGGTAAAATGGGGAAACTAAGTCAAGTTCGGTTTTAAGTATCATACATTGAACAACATCAATCTAAGCCTATTGACACTTTCTGGGCGTGACAGCTATACCCAACTAGATATTGCAGCCCAGTTTAGTGTGGAGATTATAATAATATTAAAATACTAATATTATTATAATATTGATTATAGGATCTGAGTTCTAGCAAGCAGAACGAGTCACTATCCGATACCATGTTGAATACCTGCTGAACAGCGAGTTTCATGACCCCACTTTTAAAATGTTTTTACGAACTTTCAGGGTGAAAAACATGTTGATACATACCTATATACTGTGAATTGTTTGATGATGGGAATTATCTAAGTGCTAACACACAAAAGTCCCCACGAACACAATGAATAACTTCGAGCCGGTGGCTTGTGAATAGTAGTATTGGTTTAACAAACCTAAACGGAATCGGCCTGGTTGCCGTGTCACACATAATGCCGTTTGCACATGACCATAATTATACAAACACGCTATGTGTAAGACCCCGAAACACGGAAATCCTACAGTTGGTAATCACATCCAAATTTTCACAAAAATTAAAAACCAAAGCACTTTATTTTATTTTGAAATCCAGTTCAGAGTATAAAATCAGCGGAAATCATAAGTGTCAAAAACAAATTCCCAAAAACCGGGAAGTATGCCCAAAACCAAATTTAAATGCATTTAATAATAATTAAAAATAAACAGTGTTCATTATTAATTTTCCCGACTAGCTATGCCTTCAACCAACCGAGTAGTCTCGAGCACGCTCAAGCGGTAAGCATCCTCCTCTTAACCTGAGACTCACACTAACATACACACAAAGTCAGCTTGAGCTGAGTGAGTTTCAAGTTTTAATAAACAACATTATATAAATCATTCCAAGAATTCAAATATAATACGGGATACGAGCAGTTAGGCCATAATAAACGATAAGTGGTCATACTTATATATCTATATAATTATATCCCTATGCATAACATCCAAGTAATAACATCAGGTTCGAGCACACGTATAACCCAAACACGTAACATTCCATCCGATAGTGATCATGACACACGAGCCTCCCCCCTTACGGGCTTTCCAGGGCCTGCCACAGGATTTTATAACCTGAGTAGTATAGTTTGGCCCGGCCAAGATCACCACCCACCGTATGCAAACACAAAGTAGGCATACGCAAACATCCATAGTTAGTAATAACTAACTAACATCACTAATCATAGGCTATAATATAACATACGTGCAAACATACATAATTATCATTCCAAGACATACTCTAATACAAGTAAGCCCATGCAAAATAATTTAGATGGTTCATCAAGCAAAATCAGTTAGGTGTGTATGCCGGCCCAAAACTTGAAAAGAGTGAAAAGGGGCATCATGAACTTATCTGACACGAGTCACGCAAATACCAACGAGTTAGAGAACCTCAAAGCCAATCCACAAATCACAAGCCTGTCGGATTGCACACAAAGATTACTAACTTAACCGTACCGACTCGTTTATCCTATGAGGAGTCCTAACATGGTTTAATGGACCTAAAGCCCCAACCATACTAATATGATTTACATTAGCCCCCGAGGCCATGTTTTTACCAAAACCACCCTTAGTTAATTCCGGGACAAAGGATTTCCAAACTATACCCGAAAATTGTTAATTTTATCGAATACACACGTTAACGAGTTGTTTGTGCACTTAGCAAACAACTCAGCCCCATGTGGACCAAACTTAGTATAATTACAGCCAACAAGTCCACACGACACTACACGAGTTGAATGGGTCGGTAATTCACATGAACAACGCACAAACTACCAATTAAACACGAATTTGCGTTGTACCAACTCGTTTGAGCAACCGACAACCAAGTCAGCCCCATTAACATAAAAATTAAGTTTTTCACAGCCCGTATAACATGCCGAGGCTACACAATATGAATTGGTTGTTAATTCCCTCATTCAACATGCTAAACGCAACAATTACAAATCTAGAAAATTGAAGTCCTAGTTTGTAAGGCCCCGAACCCCGAGAACCCCACAGTTGGTAATCATATAAAACACTTGTAAAATACTTAAACTTTAAAATGATTTATTTCATTAAAACAAGCAATTCAGAGTATAATTCAGCGGAAAACATAAATAATAAAATAAGTTCCCAAAACCCGGGAATCTTGCCCAAAATCAACATAGTTATCTTCAAGTAAATACTTTTAAAAATAAATGTTTAATAGTAAAACTTCAATTCCCGTATGCCCTTCACCGTCCAAGTAGCTTCGTGCACGTCCAAGCGATAAGGCATCTTCTTCCTAACCTGAAACTCACACTAACATGCACACAAAGTCAGCTTGAGCTTAGTGAGTTCAAGTTTTAAGTAAATAATATCATTAAATAATAGTTATGATAGTCATACCAAAAGTTTTAAAACGTAAAAGGGTACATCCATCAAATCATCATTACCGAAACTAAACATCCTCATACATACATATACAAAATGTATATGTAAACATCCTTTCAATTACATCTCTATATATATCACAGTATATATATATAACATCCACGTATAACATTAGGGTCGAGCAAACGTACAACCCAAACACGTAACATCAATGCATGCAAACACAAAGTAGGCATACACAACATCAGTAGTCGAAACGACTACAACATCGCTAGATATAGGCCAAGCAATAATGTATATACATATATATATATATTTAACATCCCAAGGCCTACCCTATGTTAGCAAGCCTATATAAATTCGTTTAAAAATTTCATCATGTAAGAAAACACTTAGGTGTGCATGCTAGCCCAAAAGTTAAAAGAGTAAAAAGGGCATCATGAACTCACCTAAAATCAATCGAACACCTGCAACGAGCTAGGAAATTCCTAAGTGCATGATCACAAGCAAGGGCCTATAAGTTATACACAACACGTCACTAACCTAGACCGTAAGAACACTCTTGCCTAATGGGCCGTTCAAGCCCAACGCTTTGGCCCAAGGCCCAAGGCCCAACACTTGGCCCAAGGCCCAACAACTTGGCCCAAGGCCCAATACTTGGCCCAAGTCCCAACAACTTGGCCCAAGGCCCAACAACTTGGCCCAAGGCCCAAGCATAGTCAAATCGGGTCGAATGCGCATGTAATAAACCTTAAAACCATTTGTTAAAGGAATCAGCCCCGAATGGACCAAATTCCATTTTAAATCTTTTCATTCATCAAGATTATGTCACCCAAGTTGATAGGGTTGACGGTTCCTTTTTACAACTCTTACTTTAACGTTTAAACGAAAATTCGCGTACCGCATACTCGATTGACGAAGCACTAACCACAACAGCCCCGAGCATAAAAAAATAATTTTTCCACAGCCCTTAAACCCCCCTAGGGCGGCACAAACTGATTCGGTCAGTCACCCGATCAATTAACGCATCAAACTCAACCATTTGCAATTCAACACCCGATAAACCCTAGTTTTCAAACTAAAATCGATTGACTGACCTAAACACCTCCAATGACCACGAAATTTTAATATGATGTAAATGCCATACCTGGGGATCTTTCTACACCGGAAACTTTAATTTTTGTCCACGGGAAGTGGGTCAATTACACCTTGGCCGAAAATCTGTCCAACGAAAAGTTTCGGCAAAATTGAGCATCAAAACGACTAGGGGTGAACAAAAAGAGTGTTGGGGATTGTAGTACATACCTTGAACTACCTCTAGGAGCTTGGAATCGATCAAAAAGTCGAAGCAATGAAAGGGGGGAGGGGCTGGAAAGGGCCGATCGCAGCAGCAGCTGTATTAGGGTTTAGGTTTTTTTGTTTTAGTGTTATAACATAAAACTTTTTCATTCTAGCCCCCGGAAAATAATAATAATGCAACTTGGGAGAAATGTTAAGCGAAGAGACGTACCGGGATGATGTAAAGGCTTCTGAGGGACGTCAGACAAATCCCGAGAATTATACATACTCTACAATCCTTAATTCTTGAAACCGGAATTAACGGGCGTTACAAGTCCACTCCCCTTACAATGGGATTTGTCCCCGAATCCCACAGGAACAGCTACGGATAATGCTTTATCATATCGCCTTCGGACTCCCAAGTGGCCTCGGAACCCCTACGGTGTTTCCACTGCACCTTCACCTGTCTAACCACCTTATTTCTCAAACGCCTCTCCTGACGGTCAAGAATAGCAATCGGTTGCTCAACGTAGTTCAGGTTACTATCGAGGTCAATATCATCAAGAGGCACATTGGCCCTTTCATCCGCCAGGCATTTCCTCAGATGGGACACGTGACAAGTAGGATGAATTCCCGCGAGCTCCTCGGGCAATTCCAGCCTATATGCTACCTCACCGACTCGGGCCAATATACGGAACGGGCCAATAAACCTCAGACTGAGCTTCCCCCTCTTACGAAAACGAATAATGCCCTTCCAGGGAGAAACTTTTAACATAACCCGATCCCCAGCCTCAAACACAATAGGCCTTCGCCTTTTATCTGCATAAGACTTTTAACGATCCTGCGCGGCCTTCATAAATGCTTTAATCTTTTCGAGCTTCTCAGACGTAGCCTCGGCCACCTCTAAACTACCCAACTGCTTTTGACCAATGGAGCCCCAACAGACTGGAGTCCTACACCTCCTACCATACAACATCTCAAACGGTGGCATCCCAATCGTGGCGTGATAACTGTTATTATAAGAAAACTCCACCAACGGTAAGTGACGGTCCCAACTACCACCAAACTCGATAACACAAGCCCAAAACATATCCTCGAGAGTCTGAATGGTCCTCTTGGACTGACCATCTGTCTGCGGGTGATAAGCAGTACTGATGAGGATTTTAGTGCCCATCTCCTCGTGAAACCTTTTCCAAAACCTGGAGGTGAAACGTGTATCCCTATCCGAAACAATAGATACCGGCACCCCGTGCCTAGAGACGATCTCATGAATAAACACATCGGCCAGCTGCTCAGAATTGAAAGTCTCTCGAATCGACAAGAAATGGGCGCTCTTGGTCAATCTATCCACGATTACCCAGATGGTGTCATAATTACCCCTAGGAGTACGAGGCAGTTTAGTCACGAAATCCATAGTAAGATGCTCCCATTTCCACTCAGGTATTTCCAACGGCTGGAGTTTCCCAAATGGCTTCTGATGCTCGGCCTTAACTTGCAGACACGTCAAACACTTACTCACTTACTGAGCCATCTCAAACTTCATCGCAGGCCACCAATAATTCTTTTTCAAGTCTTGGTACATCTTGTTCACGCCCGAATGAATGGAATAGCGCGACTTGTGCGCCTCATCCAAAATTTTATCTCTGAATCCCCTATACCTCGGTACCCATAAACGACCATCCTTATACTTCACCCCATCACCAACGTCTTCCAACAGTTTCTCCTGACCCCAAACACGTTCTTACATAATCCATTCCACATGTAACGCTTCATTCTGGACGTTGGCTATTTGTTTCAAAATGTCGGGTTTGAGAATAAGCTGGTAGGATTTCACACGAATCGGCTTCGGTCTCTCCTTCTGGCTCAACGCGTCGGCCACCACGTTAGCCTTACCGGGGTGGTACATAATATTCAAATCATAGTCCTTAATCAACTCCAACCATCGACGTTGGCGCATATTCAGTTCCTTTTGTTCAAAGAAGTATTTTAAACTCTTATGGTCGGTATAAATAACGCAAGGAACACCGTACAAATAATGTCTCAACAACTTAAGCGCAAACACCACCGCCGCTAGCTCCAAAGCGTGGATAGGATAATTCGCCTCGTGAGGCTTCAACTGCCGTGAGGCATAAGCGATGACTCGACCTCGCTGCATCAAAACACACCCAAGCCCTTGATAAGAGGCATCAGAATACACCACCAAATCATCGGTGCCATCAGTTAAAGCTAAGATCGGGGCATGCGTTAATCTGTTCTTCAACTCGAGAAAAGCCTCCTTCTGTTCCGTACCCCAAACGAACTTAACACTCTTCTTAGTCAGCTTGGTCAGTGAAGAAGCAATTTTCGAAAAATCGGGAATAAAGCGGCTGTAATACCCCACCAAACCCAGAAAACTACGAATTTCGGTTGGAGACTTAAGAGACTCCCATTCATTCACGGGTTCCACCTTTGTAGGGTCAACCAGAATACCACTCGGGTTAATAACATGGCCCAAGAATTGAACCTCACGTAACCAGAAGGAACACTTAGAAAATTTCGCATACAATTTGTTCTTCCGCAGAGCCTCCAGCACTTCCCTGAGATGACCGGCGTGATCAGATTCACTTTTAGAGTACACCAGAATGTCGTCGATGAACACAATAACCGAACGATCGAGCATCGGTCTACACACCCGGCTCATAAGATCCATGAACGCAGCCGGTGCATTGGTCAAACCGAAAGACATCACCAGAAATTCGTAATGTCCATAACGAGTGCAGAAGGCAGTCTTAGGAATATCTTCCTCCTGAATCTTCAGCTGATGATACTCGGACCTAAGGTCGATCTTCGAGAACCAATTAGCCCCTTGGAGTTGGTCAAATAAGTCGTCGATCCTCGGGAGCCGGTACCAATTTTTAACAGTGAGCTTGTTTTATTCACGATAGTCAATGCACATCCGCATGCTACCGTCCTTCTTCTTAACGAACAGGACCGGGGCACCCCAAGGTGAGATGCTCGGTCGAATAAAGCCCTTATCGAACAAGTCTTCCAACTGAGCTATAAGCTCCTTCATTTCATTCGGCGCTAGGCGATAGGGAGCTCGGGCAACGGGTTTGACGCCCGGTACAAGGTCTATCTGGAACTCGACTTCACGATCCGGCGGCACATCTGACAAATCATCTGGAAATACATCCGGGAAATCCCGAACAATAGGAACATCACCGACGGTAGCCACCTCGGTATTCACATTTATAGCTTACGCCAGATACGCCCCGCACCCCCGCTGCATCAACTTCCCCGTCTTAAGCATGGATATAATATGTGGCGTCGCAACATTCCGATCACCGAAGACCATAATTTGAGTCCCATCTGGGGCCCTTAGCCGAACGAGTTTCTGACCACAAATAATTTGAGCATCAACATTCGCGAGCCAATCCATCCCGACCATCACGTCGAAACAACCACGCGGCATCAAATACAGCCGCACCGGAAATCTATAACCAGACAACTCGATGGAACAACCCTTAATAGCCCTAGACACGGACACGGATTTTCCTACGGCGACCTCAACCTCAAACCCATCGACTACGCGCTTGGGTGATTTATTCAACAAGGAACAGAAAGCGGTAGACACAAAACTCCTACTGGCGCCCGAATTAAATAAAACTGATGCCTGTAACTCATCCAGTAGGAAAGTACCTGAGACGACATCCACATCCTCTTTTGCTTCCTTCTTGAAGATGTTGAAGGCCCTCGCCCTGGCCTTCGGCTTCTCATCCATCTTCCCCCTCGAGGAAGTCCCCTAACCGGACCCCCCCCCCCCCCGCCTTACTGGAAGGACAGTTTGATGCCAAGTGACGCGAACCCTTATATCGGAAACAGGTCAATGTCGGACACTCGAAATGAGGGTGTCCTTCCTTATCGCAACGAAAACAAGAGAACCCTTCCTACATTCCCCCTTGTGCGGCTTCCCGCACTTCTTGCAATTACCGAACTCCGCACCCTTTTTAAACCCAGAAGTCTCACTCTTTACCTTTTTCTCAGACGGATTAAAATTGCTCCCCCTGGGCTGCTTACCATACGAATTTGAGTTCCATACCTTCCTATTCTTGGGCAGCGATAACTTCTCCCTCTGATCATATAGCGTACCAGCTAGAGTGACCACCGAGTGAAAAGAGTTCATGTCGGTAATCAACACACCCCTACGAATGTCCACCGGAAGCCCCTTCACGTACTTCTTAATCCTCTTGGTTTCGGGAGTAACCAAATCGGGACATAAACGAGCCATCTTGTTAAACTTGGTGGTATACTCCCGATGCGACATAGTACTAGCCTCCAAGGTCAAGAATTCCTGCTCTATCTTATCCAACTCATGCGGAGGACAAAACTAATCGAGAACCAATTTCTTCAACTCATCCCACGTCATCCTCCTAATCGAACGATCACCCATAGCTTGCACCAAGTTATCCCACCAACATAGTGCCTCAGAACGAAACGAGGCAGTAGCATAAGTCACCATATCAACCCCCTTGCACTTACTAACCCTTAGAACAGCCTCCATCTCCCTCACCCACTGATGTGCTGCCAATGCATCTTTAGTACCATCGAAAGAAGGGGGGTCACACTTCTTAAAGTCACCATACGAGCAACCCCGAGTAGATACACTAATAGTCCGCACCTCATCTTCATCCCCACTCGGCACATATACTTCCTCTTCCTCTTCTACCTGCACCTCCTTACTCCTCCTTCCCCTATCCGAACCCTTACCAACCAGTGACTCCTCCTTGGCCTTGACGGCCTCATCAACGATCTCAGGAATGGCGCTATGGAGCACCTGGTAAACCTCATCCACGATAGCCACGCGCATAGCAGGATCTAAGGCGGGGTTATCCCCCTCCTCATGAATCGGGGTGTCCTGCTGGGAAGTAGGAATCTCACTCTCGGCTTCGGCACGTGGCTTACGACCACGACCACGAACACTAGAACCACCTCTCTTAGCTGCGCGAGTATTAACCATGACTTATCCCTACAAAGACAGAAGTTTAATATGGTCAGGTACAAGTGGCATTTAGAACATGTAAGGTAAGGGTAAACTGCTAATGGCGTTGATCAAGTGTAATTAGTCGTTTACTTTACCCGCCCGTCCAAATCACCCCTGCCCCTATCCACATCAGCCTTCTATCTAACACTTAAACAGTTAATCACATACTGGAAACTTTTAAACTTAAAGGAATGACTAATAATCTAAAGTTACCTCTTGGCGTTCAGCTACTTGCGGTGAGCATACCGGTCTCTTTTCTTACAGTTCGAGTCCAAGCATTCGGGGATGCTCGGATCCCTCGAACCAAGGCTCTGATACCAACCTGTAAGGCCCCGAACTCCAGGAACCCCACAATGGTAATCATATAAAACACTTGTAAAAATACTTAAACTTAAAAATGATTCATTTCATTAAAACAAGCAATTCAGAGTATAATTCAGCAGAAAACATAAATAATAAAATAAGTTCCCAAAACCCGGGAATCTTGCCCAAAATCAACATAGTTATCTTCAAGTAAATACTTTTAAAAATAAATGTTTAATAGTAAAACTACAATTCCCGTATGCCCTTTACCGTCCAAGTAGCTTCGTGCATGTCCAAGCGATAAGGCATCCTCTTCCTAACCTGAAACTCACACTAACATGCACACAAAGTCAGCTTGAGCTGAGTGAGTTCAAGTCTTAAGTAAATAATATCATTAAATAATAGTTATGATAGTCATACCAAAAGTTTTAAAATGTAAAAAGGTACATCCATCAAATCATCATTACCGAAACTAAACATCCTCATACATACATATACAAAATGTATATGTAAACATCCTTTCAATTACATCTCTATATATATCACAGTATATATATATAACATCCACGTATAACATTAGGGTCGAGCAAACGTACAACCCAAACACGTAACATCAATGCATGCAATCACAAAGTAGGCATACACAACATCAGTAGTCGAAACGACTACAACATCGCTAGATATAGGCCAAGCAATAATGTATATACATATATATATATATATATATATATTTAACATCCCAAGGCCTACCCTATGTTAGCAAGCCTATATAAATTCGTTTAAAAAATTTCATCATGTAAGAAAACACTTAGGTGTGCATGCTAGCCCAAAAGTAAAAAGAGTAAAAAGGGCATCATGAACTCACCTGAAATCAATCGAACACCTGCAACGAGCTAGGAAATTCCTAAGTGCATGATCACAAGCAAGGGCCTATAAGTTATACACAACACGTCACTAACCTAGACCGTAAGAACACTCTTGCCTAATGGGCCGTTCAAGCCCAACGCTTTGGCCCAAGGCCCAAGGCCCAACACTTGGCCCAAGGCCCAACAACTTGGCCCAAGGCCCAATACTTGGCCCAAGTCCCAACAACTTGGCCCAAGGCCCAACACTTGGCCCAAGGCCCAACAACTTGGCCCAAGGCCCAACAACTTGGCCCAAGGCCCAAGCATAGTCAAATCGGGTCGAATGCGCATGTAATAAACCTTAAAACCATTTGTTAAAGGAATCAGCCCCGAATGGACCAAATTCCATTTTAAATCTTTTCATTCATCAAGATTATGTCACCCAAGTTGATAGGGTTGACGGTTCCTTTTTACAACTCTTACTTTAACGTTTAAACGAAAATTCGCGTACCGCATACTCGATTGACGAAGCACTAACCACAACAGCCCCGAGCATAAAAAAAATAATTTTTCCACAGCCCTTAAACCCCCCTAGGGCTGCACAAACTGATTCGGTCAGTCACCCGATCAATTGACGCATCAAACTCAACCATTTGCAATTCAACACCCGATAAACCCTAGTTTTCAAACTAAAATCGATTGACTGACCTAAACACCTCCAATGACCACGAAATTTTAATATGATGTAAATGCCATACCTGGGGATCTTTCTACACCGGAAACTTTAATTTTTGTCCACAGGAAGTGGGTCAATTACACCTTGGCCGAAAATCTGTCCAACGAAAAGTTTCGGCAAAATTGAGCATCAAAACGACTAGGGGTGAACAAAAAGAGTGTTGGGGATTGTAGTACATACCTTGAACTACCTCTAGGAGCTTGGAATCGATCAAAAAGTCAAAGCAATGAAAGGGGGGAGGGGCTGGAAAGGGCCGATCGCAGCAGCAGCTGTATTAGGGTTTAGGTTTTTTTGTTTTAGTGTTATAACATAAAACTTTTTCATTCTAGTCCCCGGAAAATAATAATAATGCAAACTGGGAGAAATGTTAAGCGATGAGACGTACCGGGATAACGTAAAGGCTTCTGAGGGACGTCAGACAAATCCCGAGAATTATACATACTCTACAATCCTTAATTCTTGAAACCGAAATTAACGGGCGTTACATAGTTTTCAATCTATCGACAATTGACCAATCAAACGAGCTTCAATGATCACGATACTAAAGTATGACCAATATGACATAACTAGGAAGATGACGGAGCAAAAACCTCACTTAAAACAGCCCCGAAAGGAACACAATTGGACAGCCACCAGTTTAGCCTAAAACGAATGAATTGATCAATAACGAGTATAACATGCAGATTTTAGCATGCAATGATGTATTTTATTGCATAGAAAAACCATAGAATTAAATAATGAAATTTTTACCAGAGTTGTATAAATGTCTTTGGTTTATAAATATATTTTTATTATATTTTTCCTGTTCACACAAAAATCATTAAAAGTTCTCCTACACAGAAAGGTACGTGCAGCTATTTCCGTGCGCAGCAAAAGTGTTTTATTTGTTTAATAATCATTACCAAACCAAATTAAACAATTCCAATTGGGTTGTAATCTTAACTCAAAATATAAAGTTCCAGAAGTGGAACCAACCAATTTGGACTTGTCAAAAAAGAGTTATGATTTCGGGAAAACAAACCAGAATCCGACTCCCCGCATTAGCTTTCACATACGTTTTTATAAAATAATAAAAACCATTCAAATCTCGTCCAAAAATTACAAATTTTACCTTTATGGAAACTAGACTCAAAATAAAATATCATGGAATCAAGAATCTATCAAAAACAATCAATTTTCATTGAGTTAAAGAACAAACAATAAACGAGTACGAATCTGTCAGCAACTGTTTTAATGAAAACTCAAACCCTAACATGTTTTTGACATCTTTAGGGTTCAATAAAAGGTTTAATGGTGAGAAAGACCTTCATTGACAATATACTAACCTTGAATTAGTCGAGAGGTGGATGGAGAGTGGTTGAAGTGGCTCAAATTTCGAGGTGGGGGCTGCTGGGATTGCAATGATCGGACAGAACAAGAGGGAGGAGGGAAAGAATTAGGGTTTTGATGTTATAATAAAATAATTACAATCTAGCCCCTCAAACTTGTAAAATGTAATAACTTGAATGAAAGGTTAAATAATTTATCTTACGAGAATAACAAGTAGGTCCCCAAAGAATGCCAACTCAATCCCGAGAGATATACAAACTCTACAAATGTCTCATGCCGATAAACGAAAATGCCGGGTGCTACATACTAATCTAACACTATAAGTCATAATAGGCGATGTTTTGAGCAAAAGGATCGATAGACGGACTTTTAAAAAGTTTTACAAGGCTCTAATTTAGAAAGACGAAACACCGGATTTTAAACAAACATTTATAAATGATCGAGCCGATTAACGAAATTTACGGGCGTTACACTATGTAGTGTTAGCGTAGCTACTCGGGGGCATGTTGTGGGCGGAAGGGGGGGGCACAGTGGTTGATTGAGCATGGAAAATGGAGGCACGCAGCACAGGCAGTTAAGGCTTCATTATAGCTTAGCATAATTACATCATAAACATACAAACAAACGTACTTGCGAACGTACATACATACATACTTGCGTATTTACAAACTATGATTGTTGTACGCATAACTAATTTCTTAAAACTCGTGAAACTCACCAACTATTTGTAGTTAACCCATTTTAACATGTTTTTTAGGTATACCAGACTTGGACTAGAAAGTCAATGTGCTACGTGTTTGACTTGCGATTAATGCTGGGTGAATTGATGCAAGTGTGCTAGTAAAAAGTAAGGTCGCTTAACGGGCTGGATTTAGCTTGTATCACCTAGTTGTAAACGAAGTTAGATCGATGTAAAATATTGTAAATTAGTTTGTATTGTTCTTTATAAACAATGTGGTTGATACCAGAGGTGTCTGTTACATTTCGTTTTACGCTTCCGCGATTTGCTAAATGGGGTGTGACAGAAGTTAGTATCAGAGCCTTTGGTTATAAAGGATTAGGTTATCCCTTAGGATGCCTAAAATTTAAACGTAGGCTCGATTAATTCTGAGAAATAAATAATAAATTAATATTATATCCTGGTGGATGCAGGGATCAACTCGAAGGGCAAGTGAGTTATTATGATCCGAAACATAATAACAGACTTGCTTGTACGAGGAATTCGGGTAGAAATCGCAGGATATACCAATAGATAAAAATGGCAACATATGTGCACAAAAGGTAACGTTAAGTATACATATATGTAACATGCATACGTGCTTGTCTGGAACGTGTATGAATACGTGTACATACTGTACTGTGGATAATGTTAAATCTTCTCGTAACAAATATTATATTAGATCATAATCAATATTAATTCTTGTTATAATTAAAATTATATTTTATTAAAACTAACATTATATTTTATCATAATTAATATGATATCTGGTCATAACAAATAAAATATTTTATTTTTGCCATAATTAATAATACCCCTTTCTCTGATCAATACTATTGAAAAATGTTATTCTATGACAAATCATCATGCCGAAAGATGTCAAAATCCGATAGCTTTATATCAAATGAAGAACTGGTGTTGCCTATAAATGAGAATACTAAGAATGCTCTAACGAGTCCAAACTGAATCTTATTGTATGCCAGAACCATAGACTAAGTTTAATATTCAAGGCCCAGAAAAGAACCGTTGGAGGTGTGATTTGCATACACTCATCTCAGGGGGATACAATGCTTCTCAATTCGGGCCTAATCTTTATCTGATATATCCGTTTTCTAACAGTGAACTGAATTACTTTTCGATCGCATTTCCACTTTCGTCGTTCAAAAACAAACACTATTCCTAAGGAAATACCTAGTAACTAGTATGGTTTATCAAATTATAAATATAATAACTATCTTAATGAATTTTCAATAATATAACAAACCGTGACCACCTACATATATCATGAACCAGCTAAAAAAATAATATAATAATAATGACAATTCCTTTATACATCACCAGTACAACCGACCTTGGTGAACCTTCCCCAACCAAAAAATTCATCAAATCATCTGTATACGAGTACCTTCAGCCACTCATATATTTCTCCACTCAAATTGATCTGTCTAAAAGAGAAACCTCACACTCACGGACCAATGATATACCTTGGATTACAGGGGATATACCTACGTGCAATTAGTACATTACCACTTTTAACAGGCGCAACATGGTTAAGGCTAATGCTTGACATAGTGATAAAATACTCAACATCTAGAGATGGAGTAAGATATATGAGTGCATCCTAACATGCAAGAAATTGTTAAAACTTATACCGAACAAATGCTTATTCATGGGAGTGTCGGGACAAAACAGTTGAACATTGGTGGGATTGTATCGAAATAATTATTGTACAAGTTGTGAACCATTCATGATTGTTGTAATGCGTGCTCGGATAGACAAGGATAGTATGATACTGTTATGTGTAGTTTCGATACTCCATGCAAGCATTTGGTAGTATGTTATGCTGATAAGGAGAACAATTTAGATCTTTTAGTACAAACGTTGACCCTTACCGGGTTAAAATTGCTTGTCAATGGGTGACAACATTCGATATATGCATGCAAACAATGGCCTTATTAGTCTAAATGTATGTACTATCCTTGGTACATAGATGCAGGATTCGATGTGTGTGATACATATGTGCTATTTGAAATACCTGAGTATTAGCTAATGTAATTCCCTGCGTGATGAGTATATGAGGAATTACTATTAATTGAAGTATAGTTGCTTATCATTATAGGATGGCCCCGAAGAAAACAAACACGTGATTGAGGTAGTTGTGGCCAAGATGATTGTTCGGCAACTGCAGATAGTAACTCTGACAATAGCGGCTCGATTCGCTGCTGGCATTAGCACGATAATGAATACACATCAAATGCCAAACACTAATATGACCGCGAATACTATTTTGCCGCCCAATACTAATACAGCTACAATTTTTCATCTCCCAATAAATACGAACATGGTCACGAATAATACTCCCCCACTGAGCTCTAATGCTACTACCAATAATAATAATTTCCCCCACTAAATGCTTTTGGCAACAAAAATCTCTTACCAAACATGAGTACTGGTTATAACAACTGTGTTCCTTCACGATAGGAATACCCGTTTAAGCAATTTATGTCGTGCAAATCTGTAAAATTTTGTGGTACTAAAGGAGCAAATGAGTGAGTAAAATGGATCGAAACGATAGAGTCTATTTTAATATCAGAATTTGCCCATCACATAAGTGATAAATAACGATTGTACGAACTCAGGAACAAGAGGCAACCAGCCGTATGACCTGGGAAAACTTAAAACCCTTATATTGAAACCTATTCGTCCTAAGAATGAAATTCAGAAATTAGAACATAAACCCGAGAAATAGAGAGAGGAAAGTGTGGATCAACTGGAATACACAAACCGTTCTAACAATCTGGTTTGACTAACGCCAGGGTTAGTAGCCCAGAAGTAGAGACTTTAGCTAAGTCAATTAACAACTAAACCTTTGGGAATACCATGACACAAGACGGTTTGGTAGCTTCTGATTTGGTCAGGGATAGTGTGTTGAGAACGCCCAGGGAAGTCATCTAATACAAAACAAATCGATCGTGAAACAGGGGTACAAGAGCTACAACTAATAAACGTGCATGCCCTACAACTCAAAATAATAACGCAATCAACTTTAGTTCAGAATGAAACATATACAATGAACCTTCGCCAAAAGTGTGGTTGTGTAACATTCGTTACTTTTTAAACCCGAAAACTCGAACCATTTGAATTTTTGGTTTTGTTTACATACATATATATATATATACATATATATATATGTATGTATCTATCCTAAGTTTTTGTTTCATGTGTTTGGTGTGACGTTAGTCGATTTGTATTTGAATTTATATTCGTTAAACTGACTCGTTTTGTTGTTTCATTGTATTCTTGTTTGACGTTTATCGTTAATATAATATTCACAAGGATTAAAGTTCATCGTTCATTCATTTCCTATTATTTTCGATCAAATAACTAAATTTCGGGATTTAAAGTTGTTATTTAAACGATCCTCCAACTATTCGGGCATAATAAATATCCAAATTATATTATTTTCTTTTTACATTTCAAAGTTCGGGATCCAATTTGTAATTTATATTTTAATGTTAAAACAATACGAAAGTTCAAGGTTTAATATGTAAATTATATTCTAATTCTTATCTAAAACAATATGAAAGATTTCTGAAACTTGAAGGGTGAAATGTGTAACATTGTTTTAAATTAAAATTAATATTATAATTAAACATTTCAATCAGCCCACATTCCCTGTTGTATCCCGTAATTCCGGCGTAAACTTCCGGCAGACCGGCGACGGCGTCTGGCAACCTTAAAACACTCCGTATTACCCGTTTTTGACCAAATAATTTGTTGTAACGAACTTTTGACT
The DNA here is from genome assembly GCF_021521415.1 of Bidens hawaiensis. Taxonomy (NCBI): domain Eukaryota; kingdom Viridiplantae; phylum Streptophyta; class Magnoliopsida; order Asterales; family Asteraceae; genus Bidens; species Bidens hawaiensis. The sequence continues at coordinate 88,044 of NW_027504869.1, forward strand.
TCGATTATAAACAATAACCCATAGTATAATTGTGTTAAAACATCCAAATTTAAGCCGTAATCAACTCGCAAATTGGCCAGAAAAACGGTCAAAGCATATATCAATGATTTAACGAAATATGCTCCAATTGACACTATAAAAAGGACCTAAACCTTCATCTAAACTCGTCCCAATCATCCTTTTCACCTAAAAAACCCTCTATAATGCTTAATTAATTCGTCAAAGTTCATCTCCGGCCAACTATGGTTCCCCATCATTCCATCACCATTACGGATAATTGCTATATGCTTTTGAATAGTTTTTAGCTAACTAACAAAAATCCTTAAACTAAATTGGACAAACATGGATCAGATTAAACGATTTGGAACCTAGGATGTGTTTGTGTGGGGAAGATGAGATTGGAGATTATATTATAAATATGTTTGTTTCCATACAAAAACCAAACTAGTTTTCTGGTCTACTAGTTAAGTCATAAGTATGTTAACTTGAGGACCCGGGCTCGAACTCGGGTCATGACATGTTTTGGTATTTTATTTTTCAAACCTTTTCCTTTTATATTAAATCAAAATTAATATATTAAAAATCAAATAAAATCTTTTTAAGTTAAATAGATTAATATTTTTATCAATTTTTTTCAAAAACCAACCTTTTTCATATCCGTTAAAGTTTCTTAAAACCCGTTAAATATAATATTATAATTCCATGGCGTTAACTTTTGACATAATCATATTCGAAATTAAATTTATATTTTAAACCGGTAAATAAAATAATAATTCTCAGACAAGTTATTAGTTGAAATAATATTTAAATATTATAAACATTAGCTTACATTTTGTTAATTGTTAATCCGTTAATATTAATTAGTTCGTTAGCTTCAATTCGTTAACCTTAATTCTTTGGAGTTAAAATTCGTTAGTTTTTAGGTCGTTAACACAATTAGTATTCGAGATATAATTCCCATTTAACATGTACATTATAATATCGTAACTCTCATATTGGTGTTAAAATTTTAATTTCAATAATAAACATCGTTAAAATTTTGTTAAACTCAAATATAATATTATAACATAAATTGCTAATAAAATATATTAAAATCCCTTTATCTAAATTATTGTATAACTTTTTCAATCCCGATAGTCAGTCTTTGCTTTTGTTTTAATTATAGTTCGAGAAGTGCAATCGTTTTGGATTCTTTAACGCACTTTCGGTTGATTCGGTTTCATTATTGTGCTTTTGGTTTTCATTGCAATGTTTATCTTCAATTTCAAGGTGAGTTTCTCACACCCCCTTTTTAACACGTTTATTACTTTTGGGGGTAGCATATATATCTTATCTTCTCAATGGTTTATCGAGTCATTTACAAAACTACGATTCATATCATGGACTTGTGTGTTTACATGCTTACTTGATTATTTGCTCAGCTCATGGTTGCCTCAATAAGTACGATAATACGCGCCCCTTTGCACTCAGTTCCATTGTATCGAGTGGAAAAGGGACCCCCGATCCGAGTACGTTGGTTGTTAACGACTGGAAAGGGCATCGCATGCGAAGTAGTTATAATTTTCACAAGTTTCATAGAATTGCACGATTTTTACGTACTTATACAAAACTTGTGTGAACTCACCAACTGTTAGGTTAGTTGACCGTATTTATATATATATATATATATATATATATATATATATATATATATATATATATATATATATATATGCTACAGGTACAAGTGTTAGAGGATGATACTTGGAGATGACACTAGACTTAGGTTATTTAAAAAAATGGATAAAATGTTTAGTTGTATTTATATTTCCTTGTATTTCTTGTTTACAAACTTGTGTATATGATGATTAAACCAAATAATGATAATATTGCCACTTAATTGTGTCACATGTGTTTTGAACAATATGTACGTCACACTCGGGCGTTTCGCTTTAGTCGGGGTGTTACAGATTGGTATTAGAGCCGTGACTATAAGATAGGACACTAGACGTAGTGCCCTAATTAGTTATAGCTTATTTGTTATTTGCTTAGGGTTGCATAATTAGAAATTATGTGGGCCCTATGTGATTGTTCAACACACATGTATTACTTTATTGATTCAATTATGCCTCATTTACATAAACACACACACAAGTCTAAGGCTTATGCTTAAAACGAAGATTTTCAATTATTTTCAATCGATTTTATTTCGGTATTCCGATATTTCTTCTTCATAAAGACGGTTCTATGTGGCGGGCATGTAGTAAACTCTAAGGGGGACGTGCCTGTTTTCTGAACTCTTGACACCAAGGTTATTGAAACCTAAGGATAAGCAATGCGTACAAATACAATCAGACGCGGACCCGTGTAAGACCCCGAAACCCGGGGATCCTACAGTTGGTCATCATACCCAAAATTCACAAAAATTTGAAACCAAAGCAATTCGTTTTATTAAAACCAGTCAGAGTAATAAACAACAGACATTAATAAGTATCAAAAACCCCGAAACCGGGGACATACACACAAAGTCAGCTTGAGCTGAGTGAGTTCGTGTTTTTTGTAAGTGACATCCATAAATCAATATAAATTAATAAATATAAAAATGTTTGGGAAAATCATAGGTAAATAAATAAATAATTTTCCTTGGTCAAATCATAAGTAAATAAAATAATTTTCCTTGGTCAAGTCATAAGTAACTAAATAAATAAATAATTTTTTCTTGGTCAAACACGCAACACGGGCCTCCTCACCCCGGGTTTTCCCCAAGTATTATATTTGACCCGGCCGCGGTTTAACAAAACAAAAATCATGTAACACGAGCCTCCTCACCCCGAGTCTTCCTCGAGTAATATATTTGACTCGGTCACGGTTTACCAAAATAAAATCACACAACACGAGCCTCCTCACCCAGGGTCTTCCCCAAGTAATATATTTGACTCGGTCACGGTTTGACAAACCTAAACACGTGATACGGGCCTCCTTACCCCGGGTTTTCCCCAAGTAATATATTTGACCTGATCACGGTTTAGCAGGACGACAGGCCTCCTCACCCCAAGTCACGAGACACGAAGTCAAGGACTCAAGTAATATATTTGACCCGCCGGGACGTAAACATGAAACACAGGCCTCCTCACCCCGGGTCCTCCCTGAGTAATATATTTGACCAGGTCACAGTTTATCCAAACATACACATCCAAATACACACTTACAAACATCTTAATCGATTATTCAACCAAACAATATCATCACGTGTAATCCATAAATAATGGATAATCTAGGAATTAGTACCAGGCCTAAACGTATCCTCGAGCCTAGACCATAAGTAATATATATATATATATATATATATATATATATATATATATATATATATATATATATACCTTAAGGAATATATGACCATAAACGAGTCTAAAATATCCCAAGGTATAAAATATAATTCACACATGGTTTCATAAATGCACAAATACGAATAAGACTATGCAATACAATCCAAATAGTTTAAACGAGTAAAATCGGGTAAAATCGTAATAGGGTGTGTATGCGAGCCCAAAACATAAAAGATTAAAAAGGGGCATCATGAAACTCACCTGAAACAAGGCACACTAATAGCAACAGGCTAGAGAACCCCTAAGTACTCCCACAATTCAAACGCCTGTCAGATTACACACAATGATTACAAATGGAATCGTACTGACTCGCTTACCCTACGAGGCGTTCTAACAAGATTTGATGGAACTAAAGCCTCAACCATACTAATACCATTTACATCAGCCCTAGAGGCCATGTATTTACCAAAACCACCCTCAGTTTATTCTGCGGACAAAGGATTTCCAAACTATACCCGAAAGTTGTTAATTGTATCGAATACGCGCGTTAATGAGTTGTTTATGCACTTAATAACCATCTCAGCACCGTGTGGACCAAACTTAGTATAATTACAGCCAACAAGTCCACACGACACTAGACGAGTTGAATGGGTTGGTAATTCGCATGAACAACGCACAAACTACCAATTAAACGCGAATTTGCGTTGTACTGACTCGTTTGAGCAACCGACAACCAATTCAGCCCCATTAACATAAAAATTAAGTTTTCACAGCCGGTATAACACACCGAGGCTACACAATCTGAATTGGTTGTTAATTCCCTCAAACAATGCGCTAAACGCAACAATTAAAAATATAGACAACCGAAATCCTAGTTTTCAATCTATCGACAATTGATCAATCAAACGAGCTTCATAGCTCACGGTACTAAAGTATAATACATATGACATACCTAGGAAGATGACGGAGCAAAACCTCACTTTAAACAGCCTCGACAAGAACACAATTGGACAGCCACCGGTAAAGCCTAACGAGTTTAACATGCAGATTTTAGCATGCAAAGATATATTTTGTTAAATAGGAAAATCATAGAAATAAATTATGAAATTTTTACTAGAGTTGCATAAATGTCTTAGGTTTATAAAAATATTTTTATTATATTTTTCTAGTGCACACAAAAATCATAAAAATTCCTCCAACCCAAAAAGGTACGTGCAGCTATTTCAGTGTGCAACAAAATGGTTTTATTTGTTTAAAAATCATTACCAAACCAAATTAAACGATTCCAATTGGGTTGTAATCCTAACTCAAAATATGAAGTTCCAGATATGGAACCAACCAATTTGGACATTTCAAAAAACGAGTTATGATGTCGGGAAGACAGACCAGAATCTGACTCCCTGCATCAGCTTTTAGACACGTTTTTATAAAATCATAAAAACCATTCAAATCTCGTCAAAAATTACAAATTATACCTTTCTGGAAAGTATAATCAAAGACGAACATCGTGGAAACAAGAATCGATAAAAATAATCAATTTTCATTAAGTCATAGACCAAACAATAAACGAGTACGAATCTGTCAGAAACTATTATAATCAAAACTCAAACCCTAATCAATACTCAAACCTTAACATGATTATGACATCTCTAGGGTTTAATAAACGGTTTAATGGTGAAAAACTCATTCCCTTATGTTGTACTAACCTGGAATTGGAGTATGGAACCTCGAAATGGCTGGTACAATGGAGAATTCTGTGGAGATGGGGATACTATGAGTCGTCAATCGCAACACAGGAATGGGGCAGCTAATAAATATTAGGTTTTAAGCAAAATACAATTTGGCCACTCTAATTTGCAAAATGTGATAACTTGAACCAAGAGATGAATAAATGAACTTTTAAGAAGTACCAGGAAGCCCCTCAACTTGGAAATCAAATCCCGTTCGATATACAAACTCTACAACGTGCATACCTTTGAACGCAAATTAGCGTGTGCCACAAACTAATCTAGTCCTTTAGGTTATAAGATGTGATGCCCTAAGCAAAAGGACGGATATACTACAAGGCTCTAAATTAGAAAGATGAAACCCCGCCTTTCAAACAAACTTTTATAAACAATTGAGCCGACTAACGAAATTTATGGGCGTTACAACCTGGTTGCTTACCTAGAGAGTTCGAAAAGAGCATAAAACCTATTAAGCCAAAGCATACCACACCAAACGCCATACGAATCACAACTTTATGCTTTCAAAGGTGACCATGTTCTCTTTGTGAAAAGAATATGGTTACACTCCTAAGGATGTCACACAAGTCAAGGTGGTCCATGCGACGTGTGACTCCGACCCTTAATGTTACTATGTGTTTTAACTAAAAGTCTGACAAGTCGTGGTGATACACGAATACCCAGATTTTTGTTCGATTTGCTTACGCATTTTGATTTGTGTGTTTCAACTGAAAGTCTGTCAAGTCATGGTCATACACGAATACCCAACTTTTAGTTTGATTTGATTATGCATTTTTTTTACTGGAACATACAAGTTATGATAATTCATACAACGTGTGATTCCGGATACTCAATTGTTTATATTACTGTTTTGAAAAGTCATTGGGTTATGTAAATAATCGAGTTTTAACTCGTTTTCTGTGTTTATATATTCATAAATTTTCTAAAAGTCGTGCTATTACACGAATTGTCAAGTTTCAATCTGTTTTCTTTATTTATAAGTTTTGTTATTATAACTTGAAAATTTGAAAGGTCATGGTGATACATGAATCGTCGAGTTTCATTTCATTTGCTTTATGTATATATTCATTTAATGTTTGGACTTAAAAATTGAAAATTTGAAAAGTTATGGTGATTAGGGATGAGCATTTGGTACTTGGTACCGGTACCGGTACCGAAAGTCACGAACCGTTACATTCGGTACCGATACCGGTACCAAGTATTTTCAAATTTCGGTATCGGGAAAATTGGTATCGATACCGGTTTTTTTCGGGAATACCGATGTAGTACCGATCTTTGAACTAAATATTAATTACTATATATCACTAAAGTCTACAGATACATACATATTACATAACCCAACCCAAAACCCTTGTTCACCAGCGTCTCCACCTTCGATTCCTCTCCCCATCTTCTCCCCACCATTGATTCCTCTTCCCACCATCAGATTCCTCTTCCACCACCGTCTGTCCTCTTCGGATTGTCAGAATTTTGAACTAATCGGCCCCCTCCACCGCGATCTGTCCTCCTCATTGTCGGAATTTTGAACCAATCAGTGCCCTATTTTTCACGTGTAAGTTGCATTTAATTCTTTACATTTGATTTTTATTAACAAAATAGCTTCTCTTGTTATAATATACAAACCCTCTAACAGAAAGTTACACATCAAAATATAGTTTATCAGTTTGTATGTTATTTACACTAGAAAATTTTGAGTTTTGTAGGTCCATTTACAAACCGATCAGTAAGTTTAAAATGACCATGGTGAATGAACCCCATCATTCTCAAGTAAGTTTGTTTATTGGCTTTTAAAGTTACCTTTTTATTTTAGTATAAAGCTTATTGTTTTATGTGGTTTTGTAGGAGGATGATGATGATGATGAAACATATGCTGATGATACCCTTCAAAATGATCCACAATGGTTAGTTCAATGCGTAAGAAATATGACAAGTATTGGGGGAAGTTTGACAAACTTAATGACTACATGTATTTTGCTATCATCTTGGATCCCACCATCAAATTACGTTTTATTGAACATTGTTATGAAGATATGATTATCTCTAACAAATCAAAGGATGATTTTTGGAGTGTGGATGACATTAAAAAGATGGTGTCGGTGAAGAAGATAGAGCTTGTAAGTAGGTTAAATGAGCTATTTCAAACATACAAAGAAAGACTTGAAAAGGTTGATCACAATTCGTCATCCCAAGAAGCACGTAATGACGATGTCGTTGTAGGTGATGATGACAATGAGTTCTTTATGAAGTTCCTAAATAAGGGTGGAAGTCAATCAGCTAGTAAGGACACTGAGTTACAAAGGTATATGAACGAGAAAATTGTGGATTTTAGTATGGGATTTGACATACTTAAGTGGTGGAAACAAAATGCAATTAGATTCCCAATTGTATCCCGGATGGCTCGAGGTAAATTGATTTACCTTTTATCATTTATTTATCATTACTTGTTATATTATAGTTGTTTATTAAGTTTGTATAATTCTTAGACATTTTAGCAATTCAAATTTCCACGGTTGCATCCGAATCGGCGTTTAGCACCGGCGGTCGTGTACTAGACGCTCACAGAACAAGATTGTCAACTAAATTTGCACCCAAAATTGGGTGAGAAAGTCAAAAAAACCAATTGTGGATGATGTGGACGATATATTAAAGGATGACGATGTTGCCATAGGTAAAACTAGAGTACAAGTTCTTGATTGATTTTGTTATATCATAATATATTGGTTTTATAATGGGGCATTAACTTTATTCGGTTCTTGCTAATTCTATAGAGATTGAAGATGCGATACGAAAGCAAAATGAAAAAGGGAAAGGGACGGCGCGTGACAAGGCTTAAACAAACTCAAAGGAAAGGGATAGCACATGAAAAGGTGCTCATGTTTTGGTAGAAAAATATGTTCAATAATCTTAGTGTCTTTTAACTTTTAACTATCCTGATGTAGTGTCGGGTTTTTGTGTTTAGGTAGAAAAATATGTTCAATGATCTTAGTGTCTTTTAACTATCCTGATGTAGTGTCGGGTTTTTGTGTTTTGGTAGAAAAATATGTTCAATGATAGGTGCTCATGTTCTTTTGATACTTGATTCTTGAAATGTTTGCAAGTTTTATTACTAGTATTATCATTAGCTGATGTGGTTTAAACTCCAAAATCCAAACAGCCCTTCAGGCCAGTTGCATTTATAGAAAGTCAAACGGGCCAGTTGCATTTAAGAATGATATGAACATGGATTCTGAACTATGTACTTATTGTTAACGTAGACAATAATGCTATAAACAGATACCGAATGTAATCGGTTCGGTACTTTCGGCACCGGTACCAACTACCAAGTATCAAATGCTCATCCCGTCATTATCAAGAAGCAGCCAAGCAGGTATGCATGCAGCATGTGTAGATATATATATATATATGTGCCAATTATGTATATAGAAATTATTCAATTATGCAGCATGTGCAGGTATGTTATAGAAATTGACTATGTACTTATTGTTAACTTAGCCAATTATTAATTGTTTGTATATATATATATATATATATAAACAGGAGACAATAATGTTATAGAAATTTAGGAGCCAAGCAGGTATGCATGCAGCATATGTAGGTATGTGTTAAGCTTTTTTTCTAGTCATCATGCCATTTTTATATAGAATGTGCATGTGCAGTGCATCTGCAGTGCATCCCGTCATGGTCTGCTGACCGCATTAAAGTTTAATGTGCATTTGCAGTGCATCTTCGTGGTCTGTTGACCGCATTAAGATCGTTTTTCTCACTGATCCCAAAAGCCAAAACCGCAAAAATCGTTAGGGGAGTCATTGAGTTGGTTGCATGTGCTAGTATGTCAAACGGGCCAAAGTTTGAAATTGTCAAACGGGCCAAATTTTGAATCTGTTATTTTTAATATGGAACCAAGTTTAGTTGGGTCCCAAAACAGTAACCCAAAAACGAACTCGATACCGGGTTTATATAAATCACTATATTTGTTTTCTCAAATTCGGTACCAAATCGCTACTACCGAAAAACCGGTACCGAACTAGTATTTTCAGTACTGGTACCGGTATCAAAAATTTCCGAATTTCGGGATCGGTATTCTCGGTACCGGTACCAGGTACCATCCCACGCTCATCCCTAATGGTGATACATGAATAGTCGATTTTCAATTCGTTTTCTTTATATAATTCGTTTATTATTATGGTTTTAATTGAAAATTCAAAAAGTTATGGTGGCACATAAATACTCAATTTTCAATTCGATTTCACTACATATATAAAGTTTACATTAAACTCATACTTTGATATAGTTTCCATATGGTTATTCAAGATTTACAACATTATTATTGAAATGCGGAAACTCACGTTGACTCATGAGCATTTCAATTTCAATTTAAAATTTTGTTTCTTGCGGTCATTCTTTATTCATTTCATAATTTATATAGACGGATTCCGATTTTAGGAATCTTTCATGTAATATTGCTTTTGGTTATTAAACAAATTTCATATTTACAACTCATGTCATATGAATCCCTCACACTTCGCGACATGCCTTCTCGTTTTCCTCGGCGTTGCACTCCAAACTCAACCCACAAAACTACAACCCAGAGCATCAAGTAATTGACCGTCACAATCCTGATCATGGTAACCCAGAATTCATCACTAACCACAACAACCCATTCAAACAAAGCTATGCCTAAGTCAATCTAAACCCAACACAAATCTTGGTATACTCGAACATAACCCAACAAAATACTTACATGAGAACCCACCCTGTAACACGTGTAATTCTACCACTCTGTTATCGCAATGCCAAAATACCCCAAGTTGTGATAAATTCGACCATCATCTCTTTCCAGGAACGTATGCATACTCAACACCATTTGTTTATTTCGACGACCTACTACCCAATCATTCATCCTCACCTTTTTCCTTACCTCATGCTCGTACTTCAAACTCACTGCTATTGTAGTAACTCGAGCACATCCGCTATAAGGCCTAACTTGTTTCCGCCATGCAATACCTTACCCCCCGCGTTCCTTGTCCTCTTATAGGTTTATTCGTTTTTTCGGCTTCAATATTTAGTCTTTTCCAACCTGTTGATATTTTTGCACATTTTTTCCACATTTAGTACTTTTATAAATACTCTTTTACGTGAAATTTCAAACCTCTATTATTTTAAAATAAAATAGTTAAATAATAAATTTATATATTTATATATTCACAAAATATTCTGTTATACGAAATATATTCAAGTTAATTTTCTTCAATAGAATTTTACGACAATTCAAATGGTTCATTTTTATCATTATCATTATTATTATTATTATTATTATTATTATTATTATTATCAATCCCCTTATTATTAATAGTATTATTATTATTATTACCATTATTACTATTATTATGATGGTTATTATTATTATTATTATTATTCCAATAAAACCCTTAAAATAAAATAAAATATTTTGCTTTAAACAGTTCCTAAGTCATGAGGCTATTATATTATCATCAACGAGTCATTTTATCTAGCGGTTTCTATTTTTCTAAAACACCGTCCAACAGAAAAACTTTTACATTAAAAGTTTTACAAAGTTTCTAAGCTTTAGTGCTAGCTAAAGATATTTTCTTTATGCAAATTATTATTATTATTATTATTATTATTATTATTATTATTATTATTATTATTATAACTTTTCTTTGAGTTATAAAAACACCAAGTTTTTACAATCGATTTTTCACAAACTTTCACGAATCTTAATAATTATTTCCATTCCTTTCGTTGGCAACGCCAACAAGTTTCGATTAAGAAATATAATAACCTTCATCTCTCAACCCATCCTCGAGAAGACAAGCATTGCAAGCTACCTTTTGTTTTTTCTTTCTTTATTCTTCATATAGATATATTGTATATATATTAGTCTGTTTGGACATTATCGAAATAATTTTATGTATCAGTTTCTTTCGAAGATTGCTTACAAAGTTCATATTAAGTGTCGTTATTCGTTAATTAGTGAACTACTTTCATCGATAGTTACATTTTTGAACTGGTTACTTTGTTAATTCTCACGGCTTAAACTGATTTCCCATAAGCATAATCGTTTAGTAGAAATTGGGACCACGTACATGTTGAATTTATTTTCACGAATTGTTTTGATTAATTTTTTTGGTTCTATTTCTCTCAAGGTTTATTCGAACCATTTTGTTATATTTGATCTTGAATGTCATTCTTTGATTCCGAAATATCAATTACTTTGTTCTTGATGTCAATGTTTTAACAATTTAAGACCAATGTCTTACTTTGATCTTGATCTCGACGTTTTATCAATTTGAGATGATGTGTTACTTTAATCTCGAAGTCCCAATTAATTTCCTTGTTAATTCTTAGTCTCATTGTGTCGTTATGATATTTTTATTTGAAATTTCCATTTTGTTTAACGTGTCATTTTGATAATAAAGTTTCGTTATCTATTTAAAATCACGAACCCAATGCTTTATCGACTTTCGTGTTTGTATTTGTTGGCTTAATGCCACATTTATTCATTCTGTTATTCTCAAACCTAATGCTTCATTTAATTACAATGATGTCATGACCTTGATGTTTCCATTCATTATTATTTTAAATTTCGCATATCTCATTTAAACTTCAATAACATCGTTTACCTCATTTAAATTTCAATGATTTCATTTGAACATAATGTTTTCGCTTATCCTTGGACCTCAATGATTTATTTATATATTTTTGTTATTTTCAATCATTATGGTTTATTGCTCTGATTTAAAAAGTGTCAAATAAGAATTTTATTTAAAACCCACACAATGGGACGAATTATGTGGACCATCCGACGATAAAGGTAATTATGGGTTGACATGTAATTATCTAAGTCCTCGCATGGAAGGCATAATAAATACATTGTGTGCCATTACTCCAAACCTGGAATGATTTTAAAAGATGACACAAATGCAGTATGATAAGGGCATCGTGGATACGCCGTAGGACATCCTATATATAAGTTTCCTTGCCATATTCCCATTTGTGGCTTCTTTCGGTCAATTCAAAGATCGCCCTATTGTTTTTATTCAATTATGTATATATAAAATTTTTGAAACTTTTAAACAACTTCTTGTATTAGTTGTTTTCTTTTAAAATTTTATATTTATTTTAATTTTGGGACGAAATTTCTAAAAGTTGTGAATCCTGTAACATTCGTTATTTTTTAAACCCGAAAACTCGACCCATTAAAAATTTTTGGTTTTGTTTATATATATATATATATATATATATATATATATATATATACCTTGAGTGTTTCTTTCATGTATTTGGTGTGACGTTCGTTGTTTTTTACTTGAATTTATATTCATTAAACCGACTCGTTTTGTCGTTTCATTGTATTCGTGTTTGACGTTTATTGTTAATATAATATTCAAGAGGATTTAAGTTCATCATTCATTCATTTCCTATTATTTTCGATCAACTAACTAAATTCCGGGATTTAAAGTTGTTATTTAAACGATCCTCCAACTATTCGGGCATAATAAATATCCAAGTTATATTATTTTCTTTTTACATTTCAAAGTTCGGGATCCAATTTGTAATTTATATTTTAATCTTAAAACAATACGAAAGTTCAAGGTTTAATATGTAAATTATATTCTAATTCTTATCTAAAACAATATGAAAGATTTCTGAAACTTGAAGGGTGAAATGTGTAACATTGATTTAAATTAAAATTAATATTATAATTAAACATTTCAATCAGCCCACATTCCCCGTTGTATCCCGTAATTCCGGCGTAAACTTCCGGCAGACCGGCGACGGCGTCTGGCAACCTTAAAACACTCCGTATTACCCGTTTTTGACCAAATAATTTGTTGTAACGAACTTTTGACTTCGATTATAAACAATGACCCATAGTATAATTGTGTTAAAACGTCCAAATTTAAGCTGTAATCAACTCGCAAATTGGCCGGAAAAACGGTCAAAGCATATATCAATGATTTAACGAAATATGCTCCAATTGACACTATAAAAAGGACCTAAACCTTCATCTAAACTCGTCCCAATCATCCTTTTCACCTAAAACACCCTCTATAATTCTTAATTAATCCATCAAAGTTCATCTCTGGCCAACTATGGTTCACCATCATTCCGTCACCATTACGGGTAATTGCTATATGCTTTTGAATAGTTTTTAGCCAACTAACAAAACCCCTAAACTAAATTGGACAAGCATGGATCAGATTAACTAATCAATATGATTGTGATCATGCCACACGAGCCTCCCCCCTCTTCAAGGCCCGCCACATGATTTTAGAACCTGAGTAGTATAGTTTGGCCCGGCCAAGATCACCATATACCGTATACCAACACTTAGTAGGCATACACAACAAATCCATAGTCACTAGTAACTAATCAAAATCACTAATCATAGGCCATAGGGTAACACATGTGTATACATATATATTTAATCCCAAGATATACCATAACACAAGTAAGCCTATGCAAAATCATTTAAACAATTTAACGAGTAAAATCAGTTAGGTGTGTATGCTAGCCCAAAACATGAAAAGAGTTAAAAAGGGCATCATGAACTCACTCGACACGAGGCACACAATCACAATGAGCTAGAGAACCCCTAAGTATTCCCACAACTCAAAAGCCTGCCGGATTACACACAAAAATTAATAATGGTACCAAATCGACTCGTTTATCCTACGAGACGTTCTATTGTGGTTTGAGTTACCTAAAGCCTCGACGTCACCAAGTTCAATTACAACTGCCCCCAGGGCCTTGTATTTACCAAAACCACCCTTAGATACCCGGGGATAAAGGATTCCCAAATTACCCCGGAAAATTGTTAGATGAGACGAATATACGCGTTTATGAGTTGTTTATGCACTTAACAACCAACTCAGTGAAAAGGCCTGTGATCATGATGTAGATGACAATAAGGATCTCTGATTGTTATAGCTTGTATCTCAAAGTGCGGAAGCCAATGAGATTGAACACATCCAAGTAAACATTAAGCACATTTTCATATATATTAAGAAATATTACAAGATATGACACTTTGTCTCTCTACTCTCTCTCTCTGACAATGTGTGACATTTTAGCCAAAACAAGGTACACCTCAGTACGTATTTACCGATTAAGCAAATAAACGCCTTTTGCGTAACAAACGAATGATTAACCGAACGGGTCGGGTTATGACCCAGATATCTCGGGGGGCCATCTATAAGTGATATATGATCTATACAAGCTAAAATATTAGTAATATAGCCTTAGTTTGATAGCAAACAAGTTAAACAAAAATATGCTCGTTTAACTACCCGCTTTAGATTTAAACGCGAAAGATAGTTACAAACCAAGCATTGTATCATCCGTTAAGCCGAAAAATACTTACCAAACACTTATTTAAAATGTTTTAAGCGATCCGTGAAAATATTTTTGATTTTTACAAACATATAGTATGTTTTTATAATTTTGCACAAAACTAGCCGAAAAACACTTGTTTTCGCGCTGTTTAACGCACCCGATAAGTTTTTCGCGCTAAAAACTGAACCTGAACTAAATTTGGACCGGGCTTTTCGTATTTGGGTTTGAGAAACCAGATTATTGGGCCAAAACAGCCCAAAGGGGAGGCCCATGGGTTCCGGCAGCAGCCGCCACCCCACCCCCTTATTTTTCCTTTCACATATAAACTAGATACAAGATATTTCTAACATCATTTTCTTAAAAACTCTGGACACAAGTTCTGCTCCAGCCAAAAACCAGCAAGAAACAAGGTAAAAAGGTCTTAAATAATCGATTTTCGGCTTGTTTAAACTCGTTTAATACCATAAAAACATGTCTTGATTACTAAAAATCATTCCTAACCGTGTAAAAATCCTAAAAATGGTTCATAAACATGTTTTGATCATAAAAATGGTAAGGAACCTGTTTTGATAGTTTTTTTTGGCCATAAACACGGATTAAAGGGTTGAAACGGCGTTTTTACGGTTCAAAAGTTCGTTTTTGTGCACTAGCCGAAACCCTAAGTTAAGGGCTGTTATGTTGATGAAAAATTGCTTGGTTTGTGATATAGGAATTGTATCTAGCTATCATAGAAGCACAAGAACCTGAAAACTTGATTAGAAAGTCGGAAACGAGCCAAACCTGCTAAGGTAATGCCGAAACACTCGCTTACGGGCTGTTTAGGTTAAGGTTGTGATGTGAATATTTTTAGGCCTTGAAATTTTCAAAGACATCAGGGACCATTTCATTGAGTCCCTGTTCAAATTTGGTAATTTTTCGACCATCCGAGAATATTTGGCGAATTTATTACCGAATTGGGACGTTTATTTGGGAAAAATAGCTAAAATACTTCAAAAATTATGAAATTTTTCTAGGAACTCAGATTTGATGTATTTTGATCACATAAGAATTTTGGGATCATTTGGAGAAGTTTAAAGGTGTTTTGATTATATGCGTTTGTGTGAATTTTTATAGCCGAATTTGGGCCGAAAAAAATATCGCACAAGCGTTTTACATTCTGGAATTGATGCAGGTTGTTTTGGGACATGATTTGAGGATTCAGGAATTTTTGTGCAATTTTTGGAAATTTTTTGGGGTAAACGGACGATTTTCTGGCGAAATATAGCTGACAAAATGCATTTTTATAAATTAATAAATCAGTAAATAAATTCCAGAAATATTTTTATAAAAAGCTACATATTTTAATTGATAAGTGGTTAAATTTTCATAATTTAATGATTAACGGTTAATTAACTATGCTAATTTGAATATTAAATAAATTCCGTTTTTATAAAAACCGGCAAGTTTGCGACTAGCGAATCTACGGGAATATCAAAACACCAAGAGTGATCAAAAATCATATTTTTGGACTAAATAAGTAAAAACGAACTTTTCTATGAAAAACCTGGACAATCCGGATGGATTGTGCGTGTTTCTTCTTAAATCAAACTGAATAAATGGAAAACGGGCCCCGTGGCTAATCCGGGACCCCAGTATGTGATCTTTCTTTATAACTTAATCGTTTTGTTAACCAATACATTTACCCAAGCTTATTTTCCCATAACTGTTTTCTGAACGCGTAAACGAAACAACTTGGCCCAGCTGAGAAAAAGGGAATCTGAGCCAAGTTTAGTTTTAAGTATTAGTCATTGAACAACATCACAACCTAAGCCTATTGCCACTTTCTGGGCGTTCCAGCTACACCCAGATTAGTTATACAGCCCAGTTTAGTATTGAGATTATAATAATATTAAAATATTTATATTATTATAATATTGATTATAGGAACTACTGATAGCGGAACAAACCATGAGCTGATACAGTACTGATTATCTACTAAACCGTGAGTTTCATGACCCCACTTTTAAACTGTTTTACGAACTTTTGGGGTGAAAAGCATGTTTGATTACATATACATACCTGAAACATGTATTGATGTGAATCATCTAAGTGCTAACACACGAAAGTCCCCACGATCACAGTGATTAACTTCGAGCCGGTGGCTTGTGAATAGTACTATTGGTTTGACAAACCCAAACAGAATCGGCTTGGTTGCCGTGTCACATAGCGCTGTTTGCACATGACCATATTTATACAAACAGGCTATGTAGTGTTAGACATAGCTACCGGGGCATGTTATGGGCGGAAAGGGGCCACAGTGGTTAATGGAGCGTGGGAAATGGATGCACGCAGCACATACAGTCAAGGCTTCACTGTAGCTTAGCATAATTACATCATTTACATACATACATACTTATTTTATGATTACAAGTGTTGACTTGCGAATACTCATTACTGTTTTCTTGAAACTCATGAAACTCACCAACTCTAGTAGTTGACCCGTTTTAAACGGCTTTTCAGGTTTACATAAATTGGAATGATTTGGTGATCTGTTACTTGCTCAAGATGTGTGGTTGATGCTATGTGAATAGAAGCAAGGGCGTTATTAGTAAGAATGTATAGTTAACGAACTAGTTTTGTTTGTATCACCTAGACTGTAAAACAATGATAGAACAAAGAAATGTAATATATTGTAAATTAGTTTGTAATGTTTCTTTATAAACAATGTGTTGATACCAGAGGTGTTTGTTACATTCCCGTTTTACGCTTCCGCTTTGTGCTAGTCGGGGTGTGACACAATGACCAAAAGTCTAAGTAGAAACGCATAAGTCCCCTATTTATAGGAAACATGAACAAGCTTATCAAGTCTGTATACGATATACGACTGCATATGATATGCATTGCCTACAATCATATCTAATTCATCTAAGACCTTAGCAATAGAAATTATGCTCTAACAAACTCCCCCTTGGATGTTGCTAGGTCTTCTATCTTCAATCTTTTAATCTTTCTTCTTAAAAGTCTTTGTCTGAAAACCTCTTTTTCATGAACTCCTTCGTAGATCCCCTTGATTTACAAGTAAACATATAAGAAGGATAGATCAGATTAATATTTGTATCTGATCCGTGATAGGTTCATTCATTATATATTCATGAAAAACATGATATTTGAAAGTAACGACTTATGACAACTTGATATTTGAAAGTAACGATTTTGACTTTGAATCATTTCCATTAGACTTTCATCTTCATCAACTCCATATTCTTCCTTCATCCTCCTATTGTAACCTGCAAACATTAACAAAGTGATCAGTGTAAGTATACAAGAGATATTAACGATTTTTCGAACAATGTTTCATTAAATTTGACACCAACTCTTCAACAACATCAATTTTACTTCCATCAATTTTACGTCTAATCATATTACCTAAAGTATGCCAACAATTAGAAATGAACATTATCATCAAAAGACTATTTTTGGTATGATAAAAACAACTTTCTGAAGTCTTTACTTATAACCAAAACAAAATATCTTTTCACTGTGTAACCCTGTGACCCTTGTGACCTTCCTGCCATGCTTGTCTTCAGCAGTTATGACACTTTTGTCATTATTTAAAACAGACAAATATTGGAATAGAATCAACATATACGGCGTATAAAACATGGATACATATACGGCGTATAAGTCTAGGACTTATACGGCGTATAAGTATGCTTAATCAGATTTGAATTTAAATCCTGTTCGCACCCATGTAATGTCACAAGTACAAATTAATGTCCTTGTGCATTAAAAGAATAACTTAAATAAGCTCAATTTTAAAAAAAATCACTATTTTACCAAGTCCAAATTAATGACCTTGAATAAAACAGATAAACATTGAATCTTTTTTATTTTGCTTTGGCAAAACAAGATATTGTTGTCTTATGAAAAACACCCAAAGAGATATATCACCCGCCCATCAAGAGTCGAAAACTAAATCAGAAAGAAAAATCTTTTTCGCTTTTCAAATAGAAATCAAACAAATGAAAATTCAAATTTGATATTTATACAGAAATCACATATTTTTGTGAGTTTGAGCAGAGAATCATATTGACCAAATTGTCCTTCCATCACAGTTTTTATTTTCAGCATTTATTATGACTAGTGTTAAGTCAGTCATTGGTATTGTTGTCCACCTAAACCTTTCAAAACAAATGATTCAAAAATTTCTGTGATACATTTAATTGATTAAATTAAGCACAAGATATCAGGAAAATATTAGCTCTAATCTTGATTCAGGCTTAATTTGATTTTTTTTAGATCACCCCAACTTGACTTAAACCTTAGAATCAGAAGATAAAAAAAATACTTTTATTTTAAGCAAATCAGCATATAATCCCCACTACAAGACATACCTCCGTTATCAAGCAATACCCTAAGGTCCTTTACCATGGATGAGTATGCACGATTTCATCTGTCGGCTTGCAAACATTGTGTCTCTTATGGTCCGTTTCTTAGTAGTAATAAGACGCGAGCAAGGGGACAACGTGTGTCTAACAGCGGATTTTGATGAAGTCAGTAATGAATTTAGTACATAAGTACTTTTGTGATCAAGTTTAATGACTTATAAAGCAACTTTGTCTGCGGGTTTGGTTTTTACAGCTTGTTTAAATATTCATCGAAATGAATATCCAGATGATAAACCACATAAAGACCCTATGGATCCAGGAACCTTAAAGCATTCCATCAATACAGGATTTAAATCCATAAAACCATACATCATTGAAGCGTTAACCACTTACTGATAGCTATGTTTTATCAATTTTAAACAATCATCCGTATTTTGAGAATATTAAATAACAAGAGGATTTGTTATTAATCGCGTGTCATTTATTTAATTATGTGATAGTGTTTGGATAATATTGGATTTGGAATTGAGAGTGGGTGGTTAGTGTGCGTCGGATAACCCTATAACAATGACCCTCACAACTAAGCTTCAAATATAAAACGAAAATCCTAAACCACACACAACCGGCAAGTGTACCAGTCGCAAGTAGTACAAACCTAGGAAATCCGACTATCGAACACGAAGGCACGTAAGGACGCTAAAGATCACTAACCCTAGACAAGACCTACCTAAGAATAATATTTAATTGATTTTTAATTTTTAATTACTTAACTGGACTAACTAGACTGACTGACAAAATTTACCAAAAATAGAAAACTTAACGACAAACTAACTGTGTTAACTTCGGATGGAGAAAAACGTCTACCTAGCTTTGAATCAAATTGTAGGCCTAACAAGTTAATGGATTGTATGATATCAAGACACCGACTCCTAAAGATGACATGACTAAGGATCGCTCGGGCTCACTGGATTACCTCTCGGTCTCACTCAACAAGCCTAAACTACTCAAAATCGGCTAAAACAACCAAACCGGGAAACAATCGTTAACGTGTTCTAATGTTGACTCACCTCTCGGTCTCACCAACACTCGACCCTAATGGTAATGAATACTTCACAACCAAGGATAGAGGAACAATTTAACTTAAACCAAATAGATCAACTAGTCGCTCAAAACACCTAAACCGGACAAGAAACGAACTCGCTCTCGCGCAATCCTTATTCTAGCATGCAAAGGTAATGAGACGACCCTAACTTCTTATCACCTCTCGGTCTCTAAGAAGGTGCCTAACCGCTGTACTTTAACCAAATAATCACGAAACAAAACCCTACGGTTGTACCTACCGCAAACAAACCCTAAACACAAAGTCTAGAATCAAACAAGCATCGATCAATCAATACAAAACTAATCAACCAACACAAGGTGTTTAAGAAATAAATTGATATAATTTCCAGCCACTAAACACAACCTATTTCAAGTCTAAATCAAAATTTACAATAAAAATTAAAGTCTATCAATCAAACAATCCAATAAACTCATCAAACACTAACAATAATCATCATTCCTAGGTAGAACCGACAAGATTAGCCTCTAATCATTTTTGGACAGCCATGAACACTCAATAAAAACATAATATAACTCATCTCAATAATCAATTTAATCATTCAACAATCAATCCTAAACATAAACAATTCAATCTCTCAATCAATTGCAAAACTAGTTAACAATTAAACAAGAAAATCAAAGTGTATGAACAATGAAATATATGAAAGGATATGGATGATTCCGGGCTGCACTTGGCTGTGAAAATTGATGGAGAATCGTCCCCGAACACTTGTTCTTCAATCCTTCTTCCTCCTTTAGCCTCCACAATTCTCCAAACCCTAAGCACAAAACTTTTTTCTTCCTTGGAGCTGCTGTCCAGTTCCGATCGGCCCTTAGTATGGGTGTTAGGGTTTTTTATTTTTTTGTATTATGTTATATAAAAGGGGCTTGGGCTTTTCCAATATGCATATGAGCTGGGCTTTGAGTTTTGTCTTGAAATCGTATGCGTAAAAGACCCGTAAGCTCCTCAAAAAGTCCGGTTTCTACATTCTTTCACCCAAAGCCTACAAGATAAAGATTAATATGTAAAACCTATATAAAAAAAGTAAAAATACATAAAATATAGTATAATAACGTAGATAAAAGGCGCGGAAAACAAGTGTGTTTTACAACACATCAAATATCCCCACACTTAAGACTTTTTCGTCCCTGAAAACTACACATGATCATAACCGAGTTCAACCGACAACTTTTGGGTTTATTTATTTATTATTATTATTTTTTTTCATTTTTTTAAAGTATTAGAATAAGTGACCCATTACCCAAATATTTCTTCCAACTTTCACCTAATAAGCTAGATCAGGTCGATTGCCGGTATTGCTGTCCACTTAAACCCATGCCCCTAATACTTAACAAGGCAAATACGGCGTGACAATTTCATTTGTTTGTATGATTAAGCGTGACCCACACTTAAAGCCCTGCCGCCACTTCACCACGTTCCATTATGGTTTTACTGGGCCGAATCACCCCAATTTGACATAAACCTATTGCCACATGATCAAAACATTTTCGACGCAAAACCTATAAACTCTAGCTTGGTCATTGATCGACCGGCAGTAGTTTCTTTCATGGTAGTCTTTTTTTGAAATATTTTTTTTTCTTTCTGGCTTTTGGTTTGTTGCTTTGCCTTTTGGCTTTTTGCAATTTTTTTTTGAAAAGTCCACCATGTTGGACGATATTACAGAGTGCATCAAGGCTCAGGTCTGTGCCACTGCGCAACAGAGGGCCGAGCAAAACTGTCTTCTGCTATTTGCAGGAATAGATACGTATACATAGGATTATACATATAAGTACGTATACAAAAATTAGGTTATAAAGGTGATCATATGACTCGAGACTTGTGTATGACTCGGATTTTCATTCCAGTCCTGTTACGGGCTTAGTTAAACAAATAAAACCCTAAGATGTTTCCCACTAAAGTCAGGCCATTTAAATGGTTCAATTAGGTCAACAACCAAACCGCCCTTTCATTCTCAAAGGCTGAGCCTACCGACATATCGATTACTGAGTCTAAACTGTTCGGTTGCCATACATTACGTGCGGGTCTAATAGGCACTGTTCTTATTTATTATATATATATATTTTAAAAATACCAAGAATTTATAAAATAACCACTACTCGGTAATAATATCATTTCCTGTTTAACGTAGAGAAAACAAATTTTAAGGGACTATATATATATATATATATATTTCAAAAATTTTCTACAACTAAGTAAAATAAACCCCATCCCCACACTTAGAACGAAATCGTCCACGATGAGTACAAGGAAAAGAAATAAAATAAAAATAAAACTGAAAGTAAAAATATAGTATACAAGAGTAAAACAAAACTCAAACTCGCTCGCATGTAGCAGCGTATAAAACGGAAAACAAAAACATAAAGAAATAAACTTATTTTTGTGTTTTTGGCTTTTATGTTTTTTTTATATATAAAGGAACACCCCTTAAATCGACCGACTCGAATGGAGATTGAGTACAAGCGGTTTCATTTTGGAACATCCTGAAATAGACAAAAACAGATAAACAGATAGCACAACAAAAAAATCAGAAATACAAACTCTACAACTCGGGCAGTCTCCCGAGTGATGCATCCAGCACGTCTACATCTCGGTGAGCAAGTCAAGGTAGAATACCTTGACAGTCTGATCAGCCATCGGCTCACCAATGTAGTGCTTCAGTCTATGACCGTTCACCTTAAATTCCCGCCTTTATCCTCTATCTCGACAGCGCCATACGGGAAAACCTCAGTGACCGTGAATGGTCCTGACCATCGGGATCTCAACTTTCCCGGGAATAACCTCAACCGGGAATTATACAGAAAGATCAGTTCCCCACACTTGAACTGCTTGTTCCCCTTCAACTTCTTATCATGCAGTTCCTTCGTCAGTTCCTTATACCTAAATGACTGCGCGTAGGCGTGATCTCTCAGCTCCTCTAACTCGTGCAGCTGGTGGAACCGAGTGGCTTCCGCGGCGGACATATCCAGATTGACCCTCTGTAGGGCCCATGAAGCACGGTGCTCCAACTCAACAGGCAGGTGGCAGGCCTTCCCATAAATCATCCGAAACTGTGTGGAACCGGTCGGAGTCTTGTAGGCTGTACGGAAGGCCCACAACGCATCATCCAACTTTTCGGACCAATCCCGACGATTCGAACCAACCGTTTTCTCAAGAATCCGTTTGATCCCCCGATTACTCACTTCTACCTGCCCACTAGTATGTGGATGGTAGGCGGTTGCAAGCCGATGGGTGACCCCATAGCGTCACAACGCCTTCTCCATCTGCGCATTGTAGAAGTGAGTACCTCTATCACTGATCAATGCCTTTGAGACACCAAAACGAGCAAAAAGGCTCTTGAGAAAACGGAGTACAACTCGGGCATCATTCGTGGGTAAGGCTTTGGCCTCAACCCACTTCGAAACATAATCTACCGCCACGAGTATGTACTTGTTCCTACGTGAAGATGGAAACGGTCCCATGAAATAAATGCCCCACACATCAAAAACCTCACAAACCTGAATAGCATTTTGGGGCATTTCATTTCGCGAAGAAATCTTGCCGACCTGCTGGCAACGATCACAACTCCTTATAAACGCGTGCGCATCTTTAAAAATCGAAGGCCAATAAAAACCACAATCAAATACCTTCTTCTCCGTCAAACTCGCACTGTGGTGACCTCCTGTCGGTCCTTCATGGCAATGGCTCAGAATCTGCCATCCCTCCTTAACGTCAACACACCTCCCGATTAACTGGTCAGCACCTATACGAAAGAGATACGGGTCGTCCCATAGGTAAAGCTTAACATCAGCAAAGAATTTCTTCTTTTGCTGGTAAGGTATCTTCGGGGTAGTACCCGTCTGCAAGATAGTTCGCGAAGTCGGTGAACCATGGAAAACCCTCATCCTGAGCCGAAACAAACATGAGACTCGAATTGGAAATTGGTCATCAATCCTGACCTCCGACTCTCCTAACTCAGCTCCCTCAAGACGCAAAAGATGATCGGCCGCCACATTCTCGGCCCCTTTTTTATCACGGATTTCAATATCAAACTCTTGAAGCACCAGGATCCATCGGATAAGGCGTGGCTTAGCATCCTGTTTGCTAAAGAGATAACGAATGGCAGAATGATCCGTGTACACAATCGTCTTGGACAGAACAAGATAGGACCTGAATTTATCGAATGCAAACATCACAGCTAAAAGCTCTTTCTCGGTGGTGGTGTAACTCTCCTGTGCACCATTCAAGGTCCAGCTAGCATAGTTAATCGGATGGAAGTGTTTATCCTTTTGCTGTCCAAGAACCGCTTCGACTGCGAAGTCGCTCGCATCACACATCAACTCAAAGGGAAGCGACCAGTCGGGAGCAATCATGATCAAACGCCTCTATACACTACTCAGAAAACACAAATGGGGCATCCTTCTCTAGTAGTTTGGTCATGGGTCTCACGATCTTAGAAAAATCTTTAATGAACCGACGGTAGAATCCAGCGTGACCCAAGAAACTCCAGATGGATCTCACAGAAGTGGGCAGGGGAAGATTAGAAATGGTCTCGACCTTCGCTCGGTCGACCTCTATCCCCGCACTCAAAATACGATGCCCCAAAACAATGCCCTCGCGTACCATGAAGTGACACTTCTCCCAATTAAGGACTAGGTTGGTGTCAACGCATCGGGCTAACATCCTCTCAAGGTTGGAGAGACAATGATCAAAAGAGCTCCCAAACACAGAAAAATCGTCCATGAACACCTCCATGGATTCCTCGATCTTGTCATGAAAGATAGCCACCATGCACCTTTGAAATGTGGTTGGAGCGTTACACAGTCCGAACGGCATACGTCTATAGGCAAACGTGCTGTATGGGCAGGTAAACATGGTTTTCTCCTGGTCATCGGGAGCAATAGGAATCTGAAAATACCCAGAGAAACCATCCAAGAAGCAGTAGTACTACTGACCTGCCAAACGCTCCAGCACCTGATCAATGAAAGGTAAAGGAAAGTGGTATTGGGTATTTCCTCGTGGCATCATTCAGTCTGCGGTAATCAATGCAGACTCTCCAATCGGTCACAGTCCTAGTGGGAATGAGCTCGTTCCTCTCATTTGTGACGACAGTCATGCCACCCTTTTTAGGAACCACTTGGACTGGACTAACCCACGAACTATCAGAATTGGGGAAAATGATCTCCGCATCATGGAGTTTGATGATCTCCTTCTTCACGACCTCCTGCATCTTCGGATTAAGCCGCCGCTGTGGCTGAACAACAGTCCTATAATTATCCACCATGAGGATTTTAAGCGTGCAAAACGAAGGGTTGATACCTTTAATGTCGATAATCTCCCATGCAATGGCCTCTTTGTGATCTCTCAGCACCCTCAGCAACTTCTCTCTCTCAACCTCCGTCAAAGCAGATGCAATAATAACCGGAAACTTCATCTCCTCGTCCAAAAACGCATACTCCAGATGGGTGGGCAAATCCTTAAGTTCTAAGGAAGGAGGGGGACACTCGACGAAAGGTCGGTCCATCGGATCGTCTCATACGATCCCAGTAGACACTTCAGACTCAAGGGTATATAACTCGGTGTCATCCTCCGTTGACTGATCGGTCATGGCAACCATCTCAATCTCCGGAATGTCCCTATCAAGAATCTGAGTGTCGGAGGCAGATCCTCCACAGATCTCGCTGAAAAACTCCCCAAGATGCTCCATAAAGGTGTCGATAAAGTATAAGGAGTCATCAGCAGTCTTAGGTGTTTAAGTGACTGTCGAACGTCAAAGGTGACGTTCTCATCCTCAACTCTCAAGATCAACTTACCCTCGCAAACGTCGATCAACGCCTGTGCAGTGGCAAGGAATGGTCGGCCTAAGATAAGCTGTACACTATCATTATCGTTTATGTCTTGAATGACAAAGTCCACCGGGAAGATGAACTTGTCGACACGAACAAGCATGTTTTCGACCACCCCTCGAGGGTATTTCACCAAACGATCAGCAAGCTGGATACTCATCCTGGTAGGCCTCGGTTCGCCTAAACCCAGCTTGCTGTACACGGAATACGGCATGAGATTAATACTGGCACCAAGATCAGCCAGCGCATGAATAACCGTATCATCACTTAAGATGTAGGGAATCGTGAAACTCCCTGGATCGGTCATCTTCTCTGGTAACTTCCTCTGTAAAACAGCAGAACAACTAGAACTCAAAGGGATGGAAGCTACCTCAGCCAACTTCTCCTTATTCGACAGAATATCCTTAAGGAACTTCGCGTGTTTAGGCATCTGAGTCAGTACCTCACGGAATGGAATATTAAGGTGAAGCTGCTTCAAAAGATCAAGAAATTTAGAATTCTGCTCCTCATCTCTATCTCTGCGGAGTCTCCCGGGGTATGGCACTCTAGGTTTGTAGACTCTCGGTGGCTCGGTCGGTAACTGCTGTCTCTCGGCCTGTGCTGAACTCCCTGGGCTGCTCCTCTGATGCACCTGGGCTGGTGGAGACTCCATCTGAATCTCCTCATCCACCTGCTCCTCGCTATCCACAACAGCAGGCTCCTCGACTACTATCCCTCTAGACCTCTCCTGAATCACGGGCTCATCTCGTTCCCCTGCACCGCTCCTCGTCGTCACAACTTTCGCGAATCCTTTTGGGTTTTGCTCGGTGTTACTCAGTAGCGTACCCTTCGGCCTCTCGTTCAACCGACTCGCTATCTCTCCCATCTGCCGCCCAAGACTCTGAATCGACGCTCCTTGATTCCTCATGAAGTGCTCGTGCTCGAGAAACTTCTCCTGGGTCTCCTTATTTCTGGAATCCTCTCGCGTCATAAGCTGTGACAACATCCGCGTCTGCTGTGCCATCATGTCCTCCAAAGTGGGATTCTACTCCCCACTGCTCGCTCCCTCACCGGCATCCTGGAATAAACTCTGACACTGCTGAAAACCGGACTGATTACCGCCCCTCTAGTTGGAATTCTGGTTGCCTCTCCATCCCGAATTATAAGAATTGAAAGAATTTGGATTTCGGTTTGGATTTCCTATAAAGTCTACGGCCTCCTCCTACGAACTGACTGGGAACTGAACGGTATCATGCCCTCCTCTGCATATCTCGCACAGCTTGCTCTTTGTCTGCAAGTCCTTCACAATCTGCGCTAACGCCTCTACCTGTGCTGTGAGTGTGGTGGTCGTGTCCACCGAATGCATGCCGTATAATATGGAGTCGACGGTCTTACCACCCTTGGCGGGTGGTCGCTGGAATCCACTTATAGCTAACCCGTTAAACAAAGCGATGCACTCATCCAGGTCCTTCGTCGTCAGCAAATTTCCTCCCGCCGCCATGTCAAGCATGTTCTGCATCACGTATGTCACTCCATTATAAAACTTCTCTACAACCGCTCAATCTTGCAAGCCGTGGTTCGGGCACAACACTAAAAGATTTTTAAAATGCTACCATGTCTCATAGAAACTCTCGGTGTCCTCCATCTGAAAAGAATGAATCTGCTTACGTAGACGAGCGGCCTTAGCCGGAGGATCGTATTTCTCAAGAAATTGGGTCTGCATGGTAGCCCAAGTAGCTATGGAGCCCTATGGGAGGGACTCAAGCCACAGACTCGCTTTATCGATGAGCGAGAACGGAAAAACGCGGAGTTTCACGGCGTCTTCGGATACGCTGGCAAGATGTAAGATGTCGTAGATACGCGCGATGCGAGTGAGATGATGATGCAGGTTTTCGTGAAGTAACCCGTGGAACTAAGCTGAATGAGAAATGGTGTTTAGAATATTCGACGGAATCTGCCAGTTCAAGTCAACTCCAATGGCGGGTGGTGCGATGTTGGACTCGCGCCAGCATTGGCCGGAGGGGCCTAGTCTGCAACTGTCCTCCTCGGTGGTGGATTTTCGCCCATGATCCTATCCCTATCGTCGAAGTCGGAAAACATAGGAGAGGAGGCTAAGCTGCCAACGGACGACGAAGTGGACGATGGTGAAACGGTGCGACGTCTCTCACGAAACTCTCTCTCAGGCTCGGGAAATGCTTCAGTGTCAGGTGGTCCACGAGATCGAGTCTGTCGTATACAACTATACAAATCAACAAAAGAAGCCAAGCTATCCTAATAAATAAACAAAACAAAAATAATTACAGGTAGCACAAAAGGTAAGTCCTAAGTCGGATTGCTCTCAAAACGCCTAAAACCGTGTCCCCGGAAACGGCGCCAAAAACTTGGTGTGCGTCGGATAACCCTATAACAATGACCCTCAAAACTAAGCTTTAAAAATAAAACGAAAATCCTGAACCACACACAACCGGCAAGTGTACCGGTCGCAAGTAGTACAAACCTAGGAAGTCCGAGTATCGAACACGAAGGCACGTAAGGACGCTAAAGATCACTAACCCTAGGCAAGACCTACCTAAGAATAATATTTAATTGATTTTTGATTTTTAATTACTTAACTGGACTAACTAGACTAACTGACAAAAGTTACCAAAATTAGAAAACTTAACGACAAACTAACTGTGTTAACTTCGGATGGAGAAAAACGTCTACCTATATTTGAATCAAATTGTAGGCCTAACAAGTAAATGGATTGGATGATATCAAGAAACCGACTCCTAAAGATAACATGACTAAGGATCGCTCGAGCTCACTGGATTACCTCTCGGTCTCACTCAACAAGCCTAAACTACTCAAAATCGGCTAAAACAACCAAACCGGGAAACAATCGTTAACGTGTTCTAATGTTGACTCACCTCTCGGTCTCACCAACATTCGACCCTAATGGTAATGAATACTTCACAACCAAGGATAGAGGAACAATTTAACTTAAACCAAATAGATCAACTAGTCGCTCAAAACACCTAAACCGGACAAGAAACGAACTCGCTCTCGCGCAATCCTTATTCTAGCATGCAAAGGTAATGAGACAATCCTAACTTCTTATCACCTCTTGGTCTCTAAGAAGGTGCCTAACTGCAGTAAATTGAGATAGTTGACCGTAAGGAAAAGCAGCTTTGACGCAAGGTTATTCCCCTAGTGAAAGTGATATGGAAGCATCGTAAAGGATCATATGCTACTTGGGAAGTTGAGAAGAAATGCACAAGTTTTACCCTGAATTGTTTAAGTAATAGTTGGGTTTCGGGGAAAACCTCTTTTAAGGAGGGTAGACTTGTAACATCCGTGTTTTGAGAATATTAAATAAAAAGAGGATTTGTTATTAACCGTATGTCGTTTATTTAATTGTGTGATAGTGTTTGGATAATATTGGATTTGGAATTGAAAGTGGGTGGTGGGGCCCATAGCCCCCTATGAATATCAACCACTTCCCCACTCTTTATGTTTTCTTTCTAAACATACAAACACACCCACACACGAGAAACACACACATACTCTCTCTTACACCCGAATCCAAATCCGAGCTAAGAAAAAGGAAGAATCTCGTGTGTAAACACTGTTTAAACAACAAGAACACGTCCAGATCTACGAGTTGGTCCAGATCTGAACCCGAACCCAAGAACAAAAGGTGAGTTCGGCAAAAAGGGTTACTTGTTGTGGTTAAGTTCGACATGCAAACTGGTACAACGATAGGTCGGGTCATAAGAGGCTAGAAAAATGTAAACTTAAGGGGTCGAATGTTAACGGTTTCATTTTAGGACAAAAAGGTGTTGTTTGTACCTTATAAAACACGGGAAAGTTGGTACAACCCAAAACCCATAAAAAGGTTAAATTTGGGTTCCAGGGAAGAGTCTAGGAGTAAAAATGGCTTTAAAGTGTCAAAATAAGGTAATCGGGCCTAAATTGCATGACAAAGGGCTTTGCATCGCATGCCATGCGAAATCCAAGAATTTCGCAACGCATGCCATGCGAAGCGAAATGGCCACGTGAAGCGAAATGACCACGCGATGCGAAATGGCCACGCGAAACGAAATGGCCACGTGAAGATAAATTGTCATGCGACACGCGAAGCGAAATGGCCATGCGAAGCGAAATTCCATGCAAAATTCCAAGTGAATTTTCTAGCCAGGGGCTCTACCCCTTGGACCCTGCTAGGGGCTGCCGCCCCTAGACCCCGCTACCAGGGGTGGTAACCCCTGACCCCCGTTAGTTGATGGTTTCATGAACGTAGATGTCTGGAGTAGTAGTAACAGATAATTGACACTCGTAATATGTTACATAGTTAGCCGTGCCCAGCTAAGGAAGGGCGATACTACTAACTCAGAGAGAAACCGACTCCAGGTGAGTTCTAACCCCCCTTTATCTGTTATAGTTTTGGGGCTGTGTGCATACTCCCATGTGATAGTTACTACATATACTTGAATATTAGCTATAATCTTGATTCAGGCTTAATTTACTTTTTTCTAGATCACCCCAACTTGACTTAAACCTTAGAATCAGACGATAAAAAAAGTACTTTTATTTTAAGCAAATCAACAAATAATCCCCACTACAAGACATACCCCCGTTATCAAGCAATACCCTAAGGTCCTTTACCATGGATGAGTATGCACGATTTCATCTGTCGGCTTGCAAAGTTGTGTCCCTTGTGGTCCGTTTCTTAATAGTAATAAGACGTGAGCAAGGGGACAACGTGTGTCTAACAGCGGATTTTGATGAAGTCAGTAATGAATTTAGTACATAAGTACTTTTGTGATCAAGTTTAATGACTTATAAAGCAGCTTTGTCTGCGAGTTTTCTTTTTACAGCTTGTTTAAATATTCATCGAAATGAATACCCAGATGATAAACCGCATAAAGACCCTATGGATCCAGGAACCTTATAGCATCCAATCAATACAGGATTTAAGGCCATAAAACCATACATCGTTGAAGCGTTAACCACTTACTGATAGCTATGTTTTGTCAATTTTAAACAATTATTCTGATTAAAAGGCTTGAGTATGACCAATTGTTACATTTCTGCCATCATTATCAAGGCTTTTGTTAGAAACTAATACCTCATCAATTTGGCATTTTTAAGTAGATGGTTAACGCTTTTGACTAGTGGTTAAGTCAGTCATTGATATTGTTGTCCACCTAAACCTTTCAAAACAAATGATTCAAAAATTTCTATGATACATTTAATTGATTCAATTAAGCACAAGATATTAGGAAAATCTTAGCTCTATTCAGGCTTAATTTGATTTTTTCTAGATCACCCCAACTTGACTTAAACCTTAGAATCAGAAGATAAAAAAAATACTTTTATTTTAAGCAAATCAGCAAATAATCCCCACTACAAGACATACCCCCGTTATCAAGCAACACCCTAAGGTCCTTTACTATGGATGAGTATGCACGATTCCATCTGTCGGCTTGCAAACGTTGTGTCCATTGTGTTCCGTTTCTTAATAGTAATAAGACGCGAGCAAGGGGACAACGTGTGTCTAACAGCGGATTTTGATGAAGTCAGTAATGAATTTAGTACATAAGTACTTTTTTGATCAAGTTTAATGACTTATAAAGCAGCTTTGTCTGCGGGTTTGCTTTTAAAGCTTGTTTAAATATTCATCGAAATGAATATCCAGATGATAAACCGCATAAAGACCCTATGGATCTAGGAACCTTAAAGCATCCCATCAATACAGGATTTAAGGCCATAAAACCATACATCGTTGAAGCGTTAACCACTTACTGATAGCTATGTTTTATCAATTTTAAACAATCATTCTGATTAAAAGGCTTGAGTATGACCAGCTATTACATTTCTGCCATCAATATCAAGACTTTTATTAGAAACTAATACCCTATTAATTTGGCAATTTTAGTTTATATCACTTACTTTTCCTCACTTGTTTGTTTTAAAGACCTACCAATGCACTAATACAATTAAGCACATAGCCTTTTTTGCCTACTTTTTACTGGATTTGGAACCAGATGATCAATGTACTATAATATTCCCTTTTTGCTTCAAAATCTCATTTTTTAAGGAGCAACATTTTTAACATTTTTTAATTGTTTTTGACATTTTTGAAATTTTATGCTGTTTTTGGCTTTTTCATATTTTTCAATGTTTTTGTTTTTCTGAAATTTCTCCCCCTGAAATCAAAAACTATATATTTACAAAATAAAAATTGACTCTGATGTTCAGGATCACTAGGTATCCAATACACCCGTAATCTCGGTAACCCCCTTATCAACACCGCCCAAAACTTTTAAACCAATAAGTTTTAATAAGTATTGAAATCGTGACTTATCAAAAGTTTTGGTGAAAAGATCTGCTTTTTGTTCATCGATGTGAATTTTATCTACGTTAATCAACTTCTTTTCGTAATAGTCACGAATGAAGTGATACTGTATTTCTATATGTTTAGTTTTAGAGTGATTTACCGGATTCTTAGTGATAGAAATAGCTACAGTGTTATCTACAAAGATAGGGTTGGTAAGAAAATTCAAACCGTAGTCCCACATCTGCTGTTGTATCCAAAGAACTTGAGAACAACAACTAGAAGCAGCTACATACTCGCTTCACATGTAGATAATGAAACTGTGGTCTCTTTCTTGCATTGCCAGGTGACAAGTCGTTTGCCGAAAACCGACACCCTGCCGTTGTAGATTTTGCATTCAGCTTACAGCTTCCATAATCTGAATCAGAATAAGCCCTTAACACAAACTCATCGTCTTTAGGAAACCAGAGACCGATATCGAATTTGACTGATATCGGCACACAAATAGGTAGCATACATGATGTCTGGCCGAGAAGCAGTCATGTTAGGACCGTGAATCGGGTGAAACCTTAAAAGGGTTGACAAGAACACACTGACTCGATTACCCAAAGGCCTGTTGAATATCCCGGCGGAATCAGGATATCCAACGAGTGGGAATGAAGGAGTGAAAATAGCAAACACAAAACAATAATAGATAATCAATAAAAGCTCATTCAAAGACAAAAATTCACTGTATTAAATGATTCATTAATGAAAACAGTGAAAGGAATGTCTAGGGTTTCGTGTATGACGGCGGCGGCTATACGAGGAAACAAATAGAATATTCTTTTGGAATGTTTCTCGTATTCTGTGTGTGCCAACCTGTAAATCCGTGTCCTAAATGGAATCCTAGGACCCTATTTATAGACCCTGACATTCCTTCTAGAAGTTCCTAATCATTACATAATGAAATACAAAATAATACAAGTGTTGAGTCCTCGAGCAAGGTAACAATCCTGCTCGAACAAACTCACTATGCTAGGTATGCTCGATGAGTGTCCTCGAGCATACTTTACTTAGAATATCTTCAAAGAAGATATTCCCTTCCAGCAGACTTCATCTCTCTTGACTGGTCCAAGCTTTGCTCAAACTAGTCCATCGAGCAAGCTCATTCTTATTGATGTCTTCAGTTTTACTTATTCAGCAATCTTTAGCATGCTCGGATGTAAATCTTGCTCGGGAACTGAACTGTGCTCGAAGTCCTTGCTTTGATCACGTGACATATTCTTATTGCATCCATTCTTGTCCCCATGTGCTCGATCATCCTGTGCTCGTAACACTTGGTTAAAACTTGTATGATCAAGCTGTTTGCTCGATTGGCAATCCATGCTTGATAGAAGAATACTCTTGCTCGTTGAAGTGTAGCTTGCTCGAAGCCTTAACACTTAGAAGAATCAACCATTTAAGGTTCTGAAGACCTTGCTCGAAGTAGTAAAACCATGCTCGATCGTCTAGGCTTGCTCGAAGTCCGTACTTAGCCGTTTTCTGAGGAGGTTGAGAAGATTCCAATCTTCCTTATCATAAATCCGACCCAACAATCTCCCCTAGACTGGAACAAGCTTAGATGCACCAAAACATACCTGTATAGAGTTACACATGTATCAAACATTAAAGATATATCATTTAAGAATGTGTCATTTCATTACATACGTAGGAATTCTGCCTCTTGGGTATTACACATTAAAGATTTTTTACATCAAGCACATATTAAAAATATAAAGATAAACAGAAAGAAATAATTAATCATCGTTCATCCTCTTTTCTGCTATCTTCTCCTCCTGCTCCCTGTATCAGTTCCTTCTTTCATTCTCTTTACAAAGGAAGCTTTCTGTTTAATCATGTCAAGCTCTACGGCATCGGAGGAGTTATATGGAAATTTTGTCTTAATCAAGTCTTGAAGATCCCGTGGATGCATAAATTTGAGATCATCATCATGTCTTATCACTGAAATGGGCATGCCAGACTCATTTCTCAATGTAATTGAATCATTGTGCTGATGTATGTTATGTAAGTGATTCTCCCAAATTGTTGCACCGCTGAGTTTGATTCCTTCATCACTTCTCTCATGGCTAAGCACTCTTTTAATGTTTTCCTTTTACCATGCGAGCTACTGACTTGAGACTGTCTTTTCTTCATCTCAAAGAGGGAGAGTTTAGATATATGTGCTTCATTGATCCTTTTGTTTCTTTTCTCCCACTCTGTCTGGCTTCATATCTCTCTCTTCTTCTATTGCAGGAATGGAAACCCTCTTTCTGCTTGTTCTTTTAAAAATTTTGAGAGCTCATTTCTTTGTTGACCAGATTGCTGACTTCTAATTTGATTGTCATACAATGTCAATTCAGCCATCTTGGTTAATTGTTCTTTTGTAAAATTTCTCAACTCATCTCTAAAAATGTTGAGATGTTCTTCTTTATCTTCGATAATAACCCTCAAGGTCTTGGATCTTTTATTGAAAAAGAGATGTGTGGGTAAATTTAGATTTCTTGGTGGCATGGGCCTCACACTCTTAGATCTTAATGGTGCACGGCTGGTGCTTCCTTGTTGAGTTTTCTTTGCTTTATCCAGCCATTCCTCTTCATACCATCTTTTGATTGTCTCATCAGTTTGAACGACTAGCCTTGACATTTTTACTCCCTTTTTATGCAGAGCACCCATCATTTCTGCTCTTACTTCTTCTTCAGCTCTCTTCTTCGCTTCCTGCAGTTTTCTTTGTGTTTCAAGATACAGTTTCAGCTCTCTGTTGTATATTTCCATTAATTGTTCATGAGGCATGTTTAGGAACTGTTCTTCTGTCATTCCTTTCTCTATAAAAAACTTCTTTAACATTTCTACCCTCTCAAGGTCTTCAAACCATCTTTTTAATTCTTCTTCTTTTCTTTTTGCATCATCTCTTTCCCTTTGCATTCTCATCTTCAACTCCTGTTGTCTCTCATAATTTTCTTGACTCTTTTGATCTTTATGAGAGGCTTTTACAAGATGAAATTTTCTTTTCAGTTCTTCAGGAGAGAGATTTATCAAGAAGTTATAGCTATAGCCGTATAGTTGAAGAAACTTGATATCATTGTGTTTAGCTTTTAATGCTTCATAGTTTGCTTCATTAGTTTGCTTCATTAGTTGCTTTCTTTTCAGTTCTCTTCTTACTACTGTCTGACTATTTTAATACCTTTTCACCCTCTACCTTCTTCTTTGATATCTTCTTCACATAGTCTGAGATGTCATCTACAAGAGCATTCCTGTATAGTCTATCAATTGTGTCAAAAGATGGTAAGTTAAGGAATTCAGACTTGTGACTGGCTGTAATCAGAGTTTCTCTTTTAGACTTCCTTATCTTCCACCCTTCAGCTTCTTTTTCCATTTGTTCCTTTGATAGTCTTTAAAGGTGCGTTAAGTCATATCCCAAACTAATCAGATAATCTTTGTCTTCATTCTCCATTTCAACCTCCTCTAACTCCTCATCATCTTCATTCTCAACTTCTAAACAACTGTTTCTTCAAGATTATGGAGAGCCTTAATCATTGGTTCTTCATTTCTTTCAGACTGAGCCCTCCTTCTTTCTTCTAGTTTTTCCAATCTTATTTTGTACACCATTTTCTTTACGGATTTTTGTCTTTTAGATTTGGGTGTCTCAGTTTCTGCTATATGCTTTCGCTTAAAGATAATTGAGTAGGAGTGGATGTGTCGGGTTGTGTCACTTCAGCTTCTGGCTCTTCTAGTATGATTTCCTCATCAACTGACTTAGAGGTCTTCGATTCTTCATCAATAATTTCTTCTATGACTGGTTCACTTACAACAGCAGGCTCTTCAACATTTTGTTCTCTGTCTTTGCTCATGTTAATGAAGTCTTTTTGTGCCTTTCTTGCTGCTGATACTATTTCTGGATGATGCCTTTCTGGGTTATTCAGAATGTGTATAAGATCCTTCATTATGACCAATTTTACCATTGTACTTGCTGAGACTTCAATGGTTTCATCTTCTTCACAAATGACCGGTCCCAATCCAAGTTCTTGTTCCTTTTCAGGATTGTCAGGTTCAGTTTCAGATTGTTCTGGTTCATTTATTATTGGCTCTTCAAGCACAATGATAACTGGCTCTTCAGTCTGTGTAGGTTCTTGTTCATTTTCATTCAGATTTGTTTTGAGAGATTCAATTGTAGCCTTAAAAGCATCATCTGCCTCTTTCAACATCCTCTCATCCTCCACTTCCTTCTCTTTCATGTTTATTAGTGCTTCAAGCACTTCCTGAGGGATTTCCTCCTCCTCTTCTCTCTCCAAAGCCTCCAAATCTTCATTCATTAAATTTATGGCTGTCTTTACAGATTCAGCTTCTGCAACATCTGGATCAACTACATTTCCTTTGTGTAAAATATCATCAGATTGAACTTTATATTGGGGCAGGGGATGTAGATCATCATCAGTAAGTGCAACTCCCTTTACCTTTTCTTTTCTTTTCAAAATTTCTTCTTCAGTTTCTTCTTCTTCTTTATTCTCCCCCTTATCATCCGAATCTCCATCATCATATGCTTGATTGAGCATGTTTAAGGCATTTGATGGTCCCGCTTTCACAACCTCCTCATCAGAACTCTCATATATCTCTCCAATCACCTTTAAGCTCTCTACACCTTCAGGTTTCTCCCCCTGTTTTGGTGCATCTGAGGTATTCTCAACCTCAGACTGCCCCTCTAGGGTTCGAATTTTCAATAGATCTTCAGTCAGTGCAGCCTCCAATGCCGAGTTCCTTGTAGTCAATATGGCATTTTGTTCTTTCAACTTTATGTTTTCAAACTCAAGCCTGGCATTCTCATAAACAATATCATATAGGTTAGGGCTTGATGGTGGAGTTTCTTGATTTGGCTTTGAGGCGGGTGTAGAGATTGGTTCAGTATCAGCAGTTTCTGGAGATGGAACTTTATATTGTTTAGAAAATGGGATCGATTGAATTGGTGGGGTAATATCAGTAGTAGGTTGATCTTAGATTTGGGAAGATGGTGGTGTTTGAATGTGTGTGTCTTGCAGTGGAGATGTAGGTGGTGTAGGAACAGGAATGTTATCAGTAGGTTCAATATCAGATAGGGCAGGTTCAGTTGTGGCTGGTGAGGAGGTAATACCGTCATACACATCATCTATCTCAATAGAATCTGTGTCATCATGGTAAACTGTAGGTGGTGGTAAGTCTGGTGGAGTTATTTTGTCGACTGTGTTCGCAACATTTGTTACAACTTGGGATACAAAAACATCATCATCCATTGGCTCTGCAACTTGGTTGAGTACACCCTCACCCTGTTCGTCTGTCTCCTCATGCCCTACTACGTCTGCATTATTTGCCTCATGTGCAACTTCTTCAATCAAAGGCACATTTCCCTCAACTACCTCCTGTGCATCATCATTATCAACCATCATGCCATGTCCACCCTCAAGACCATTGTCCCCATCATCATTTTGATCATCATCATCTGCGTCATCATCTTCTTCATCATCACTATTCCCTGGGGTTCTAGGCACATTAATAGCACCTAGAGCTGGCACGAGTAACCATGGGAGGATATCCCAGTCATCATTGTCAACAAATTTGCTCTGAGCATCTTTCATTCATTTGCATATGTTGGGGTCCTGCAGTTTCAAAACCTCTACCATTTTTTGAAGATCAGGCAATTCTCTGTTTATCAAGATCTGCAGAAATCTAGGATACATAAGAAATCGCCGATTGACTTGCTTCTCTGCATTTGATGCCAACCCTTGAAAGATAAGTCTGGAAAAATTGAAGGGTTGCTGATAGAGTATGGCTATTGTGAGAGTCCCAAGCTCTCTACTTAATAAAGTCCAAGTCCCTCTCCTAGGAGATAAGGACTGGATCACATGATGAATCAGGAACCTGTAGATCAATAAAAAAAATCCCTTTCTGAAATTGTCCCTCCTTTACTCCTCCTTGGTATCCCATAGTCTCTTGGGAAACTCTTAACAACCTCGGGACCGAGTAAGATGGCTGAGCATTAAAGTTATCATTTAGTTCCAAAGCAGCTTGTATAGATGCTTCTATTATCTCAATGTCATTATTCAGGACTGATGCCTCAATCCTTTCCCCGTTAATATCATTTGTATATGTAGCCGAGCCCCAAAAATCTGCAACATGATTTTTGTAAATTGTGGGGCTTTCAGTAAGGGCTACTCGCAAGTTAGAGTCCCTCAAAAAGTTTATCATTGGCTCCAGTTCTCGGTTGTCCTCATCTATCTCCAACTGATCGCACATATTATGCCTCTTTTCGAATTTTAAAGCCATCAGTTCTGCAAACACAAGAAAATATGTCAGTACACAAAATTGCAGAACTAATGATCGAAGATGAGTAGATGATTGTAGTGTCTTCAATGATCTGTTCCATAGTAATATGCGTACCTGCAAAAACAAGTAAACAGTTAGTCCGTAAATCAATTGAAAGCCCTAATTTCAAAATCGGTGCGACTATAATCGAATAACAATGTCTTACCGAAGTCGAAACAGAGCTAATGGCTGTAATCGAAGTAAAGTCAAGTAACTAATAGAGCAATCGAGCAAGAGGAAGATAGCACGAGCAAGAGGGTTTTGTGGTTAGGTTTAAAAGAGGAAGAAATATGTGAAAAAGTTTCTAAGTCCCCCTTTTATACCTAACGTTTGGGTGGTACAGTACCTTGGTTTGTCGTCTAGTGCACGACAGTTGTCATTTAATTCAACTTTAATGTACCTCCCTTGCTCTAGCATACAGCCAAGGTAACAGCTAGCTCCCTCTGTACAAGAGTACATAGTGCCACCTTTGCTCGATGTACTTGGAATATTCTGTCCTTGATCACTAGTGTACTCGAGACAAATGCTCGACTAGACTTGTGCTCAGTGCCTTAGCCAAATTCCAAATGATCATCATAGTACCTGCTCGAGTATTAAATCATACTCGAGGTGTAGTGTGCTCGACTATACTTATCAAAATACACATTTCTGAGACACTCTAGTAATAGAACCTTACTCGACTATGCATCACGCTCGAGATACTTAGAAATATATCATGTGGCCTATGCTCGAGATGCATTCTTAAGTGTTAGAGCCTTTGCTTGACTAACTTAGATTGTTAAAGCTTAATGTGCTCGATGTACCCGTATGCTTGAAAGCCTTAGCATATTGAATCATTCCTATGCCTGTACTCGAACTCTCAACCTAAGTGTCTAGTCCACAAATTTGCTTGAACTACATAACAGAGTGATCCATTTCCTTAGGGTCAAAAGGTTATTCTGAAACACCTAGCACACTTCTATGCTAGAAAACTTATGTCTTACAATTCATCATGCAATCATACACATAACATTCATTTTCACATAGTAGTGGGTGCTCGTAAGTAAGATGCATGCTCGAAACACTTGACAATAAATTTTCATATCATTAGTATGCGTGAAGGTAAGATGCATGCTCGAAACACTTGATAATTCATACAAGTCACATAAGATGCTTGACATAATGTTATCATGCTTAGTAAGCAAAGTTCTTCTGCTCGAAATAAAAATGATCATTTCAATTTTATGAGCTGACCTAAACAGTTAGTTTAAGGTGAAATAAGAGATCAAAATCCAGTTCAAAATAAAATTCATTTTGATTTATTGGAAAGATCTCAACATGGGATCAGACTATTTAAAACACGATCACACCACTTCATAGTCAGTGTTATTATGACTTAAGTCAGGTTGACAGCAGGTATACTTATCATAATGGTCATTGCTTTCTGTGAACATTTAGGATTCAATTAGAGCTTAAGTTAGGAATGGTTATCACTATTTCTTCAGATTGTCTCTAATCTCTTCTCAAAGCGTATTTAGCTTTCTCCAAATCACCCCGAATTGACTTTGACCCCCTGATGCCCTGGTCAAAATTTGATTTTTGTATAATAGAGCAGTTACTTATTTATATTTTGTCTTTGATAACAGACTTTAAGGTTGAACGTTGGACTTGCATGCCATCCGGACTTACATGCCTTACATTCAGGGTGTTTTGGACTTATTTGAATGCCCCACCCCTGTAGTTCCCTTAGTGCCCCTTAAGTCATGAAATCAGATAACTTATTTATTTATTTTATATTTTTGTTCTTTTCATACTTTTTCAATCACTCTCTTTTTTGTTTCTTTTGAGAAATTTGCCGTATAGCAATAATTTACTTCTGCTCAAATACTTAATAAATATTTTGATAGAACAGAAACACCAATAGGCTCGTGTATGATTGGATAATAACCTTTCTGCCCTTCATTCGAAGAGATATGCTAGAGAGCATACCTTATTTTCCAATGTTTCACCACATCATTCTTAGAAATTTTAAGTGTATATCACATATGAAAACTACAGACTATGGAAAACTACCATACTTTGCCAATGACTGTACTCAAAGCCCTTTGAACTTATAATCCATGGGTTAGTTATCTTAAACAGTTTTCTATCATTTCCCATTTTAGGTTGGATTCAATCTCCACAGAAAATAGTTTCTAGCTTCTTTGAAGCTAGGAACTTGGATAATAATATCATATCTCTTATGAAATATCACCGAAAATAGTGTTGCGTAGTCAAAAACTTTTACCATTTTAAAACCATTTCCTTTTGAAAGTTCAATTGAGAAATATTGATTTTAAAAACAGTGTTGTCAGTTAAGCATGTTTAATAGGCACACATTATCATAGTATCAAAACACATTCATTCATACAGTAGAAATCATTCAGATAATCACATGAGTCTATCAGATAATCATTCAGATAAGCGCATGCTCAGAAGTTCATCGAGCATACTCGAAGGTCACTCGAGCAAGCTTAAGATTTATCATTTCAGATATTGTGCTCGAAAGACTTAGCTTAGTGCTCGAGCAGTATACTTGTGCTTGAAATGCTTCAAACATTTTCCACAACACATGTCCATGCTTGACCACAAGTAACACATCATTTGTGCTCGAGTTACTTGAGAAACCTCAAGTATGGTTTGTTTGTGCTCGAAGAGCATTAAACACACCATGCAACACAGAATTATGCTCGAAATACTTGAAAAATGATTTTCAAGACAGAATTCTATGCTCGAGCAGCCGAGCTATGACATTTGTGCTCGAATGACTTGGAATAGTCTTACAAGATCCTTTGCTGTGCTCGAAGAGCAACAAGCACACTATCAAGCACAGATTCATGCTCGAAGTACTTAGAATCACATAAATGCATCATGCAAGCACAGATCAAAGTACCAAAAGCTGTAATTAGCAGTTCTATCAAAAAATCCATACAAATACAGTCACATACATGATTTATGCAATTTGAGCAATCAGTCAAGCATAGCAAATTATCATGTAAAAATTCAAAGTGAGTAATATAGATAATCAATAAGCACCTCACTTAAGCACACATCCTAAATCAAACTTCATCATCATTTATCATTCCTAGGCATTTTAACAAAAAATGAAACCTGGTTTTATCTAAAGGTTTGGTGAAAAAATTAGCCAAATTATCATATGTATCTACCCTTTTCGTTTCTATTAAACCTTTTTCCTGACAGTCCCTAATGAAATGATGTCTAATTTCAATGTGCTTAGTTTTACAATGTTGGACTGGATTCTTAACAATAAACATAGCAGCAGTATTATCAATTAAAATATGTGTAAGTAAGAAATTCAGACCATAATCCAGCAGTTGATTTTGAATCCACAGAACTTGTGCACAGCAGGCAGAAGCAGCAATGTACTCAGCTTCAGCAGTAGATATTGACACTGTAGTCTGCTTCTTGCATTGCCACGACACCAGCCTGTTCCCTAGAAACTGGCATCCTCCAGAGGTTGATTTTCTACTCATGTTGCAACCATCATAGTCACTATCTGTGTAGGCCATCAAATCAAAGGAAGGGTTCTTTGGGTACCAAATCCCCAAATCTGGTTTTCCTTTCAAGTATCTGAATATCCTCTTCACTGCTATCATATGTGAGACCTTGGGGTTAGCTTGGAATCTGGCACAGACACACACAACAAACATAATATCTGGCCTAGATGTTGTAAGATACATTAGTGATCCTATCTTGGCCCTATACTCATGCTGGTCCACCGGCTCCCCCTTTTCATTAGGTACCATTTTCTCATGTGTGTCCATTGGTGTGGACACTGTCTTGAAGTCTTGGCACTTGAATTTGTTAAGAATCACTTGTACATATTTGGATTGATTAATGAAGATTCCATCAGCTTTCTGTTGCACCTGAAGTCCAAGGAAGAAATTCATTTCCCCCATTGAACGCATCTTGTACTTGGACTTCATCACTTGCTCAAACTCTTTGCACATTTGTTCATTTATAGAGCCAAAGATAATGTCATCCACGTACACTTGCAGCAATAGCAGATCTTTGTTTCTCCTTTTGTAGAATAGAGTCTTGTCAATGGCTCCTCTGCAGAAGCCATTTTCCAACAAATTGTTTGAAAGCTCATCATACCAGGCTCTTGGTGCTTGATGCAGTCCATACAGTGCTTTGCTGAGCTTGTAAACCTTGTTTGGATGAAATGGGTCTTCAAATCCAGGAGGTTGAGTGATATAAACTTCTTCATCAATCTTTCCATTCAGAAGTGCAGATTTTACAACAAGTTGATAAACTTTAATAGTCATTGATGCTGCATATGCCAGAAAGATCCTGATAGCCTCTAGTCTTGCAACTGGAGCAAAGACTTCTTCAAAGTCCACTCCTTCTTCCTGTAAGCATCCTAGAGCTACCAACCTTGCTTTGTTCTTGATCACTATCCCCCTTTCATCTTTCTTGTTCCTGAATACCCATTTTGTGCCAATAGCATACTTGCCTCTGGGCTTGTCCACTATGTCCCATACATGTAAGTCTCTGAATTGGGCTAACTCTTCCTACATAGCTTCTACCCAGCTGTTGTATTTCAAAGCTTGACCAATGTTTTTAGGCTCAACTTGGGATAAGAAGCAGGCATACAGACAGATGTTTGTCTTTTCATAAGAGCTTCTAGTCACTCTTTCATGCAAGTCTCCTATTATATTTTCTGCAGGGTGATTTCTTTCCACAGAGGTGGTCTGCACAACTTGTTGTGTAGACACTTCTGTCTCTAGATTTGTCATGTTTAACTCAGCAGATTCATCTTCAATTCTCTCTTGAGTTTCATCAGCTTCTTGAGTTTGATGGATCTCAGATGTTGATTCTTCATTTGATCTAATTTGCATTGAGTCAAACAAATATTGAAACCTGTCCTCAAAATGATTTGTCCCTGTAGTCTGAACAGGTTGTTGACTCTGAATAGGTTCACTTTCAACATCACTTGGACCTTCATTAGAGATCTCAGCAGCAGCCTCCTATCCATTTCTTTCAGTTTCAACTTCACCTTGGTTGCTTCTCTCAAAATTGAATCCATTTGCTTTAGAAGCAACTAATGTCCACAGTTTGTCCAGATCAACTTGTTTTTGTTTTCCCTTTTCTTCAAAGCTGGTTCTGTACATATTGTCATCCATATCTTCATTGTAGATTTTAAAAGATTTGATCATCTTTTCCAAGTCAAACAACCACTTGGGTCCTTCAACATTGTTAAAATGGTTTTCATTGAAT
Source organism: Bidens hawaiensis (assembly GCF_021521415.1). Lineage (NCBI taxonomy): Eukaryota > Viridiplantae > Streptophyta > Magnoliopsida > Asterales > Asteraceae > Bidens > Bidens hawaiensis. The sequence continues at coordinate 131,677 of NW_027504869.1, forward strand.
ATTATATCCGAAGACTCAATAACCACCATATGCTCCTTCACATAGACTTTGTAAGCCTTTGAATGAGATGAGTAGCCCACAAAGAAACATTCCAGAGATTTTGACTGGAATTTGTTTATACAATCCTTTGTGTTCAATAGTGAGCATCTGCATCCAAACAGCTTTAAGAGCTTCACATAAGGCTTTCTTTTGAAGATAACTTCATATGGAGTCTTGTTTTGAGCGTTGTTCAATAGAACCCTGTTCTGCACATAGCATGCAGTATTGATTACTTCTACCCAAAAAGTGACTGGCAGATTGGCATCAGCAATCATGGTCCTTGCAGCTTCAATCAATGTTCTGTTTCTTCTTTTTGCAACACCATTTTGTTCAAGAGTTCTAGGTGCACTGTATTATTGAAAAATTCCCTTAGAAGTGCAGAATTCATCCATAATTCCATTCTTGAATTCTGTCCCATTGTCACTTCTAATGACCTTAACCTTCCTCTCAAGCTGATTTTCCATCTTTAGCACATAGGATCTGATCAGGTCTGGGGTTTCATCTTTGCTGCCCATGAAGTATACCCAAATAAATCTTGAATAATCATCAGTGATCACCAGGCAATATCTCTTCTTTCCAATACTTGGAACACTTACAGGACCAAATAGATCCATGTGTAATAGTTCCAAGACCTCATCAATTGTGTTTATCATTTTGCTCTTATTTGAGGATTTATGTTGTTTTCCTTTTAGGCAATATGTGCATTTTTCTTCCAATTTGAACTCTCTTATGGGAAGGCCAACAACATATTCACCTTTTACAAGTTTGTTCATGTTCTTTAAGTTCACATGACACATCTTCCTATGCCATAGCTTGGTTTCATTTTCAGTAGCTTTGGAAACAAAGCATGAACCACCTCTTGAAGTTGCAGTATTCATTCTTAGTTCATAGAGGTTGCCATTTCTTGGAGCCTTCATCATTATCATTTCAGTTGGAATCACAAACTCAGTCTTCAAAATCAGGAAATGTTCATCATTGAAGGTAACCTTGTATCCTTTGTCACATACTTGAGAAATGCTCAACAGATTATATTGAAGTCGTTCAACATGTAGAACATTCTCAAAGGATACCTTGCCATTGGTGAGTGTACCTCTTGCAAAAATCTTTCCTCCATTTTCATCACTCCCAAAGGCAACTGGCCCTTCATATTTTCTTTCATAGTTGACTAAAGCTTCTTTGTCACATGTCATATGCCTGGAACATCCAATGTCCATATACCATAAGTTATTGCTGTTCAAGGACTGTTCCTGCACATAAATATAAAACAAAATTAGTTGGATTCTGATTCACAAACTGCAACAGTTTGTAATTCAGTGTCAGTTGAAGATTCATCAGGAGTTGGAACTGAAACTGGAAGTGGGTCTTCATACACAACTTCACATTCTTCTTCTGTGTCTGAATCTGACCCATTCTTCACATCTTGTGTTTTGAATAATTTTTCATTTTGCTCAATCACATAGTTCTTCTTTTCAGTCACCTCCTTCTTAGTCTTCCATTGGAACCCTCTTGGTTCAAAGCCCTACTTCATCAGAAATTTCTCATCTCCATTAAGAACACCAGGTCTAATCTTCTCTTTTCCTTTATCACCAGACCTTTTGTTCTTTGCAGGTTTGCTAGATACACTTGGTTCATCTTTGATCTTTAAGACTTGTTTCAGTCTCTTTTCAAGCACTGACCTTTTATTTTCTTCATCTGAACTGCCTTTTTCTTCATTTAAATATATTTGATACATTTTCTTATATCCTTTCATATCAAAGCCACAAACCACATCAGGAACTTCAAATTCTTACTCTTCAAACCAACAAGAGTCAGTGTGATGACCATATGCATCACACTTCTTGCACCAGACCTTTGCATAGCTCCCCATATCTTCAAGCAGTTGCTTGTCTTTAATTTCGTCACTGGGTTTGGGGAAATCAAAGCCTAGGGAGGTTTTAGGACATAGTGAATTGCTGAAGTCCATCTTGATTGGTTTATTCAAATTAGGCTCCAGATGATATTTTTTTTTGACAAATACAACAGGCTTGAACTTGGAATAGGTTCTTAAACTGCTTCCTTGTTCATTTCCAACAGATCTTCTCATTGGAACATACTCCACATCTCCAATGTCAAAAAGTTCATGGTTTGAGAAGACTGGATAAATTGGAGGATGTGACTGATCATAGGAAGATTTCACAGTTTCTTCTGTTATTTTGTTGATTTCAAGCTGTGGTCTTGCGCAGATGTCAAACACCATATGTTCTCTTCAAATCTTCTCATAGTACTTTTTCATCTTTGCAGTCATCTTTGGCAGAAGAGGAATCTTTTCACTTTTCTTTTTGCTTGATTCTTGCTTCTTCTTGCCCTTAGATGACTTTGAGCTTCCACAGCTGCAGTTACTCTCTTCACTGGAGTACTCACTCCACTTCTTTTTCTCACCTTCTATCTTTTCATTTTTCTCAATCTCTGGCTTCTCAGTCTGCTTCACTGCAAACTCTCCATTCTTGTCCACAAACACATCAGCATATTGCTTAACAAACTCAGCCTTATCACCAATAGTAACAAGAAGATCATAAATTGAAACATCAGATTGTACCTGAGCATTTGAAGATTCAACCTTGTCATGCACTTTGGCCATAAATGCAACATTTTCCTTCTCCATTTCACCTGCATGATTGCTCCAATCAAATTCTCCATCCTGTGGCACCCTAGTTACAACAACATTTCCTTGGTCTCTCTGCTGGTTCACATTGTTCTGATTAGTTTTGTTCTGATTTGTGTGAACCTGCATTTGATTGTTTCTTTGAGATTGAAATTTTTGTTGTTGGGGTCTGTTCGGATTTTGGTAGGGGTTTTGGTTGGTGATCTGATTTCTTTGTTGCTGGAAATTCTGATTCTGGTTCTGGTAGAATTGATTCTGGTTCACTTGATTGCCAGCTTGCTTTGGCATGTTACACTCTCTAGCAAAATGTCCAGGTTGTTGACAGTTATAACAGATGGCCTTTGATTTGTCAAATCCAATTCTTTCATTTGGTCCATTGAAGCTTGTTCTACCAGTCCTGTTCTACATCCTTTTGCTTCTCACAGCCAACATAGCTGCCTTTCATTTTATGTCCATGTCTTCCTAATCATCAACATCAATTTGCTCAAGATCTTCCTGCACAATACTTGTGTTGATCAGGTTCTTGGCAACAAAAGCATAGTATGAATTAGTAAACATAGAGAACATTGCTTGATAATATGTTCCTTGAGCATTATTGTTCTGCAAAAATGTTGACTGCCCATTGCTGCAGAGGGAGTGTCATCTTCAATCAGCTGAACATTAAATCTTGATTGGCCACTGTAAGTTGAACTTGTGTCTGATGGTTCCTCAATAATAGGCTGCTAGTTCTTGATTGAGAGGTTGCCCATAGGTGCTACAAGGGCATTGTTCACTTGAAAACTTTGCTTGTCCTCCCTAATCATATGGTTTTCTATCATCTCATGTTCTGCAGCATTGAGAAAGGCAATCACATCATCCAAATTGAAGTTACGAAAACTGGCCTTTTCTTGGATAAACTTGCTGGCAGTGTACCATTCTCCAGACAAGGATGATAAAAGCTTTTTGTTCAGCTCAAAGTTAGAAATCTGCAAATCAGTCGTTTTTATGTCGTTTACAATAGTCATAAACCACTGCAAGACTGATTTCAATCTTTCTCCGTCTTTAAACTTGAACCTGTCAAGTTGCTTCTTTAGTCTGTCTTTCTTTATGTCTCTTAATTCAATATTCCCTTCAAACATTTCAATAACTGCATCATACATACCCTTTGCGGTCTTATGATGATTGACAGTTGTCAAAATTTCCCAAGAAAGCCCTAACTTCAGCATAGACAAAGCCTTATTGTCTCGTTCCTTCATTTTTATCTCAACGGTGGCATTGTTGTTCGAAGCTGTTGAGGGAACATAGTTTCCTTCAGTGATGGAAGTCCAAAGCTCTGGGTCGTTGTAGTTCGCAACTGCTTCGAAGAGTACCTTCCATTTGATAAAGTTTTCTTGTCCAAGCAACCTTGGAATCTTGTTGGTGGAAACTTCCTGGTTTTCCATTTTTATTAGATCTATGATTTGTAGCAATAAAACAGGGTAAAGCTTCAAGCTTTATCACGCACATGTCAGGACCGTGAATCGGGTGAAACCTTAAAAGGGTTGACAAGAACACACTGGCTCGATTACCCAAAGGCCTGTTGAATATCCCAGCGAAATCAAGATATCCAACGAGTGGGAATGAAGGAATGAAATTAGCAAACACAAAAAAATAATAGATAATCAAAAAAAGCTCATTCAAAGACAAAGATTCACTGTATTAAATGATTCATTAATGAAAATAGTGAAAGGAATGTCTAGGGTTTCGTGTATGACGGCGGCGGCTATAAGAGGAAACAAATAGAATATTCTTTTGGAATATTTCTCGTATTCTGTGTATGCCAACCTGTAAATCCATGTCCTAAATGGAATACTAGGACCCTATTTATAGACCCTGACATTCCTTCTAGAAGTTCCTAATCATTACATAATGAAATACAAAATAATACAAGTGTTGATTCCTCGAGCAAGGTAACAATCCTGCTCAAGCAAACTCACTATGCTAGGTATGCTCGATGAGTGTCCTCAATCATACTTTACTTAGAATATCTTCAAAGAAGATATTCCCTTCCAGTAGACTTCATCCCTCTTGACTGGTCCAAGCTTTTGCTCGAACTAGTCCATCGAGCAAGCACATTCTTCTTGATGTCTTCAGTTTTACTTATTCAGCAATCTTCAGCATGCTTGGATGTAAATCTTGCTCGGGAACTGAATTTTGCTCGAAGTCCTTGCTTTGATCACGTGTCATCTTCTTATTGCATCCATGCTTGTCCCCATGTGCTCGATCATCCTATGCTCGTAACACTTGGTTAAACCTTGTATGATCAAGATGTTTGCTCGATTAGCAATCCATGCTCGATAGAAGAATACTCTTGCTTGAAGCCTTAACACTTAGACGAATCAACCATTTAAGGTACTAAAGACCTTGCTTGAAGTAGTAAAACCATACTCGATCGTCTAGGCTTACTCGAACTCCATACTTAGCCGTTTTCTGAGGAGGTTGAGAAGATTCTAATCTTCCTTATCATAAATCTGACCCAACAAGTCAAATACATCAAGGAGCCTATCATAGATCGGTATAAGGTTTGGTCAACCTTCTCTCCGTTGGGATCAAAACCGATACCATGATTCAATGGTAAGGAAGTGCTGATAGCCGAAGCATCAGACATGTTGAACTTTGTCAAAATGTCATTGACATATTTTGTCTGGTGGATAAAGATACCATCAGGCAATTGTTCAACTTGAAGTCCAAGAAAGAACTTCATCTCCCCCATCGCACTCATTTCAAATTTCTGTTTCATGACTTCTTCAAACTGCTTGCACAGAACATCATTCGTCGATCCAAAGATTATGTCGTCGACGTAATCTGCACGATCAGTAAATGTTGTGACATCTGTATTTTGAGAATATTAAATAACAAGAGGATTTGTTATTAACTGTCTGTCGTTTATTTAATTGTGTGATAGTGTTTGGATAATATTGGATTTGGAATTGAGAGTGGGTGGTGGGGCCCATAGCCCCCTATAAATATGAACCACTTCCCCACTCTTTCTCTTTTCTTTCTAAACATACAAACACACCCACACACGAGAAACACACACATACTCTCTCTTACACCTGAATCAAAATCCGAGCTAAAAAGAAGGAAGAATCTCGTGTGTAAACACCGTTTAAACAATAAGAACACGTCCAGGTCTACGAGTTGGTCCAGATCTGAACCTGAACCCAAGAACAAAAGGTGAGTTTGACAAAAAGGGTTACGTGTTGTGGTTAAGTTCGACATGCAAACTAGTATAAATGTAAACTTAAGGGTTCGAATGTTAACGGTTTCGTTTTAGGACAAAAAGGTGTTGTTTGGACCTTATAAAACACGGGTATACAAAGTTGGTACAACCCAAAACCCATAAAAGGGGTAAAATTGGGTTCCAGGGAAGAGTCTAGGAGTAAAAATGTCTTTAAAGTGACAAAATAAGGTAATCGGGCCTAAATTGCATGAAAAAGGGCTTCACATCGCATGCCATGCGAAATCCAAGAATTTCGCGTTGCATGCCACGTGAAGCGAAATGGCCATGCGAAGCGAAATTCCATGCGAAATTCTATGTGTTTTTCCAGCCAGGGACTCTGCCTCTTGGACCCTGCTAGGGGCTGCCGCCCCTAGACCTCGCTACCAGGGGCGCTTCCCCCGGACCCCAGTTAGTTGAGGGTTTCATGAACGTAGATGTATGGAGTAGTAGTAACAGATAATTGACACTCGTAATATGTTACACAGTTAGCCGTGCCCAGCTAAGGAAGGGCAATACTACTAACTCGAAGAGAAACCGACTCCAGGTGAGTTCTAGCCCCCCTTTATCTGTTATGGTTTCGGGGCTGTGTGCATACTCCCATGTGATAGTTACTACATATACTTGAATGGTAATTGTATGATACGTGTATAACTATGTATTAAATGCTATTATTATATGATGATTATATGAATGATCATGTATATATATTACATACATAAGACAGGTATGGTGGTAGGGTTATTTGAGACCGCAGGGACCAGACCTTTATAATATTTGTGATGCTAGGGACCAGACCCTTATAATATCTGTGATGTTAGGGACCAGACCCTTACAATATCTGTGATGTTTAAGATAGAATGGCTTATGGTATACCATAGGGTTTTATGAAAAGAAGTATGTAAGTACGTAAGCATGTATATAAAGTATGTATGAAAGAAGTAATAGTAAGGAAGATATGAATACGTATCTTCGGAAACGTATGAGTAAGGATATGAATGTAATGTATGTTATTTGATTATCTAGAACTCACTCAGCGTAGCTGACTTTTCGTATGCATGCAGGCAAATAGGTTGAGGTAGCTGGCTTGAGGAAGGACACATGGCATGAGCTAAAGAAACTGGCATCTACGAAAAAGTGTTATGACCGTCTTATGTTAATGCTTATGAAAAGACAATTTGTATGTTTAAGACAAGAACGAATGTTTTGTAATGTGATGTTTGTAGTTTTAAATTATTCCGCGAAAGTTTTAATTAACTCTGATTTTAGAACTGTGTTTATGAGTAAATCCAACGCCCAAGTAGGGTTACCGGGAACGGAGCCTTATAGATGTCCATTAACAAATTTAGTGAAAAGTGTACATTTGACAGTTCCTCTGATAAACCCATTGTCCAAAAGATGTTGTGACAACATCTCATACCAAGCTCTCGGGGCTTGATGGAGACCGTAGAGGGCTTTATCAAGTAAATAGACTTTGTCTTTGTGGATCGGATCGACAAACCCCTATGGTTGTCCCACGTATACTTCTTCACTAATCTTACTGTAAGACTCCGAATCCTGGGAATCCTACAGATGGTAATCATACAAGAAACTTACAAAGTTCTTAAACTCAAAAATAGTTCATTCCATTTCAAAATCCAGTTCAGAGTATAAATCAGCGGAAAAATCTTAATTATTAAAACAAGTTCCCAAAACCCGGGAATTATGCCCCAAAAACAAATTTCAATGTATTTAGTAATAAATTAAAAGAACAATGTTAATTAACAAAACTTTCCGACTAGATGTGCCTTCCACCGTCCAAGTAGCCTCGAGCACATCCAAGCGGTAATGCATTCTCATCCTAACCTGAAACTCACACTAACATGTACATTTATAATAACCATTTCAAGAGTTTTAAAATAAAATGGGATACAAACAGTTAGTCCATCATAAACAATAAGTAGTCATACTTATATGTATACATCTATATAATTGTATCCCTATAAATATCATCCAAGTAATAACATCAGGGTCGAGCACACGTACAACCCAAACACGTAATATCTCATCCAAAGTATGCAAACACAAAGTAGGCATACGTAAACATCCTTAGTCGATAACGACTAATTAACATCACCAATTATTGGCCATACAATAATACATGTATAAACATACGTTCAAACATACAATAATATCATCCCAAGGCCTACCCTATACAAGTAAGCCCATGCAAAATAATTTAAACGGTTCATCAAGCAAAATCACTTAGGTGTGCATGCTAGCCCAAAACTTGAAAAGAGTAAAAAGGGGCATCATGAACTCACCTGACATATGGCACGAATTCACCACGAGCTAGAGAACCCCTAAGTATCCTCACAACTCAAACGCCTGTCAGTTTATATACAATCATTACTAACGACACAGAATGGACTCGTTTATCCTACGAGGCGTTCTAACATGGTTCAAGTTACCTAAATCCTCTACCTCACCACGTTCGATTAAAACAGCCCCCGGGGCCTTATATTTACCAAAACGACCCATAGTTACTCCCGAGAACAAAGAATTCCCAATTTACCCCCAGAAGCACTAGGTGAGACTAACATGAGTGTTTAAGAGTTGTTTAGGCAATTAACATCCAACTCAGCCCCTTGTGGACCCAATATGATAAATTCACAGCCAACAAGTCCACACGACGCTACACGAGTCGAACGTGTCGTTAACTCACAAGCACAACGCACCAACTATTCAATAAACGTGAATACGCGTTGTACCGACCCGTTTGAGGAACCGACAACCAATTCAGCCCCATTACCTTTAAAAATCAATTTCTTATAGCTCACAAATCATACCGAGGCTACAACATTCGAATTGGTTGTTAGTTCCCTCAAATAACGCACTAGACATCACAATTCACAAACTAGTCAACCGAATACCAACTTTCAAGCTACAACTAGTTGATCAATCAAACGAAAACCAATGTGCATAATTTTAAAGTACGTTATACTAGACGTACCTAAGTAGATGTTGGTGAAAAAACCTCCACCAAAACAGTCCCGAAATTGCTCAATTGGACAGCCACCCGGTTAGACTATAACAAGCCGTTTATCGATCAATACGCGAGATATAATGACCAATTAAGGTGTAAAAGTCTTGGGGAACGTGGAACTAACCTTCAATTGAAGTTTTAGACCTTCGGAACGGCTGGAAAAAAGAAAAACGAAGCTCTTGTGGCAGCTATGGGGGGCCGATCGGCTGTTGGGGGGGGGGGGCTAGTGTTAGTTTTATGTTATAATATGAAATGTTACATTCCAGCCCCTCAATTATAAAGAAGTAACATCTTGATTGAAAAGTTAAATAATTTAACGTACCGGGTAGAAGAGAAGGTCATCAAGGAATGCCGGATAACTCTCGAGAATTGTACATACTTTACAAAGTTTAAATCGTTAAACCAAAAGTGACGGGCGTTACAAGACCACCCCCCCTTACAATGGGATTCGTCCCCGACTCCCGATGTGATAAGAACAGCTGCGGGTAGAGGTTCATCATCTCGTCTTCGGACTCCCAAGTGGCCTCGGAGCCCTTACGGTGCCTCCACCGCACCTTCACCTGCCTAACCACCTTATTCCTCAAACCCCTTTCCTGACGATCAAGTATAGCGATAGGTTCTTCAACGTAGTTCAACTTACTATCAAGCTCAATATCACCAAGAGGCACATGGGCCTCCTAATCTGCTAAACATTTCCTCAAATGAGACACGTGGAAAGTAGGATGAATCCCCGCAAGCTCATCGGGCAATTCCAGTCTATACGCTACCTCACCAACACGGGACAAAATACAGAATGGACCAATGAACCTCGGACTAAGTTTCCCCCTCTTACGAAAATGAATGATGCCCTTCCAAGGAGAAACTTTTAGCATAACTCGATCACCAGCCTCTAACACAATAGGTCTCCGCCTTTTGTCCGCATAGGACTTTTGACAATCCTGAGCGGCCTTCATAAAAGCCTTAATCTTATCGAGCTTCTCAGTCGTAGCCTCAACCACCTCCAAACTACCCAACTGTTTCTGACCAATGGAGCCCCAACAGACCGGAGTCCTACACCTACGCCCATACAACATCTCAAACGGCGGCATCCCAATAGTGGCGTGGTAACTGTTATTACAAGAAAATTCGACCAACGGTAAATGACGATCCCAACTACCACAAAAATCGATAACACAAACCCGCAATATATCCTTGAGAGTCTGTATGGTCCTCTCGGATTGACCGTCCGTCTGCGGGTGATAAGCGATACTAATGAGGAGTTTGGTACCCATCTCCTCATGAAACATCTTCCAAAACCTGGAGGTAAAACGCGTATCCCTATCCGAAACAATATATACCGGCACCCCGTGCCTAGAAACGATCTCACGAATAATCACATCAGCCAGCTGCTCAGAATTAAAAATTTCTCGAATCGGCAAGAAATGAGCGCTCTTAGTCAATCTATCAACTATTACCTAAATGGTGTCATAATTACCCCTAGGAGTACTAGGCAGTTTAGTCACAAAATCCATCGTAAGTTGCTCCCACTTCCACTCAGGTATTTCCAGGGGTTGAAGTTTCCCGAAAGGCTTCTGGTGCTCGGCCTTAACTTGCAGACACGTCAAACACTAACTCACGTACTGAACCACCTCATATACTTCATCGCAGGCCACCAATAATTCTTCTTAAGGTCTTGGTACATCTTAGACGCGCTCGGATGAATGGAATAGCGCGACTTATGTGCTTCATCCAATATCTTACCCCTAAATCCCCCATACCTGGGTACCCATAAACGACTGTCCCTATACTTCACCCCGTCACCGACGTCTTCCAAAAATTTTTCCTGGCCCTAAATGCGTTCTGACATAATCCATTCCACCTGCAAAGCTTCATTCTGAACATTGGCTATCGGTATAAAAATATCGGGCTTGAGAATAAGCTGGTAAGATTTCACGCGAATAGGTTTCGGTCTCTCCTTCCGGCTCAACGTGTCGGCTACCACGTTAGCCTTACCGTGATGGTACATAATCTCCAAATCATAATCCTTAATCAATTCCAGCCACCGACGCTGGCGCATATTCAGTTCCTTTTGCTCGAAGAAATTCTTTAAGCTCTTATGATCGGTATAGATAACACAAGGGACACCATACAAATAATGTCTCCACAAGTTATCGCAAACACAACCGCCGCCAGCTCCGAATCGTGAGGAGGATAATTTGCCTCATGAAGCTTTAACTTCAGTGAGACATAAGCTATGACTCAGCCTCGCTGCATTAGAACACACCCAAGCCCCTGATAAGAGGCATCAGAATAAACAACCAGATCGTCAGTGCCATCGGGTAAAGCTAAAATCGGAGTATGCGTCAACCTGTTCCTTAATTCGAGGAAAGCCTCCTCGTGCTTAGAACCCCACACAAACTTAACGCTTTTTTTAGTCAACTTGGTCAACGACGAAGCAATTTTCAAAAAGTCGGGAATAAAGCGGTGGTAATACCCCGCCAATCCCAAAAAGCTACGAATTTCGGATGGAGACTTAGGAGATTCCCATTTGTTTACGACTTCCACCTTTGCAGGGTCAACCAAAATACCACTAGGGTTAAACATGCCCCAAGAACTGAACCTCGCGTAACCAAAAAGTACACTTCAAAAATTTCGCGTACAACTTGTTATTTCGCAGAGCTGCCAAAACTTTCGTGAGATGACCGGTGTGATCGGATTCACTTTTGGAATACACAAGAATGTCGTCGATAAACACAATAACAGAACGATCGAGCATCGGCCTACACACCCGGTTCATAAGATCCATGAACGCATGTCACACCCCGACTAGGTAGTTGCGGAAGCGTAATACGGGAATGCAACAGATAACACTGGTATCAACCACATTGTTTATAAAGAAATTCAACAGCTAAATTACATCATATTACATTGGTAGGTACTATGTTTACAAACTAGGTGAAAAACACATAACCGGTTTACGAGCTTCTTATTCAGTATTATATCAGCGTCTATTCACAGCTATTCAACTTTCCTTCTAACACCAAGCATGTAAGCAAATCATTCCACTTTTGCTTTACCTGAAAAGCATGTTAAAACGGGTCAACTACGTCTAGTTGGTGAGTTTCAAGTTTCACGAGTGTCAATGAAATTAGTACACGAGTTCGTAAAGTTTACAGTGTGTATGTATATATGTATGTGTATGATGTATTATACTAAGCCACAAGTGAAACCGAAACGAGCTAAAACACATGGCCTCCACTGCCCATGCACTCCCGTTGGCATTTAACAGCCACCTTGCCCCAAGTATGTACTATGTCTAACACCACATAGCAGTATGTAAAAATATAATGACAATGTGCAACTGGGTTTACATATGTTCCGGCATACCCCTCCGGCTCTGTCAGTTGGGTTTGTCAAACCGATAGTACTATCCACACGTCACCGGCACGAAGTTAATCACTTGTGTTTGTGGGGACTTGTCAAGTGTTAGTACTTAGATAATCCACATCATCACACGTTTTCAAGTATATCAGTATATGTAAACATGCTTTTCACCCCAAAAGTTCGTAAAACAGTTTAGAAAGTGGGGGTCGTGAAACTCACCTTATCGTAGTTCGCACGGAAATTACGTATCAATAAGTCAGATGCCTCGTTTATAGCCTGATTCCTATAAACGGTATCGTATCGTTAATACTAGTACAGTGTTCAAGCTAAGTAGGGTTGTATAGATAATCTGGGTATAGCTGTTAGGCCCAGAACATGACCATAGTCTTAGATTGTGACGTTGTATACTATGAAATGTTTAAAACTGGATTTGGCTCAGTTTCACCGTTTCCCGAGCCTAGCCCAGTTGATTGTTTATACGCTTCGGGATTAGGTAAGATCACATAAACTTAAGTAAATATATTGATTGATAAAATGATTTGATTTATGAAAGAATTTTAAGGTTTCGGTGTCTGGTTTGATCGCAGGGTTCGTTTCCGTTTTCACACGGGTTTGATTATACAAAACGCGCACAATCCACCCGAATTGTCCGGAATTTTCGTAAAAAGTTCGTTTTTATCAATATCATTCAAAAATATGATATTTGACCACTTTTGACATTTTGACATACCAGTCAGTCCGTTAAACACAAAACTCCCGGTTTCGTTAAAACAATTATAATTTAAATCTTTGATTAATCATAACTAAATATGTACTTATATATAAATTATGTAAATTTTTGTAAAAATACATTAAGACATGGAGAATTTTATAAAAATATTTTCAGAAATTTTATGATTAATTATTTATTTATAAAAATTCATTTAATAGGTTATAATCGTGTAATAAATGGCCCGTTTATATCAAATGACCTCCAAAAAATCCGATAATTTTTACAAATGGCCTCAATGTTATTACATAGCCCCTGCAAAATCTCCAGAACCTAACTCTTTTGACAAAATGCCTTTTTGTGCGTTTTTTGGCTGTTAAAATTCGGTTAAACCATGATTGCACAAACCATACTTTGGCATTTCCAATGATCCCCAAACTTTACCAGTGATCTTACCATCACATATTAAACTCCAAAACCAAGTTTCAGAATTTTTCAATATGTTTAGCTATTTTTCCCAAATAAACGCTCATAAACAGAAATAAATTCACCAAATATTCTCCGTTTATCGAAAAATTACCAAATTTGAACATGGACTCATTTATATGATCCCTAATGTCCCTAAAAGTTTTCACAAGCTAACAACAAGCACGTCACAACCTAATACTAAACAGCCCCTAAACGAGTGTCACGGGTTTACCTTGTCGGTTTTCGATGAATTTTGCTAGCTTAAACGACTCTCCGGGTCTCGGGTTGCAAACTCAGTATATCTACATATCATATAACATCAAACCAAGAATAAATCATCCATGTAACAGCCTTGATAATTAGGGTTTCGGTTTTGGGTTCAAATCGAACTTTCTAACCGTAAAAACGTTGTATTCATCTTCTAATCCGCGTTTTTGACCAAAAAAGTTTATGTTCCTGGTTTGTAAACATGTTTAACATCAAAACATGATTTTACTTGATTTTTATGATTTTTGGATGGTTAAACATGTTTAAAACTAATCAAGGATTAATTTTTCATGGTTAAACTATGTTAATCTTGGTTAAAACTCAAGGAAAAATCATTATTTACCTTAGGGTTTGATGAAGCTTGATGAAGAAGAACAGCAAAGATAACTTTTCTCTGGAAAATTGGGTACAAAATATCTCCACATATTTTTTTATATCAAAGATACTAGAAGGGGGGTGGGCTGTCCCCCTTGCGGCCGCAACTCTTTAAGGGCCCATTGGGCCTCTTTTTGGCCCAATGGTGCCTCGTTTTTCGTGCCACGCGTAAAAGTCGGTCCAAAATTTAGTTCGGGTTCGGTTTTTCGCAAGAAAACTAATTCGAGTGCGAAAACCAGCGCGAAAACGAGGGTTTTTCAGCCTAGTTTTGTAAAATAAGAAAAACGTACTGACTCGTTGTAAAATTCCAAAATATTTTCACGGATTGCTTAAAACATGTCATATAAGTGTTTTATAAATCTTTTTCGGCTTAACGGATGCTACAATGCCTGTTTTGATATTAACGATTGCGTTTAAGCTTATAGCGTAACGATAAACGAAACCTTTTTCGTTTAAAGAGTTTTAAACGTACTGGGGCCTAAATATCAATATGTTAGCCTCTATAACATATATATAACTCGTATATGACCCCTCAGTATGTATACGGGTCATAATTAGTATCGGTCGGTTACTCGTTTAAGCACTACGAATTAACCGATTTATCGTTTACTTGTTACGTAATGAATATAGTGTACCTCGTTTTGTCGCGAATGTCACATTCTCCCCCCGTTAAGAAATTTCGTCTTCGAAATTTAATGTGTCATCGGTTTTCTTTTTAGGGGACAGGTGTGGGTATTTCTTTCGGAATTCGTTCTTTCGTTCCCAAGTATATTCGGGTCCTTGTTTTGAATTCCACCGAACTTTTACCAATGAAATTTTGTTATGTCGTAACTGTTTGGTTTTCCCGTCTACAATTTCTACCGGTTCCTCTACGAAGTTGAGCTTTTCGTTGATTTGAACATCTTCCAGTGGTACTATTGTCGTTTCATCAGTCAAACACTTTTTCAGATTCGATACATGAAACACGTCATGAATAGTGCTCAGTTCTAAGGGTAGTTTTAATCGGTAAGCTACGGGACCAATTTTTGCGACAATCTCAAAAGGTCCGATGTATCTCGGGGCTAGTTTACCAGTCTTTCCAAATCTTATAACACCCTTCCATGGCGATACTTTTAAAAATACCTTATCACCTATTTCAAAAGATAACGGTTTTCTGCGAACATCGGCATAACTCTTTTGTCGGTCACGGGCAGCTTTCAATTTTTGTTTAACCTGGTGAATCTTATCGGTGGTTTCCTGAATTAAATCGGATCTTGAAATTTGAGTATCACCCACTTCTGTCCAACATAGTGGTGATCTACATTTTCGCCCGTATAGAGCTTCATAAGGTGCTGCTTGTATACTACTGTGATAACTGTTATTGTAAGAGAATTCAATGAGCGGGAGGTGTTGATCCCAATTCCCTTTGAAGTCCAGTACACAAGCACGAAGTAAATCTTCTAAGGTTTGGATGGTTCGTTCGGATTGACCATCGGTTTGGGGATGGTAAGCCGTACTTAGGTCGATTCGGGTTCCCAAGGCTTCTTGTACTGCTTGCCAGAAATGTGAAGTAAAGTGACTGTCTCGATCGGAAATAATCGAAAGAGGTACTCCGTGTCGAGATACTATTTCATCGATGTAAATTTGAGCGAGTTTTTCGGTGGTGTAGTTGTTACGGATGGGAATAAAGTGTGCGGATTTGGTTAACCGGTCCACAATTACCCAAATTGCGTTGTGTCCTCGAGAGGTTTTAGGAAGGTGTGTCACAAAGTCCATGGTAATTTGTTCCCATTTCCATTGTGGGATTTCGGGTTGTTGTAACATTCCCGAAGGTTTTTGATATTCCGCCTTTACCCTTGCACATGTTGCACATTTACTTACATACACGGCTATATCCTTTTTCATACCAGGCCACCAGTAAAATTCTTTAACATCCTTATACAACTTATGAGTACCTGGATGAATAGAATATTTGGATTTGTGTGCTTCATCAAGAATCAACTTTCGGAGTTTATGAAGTGTTGGAATCCAGACCCGGTTTTTGTAATAATATACTTCATCAATTTTCTTCTCAAAATTCCTTTCATTTCCATGTAGTTCTTCTTTTTCTAGCTGATCTGCCTTCAAGGCCTCATCTTGTGCAACGCGAACTTGTTCGGTTAGGCTACTTTGAACAATCATTCCGAGTGCTCGTACCCTTAATGGTCTGATTCTGTCTTTTCGGCTTAAAGCATCGGCTACTACGTTGGCCTTACCCGGATGGTATTTAATCTCACAATCATAATCATTTAACAGTTCTACCCATCTCCTTTGTCTCATGTTTAGCTTTTTCTGATCGAATATGTGTTGTAGGCTTTTGTGATCAGTATAGATGGTACATTTAGTGCCATACAAGTAATGTCTCCAAATCTTCAATGCAAAGATAACTGCTCCCAATTCCAAATCATGGGTCATATAATTCTTTTCATGTACTTTTAATTGTCGGGAAGCATATGCTATTACTTTCTTTCTTTGCATCAGTACGCATCCTAAACCTTTACGAGATGCGTCACAATATACCACCAATTCATCAGTTCCATCTGGAAGGCTTAATATTGGAGCCTCACATAACTTCTGTTTTAACGTTTGGAAGGCCATTTCTTGTTCTTCTCCCATTCATATGCTCGATCTTTTTGAGTTAGGAGGGTTAGAGGTTGTGCAATACTTGAAAAGTTTTCAATAAATCTTCTATAATACCCGGCTAGTCCTAAGAATTGACGAATTTCTCTTGGTGACTTAGGCACTTGCCAATTTTTAATGGCCTCAATTTTACTTGGGTGTACTTGGATCCCTTGATGGTTCACAATGTGTCCCAAAAACTGTACTTCTTGTAGCCAAAAATCACATTTGGACAACTTTGCGTATAACTTCTCTTGCCTCAATAATTTTAAGATTTCCCGCAAATGTTGTTCGTGTTCCTCCTTACTTCTCGAATATATCAAAATGTCATCGATAAACACTATCACAAACTTGTCAAGGTAAGGTTTGCAAACTCGGTTCATGAGGTCCATAAACACTGCAGGTGCATTTGTCAACCCAAACGGCATAACCAAAAATTCATAGTGACCATACCGAGTTCGGAAAGCTGTTTTTGGTACGTCTTCTTCCTGAATTCTTACTTGATGATAACCAGATCTAAGATCAATTTTTGAAAAATACTTCGCACCTTGGAGCTGATCAAACAAGTCATCAATTCGAGGTAAGGGGTATCTATTCTTTATAGTCACTTTATTCAATTCCCGGTAATCAATACACATTCGAAAACTCCCATATTTCTTCTTTACAAATAACACTGGTGCTCCCCACGGTGAGTAACTAGGCCGAATAAAACCCCTGTCCAGTAATTTTTGTAACTGGTTGGACAGTTCTTGCATTTCAGAAGGTGCAAGTCGATAAGGTGCCTTAGCAATGGGTGCTGCTCCCGGTATCAAGTCAATACGGAATTCAACTTGTCGGGTCGGTGGTAAACCAGGCAACTCATCGGGGAATACATCTGAATACTCGTGTACCACTGGGATGTCTTCCATTCGTTTTTCCTCGGGTTCCTTAACTGTTACGCTCGCCAAGTATAATATACAGCCTTGGCGCAAATACTTTAATGCCCTAAGTTGGGATACGAGAGGCAGTACTGTACCAGATTTCTCACCTTGAACAATCATAGCTTCATCATTCGAAAGAAGTATCCTAACGGTCTTATCCTTACAGACAATTAAAGCTTTATACTTAGATAGCAAGTCCATACCGACTATAACATCGAAACTTCTCAATTCCACTGGAAGTAAATCAATAAGGAATGGGTGGTCGTTTAGGATAAGGGAACAGTCTCGGACTATTCGGTTAACAAGTATAGACTTACCGTTAGCGAGTTCTATAGTATATGGTTTTGTTAGTTCACTAACCGGCATATTTTCTAAAGGTAAGAAATTAACAGATACGAAACTTCTATCGGCGCCCGTATCAAACAAAACTGAAGCATACTGACCCGAAACTAAGAATGTACCTGTCACCACATTCGGATCATGACGCGCTTCACCCGGTCCTAATACAAACGCGCGTCCCCTAGCTGCATTGGAGGTTGATGCTTGTGCTTGGTTCTGCCTTCTCACTGTACCCGGGTTCAAATTGGGGCAGTATCTCCGAAAGTGTTCCGTACTGCCACATTCATAGCAGGCACGGAGGTTCGTGGTAGGTGGGGTTTGTTGGTTGAGTTGTGGGCGGGTTGGTTGAGGTCGAAGTAGTTGAGTTGATTGCGGTGGACGGTTAACAGTGTTGGTGGGGTTTCTTCAGTTGGGGGCATAGTGTCCCGTTCTTCCACACTTTTGACAAATGATCGGTTTGCAATCACCCACATGATGAAAGTTACATCTTCTGCACTTCAGTAACGTCCCTTTATAGGTCTCTTGTTTTACATTAGAACTGGTCATGGCATAACTTCGGGTATTCGGACGAGCCCGCTTGTTTTGAGGGTTTCCTTGCATTCTTGTCCCATAATCAGTTCGTTTTAAACTTGTTGTTTCACCTGGCATCCTTATCACTCCACTTCTCATCAGATCAAAAGTAACGACACCCGTTTGAGATACAGCACTTTCTAATGTCGGGTGGGCAACTGAATTCACTATACTTCTCACAGCAGGGGTCAGTCCCCAGATATAACGTTCAATTCGCTTCGCTTCCGGTGTAACTAACCATGGAACTAAGCGGGACAGTTCGTTAAAATGATTCGTGTATCCCACATGGTCCGCTCCTTTCATTTCCAGATTCCATAACTCGTGTTCCAACCTCTGAATCTCACTTTTAGGACAAAAATGCTCTAGCATGAGGGTTTTTAATTCAGTCCATGACATACGATTAATAGCATCTTGTCCCCTTATTTGGACTACTGTGTTCCACCACATCAGCGCTTGGTCTAGAAACATACTGGTAGCAAATTTGACCACGCGGTTCGGTGGACACTCACTGATATTAATTACTGATTCGGTCTTTTCTATCCATTTGACCAGCCCGCTAGGTCCTTCAATACCCTTAAAATCAACCGGTTTACATGATGTAAATTGTTTGTATGAGTACTCCTGACGCGGGGGTTCTCGGTTATTATTATTATTATTATCGGTATTGGTCCGAGTATTATCATTATTAGTTGTGTTAACAACCGGTACAGGGTTCGGGATATTATCAGGGTGCACAACAGGTTCTGGGTTCCCAGTGACATTCATAGTTGGGAGAGTGTTATTATTATTTATTACATTATCAGTATTCACCGGGGTAGTAACACCCGGGGCTACATTAGTGTCCGGCGGAGGTGTATTAACAGTGGCCGTGGTGGTGCTCGTAGGTTGATTAACAGTATTGTTAGCACGTATGCCTGCAGTGACTTGTGCTACAATTGTTGGAAAATTGGGTACAAAATATCTCCACATATTTTTTTATATCAAAGATACTAGAAGGGGGGTGGGCTGTCCCCCTTGCGGCCGCAACTCTTTAAGGGCCCATTGGGCCTCTTTTTGGCCCAATGGTGCCTCGTTTTTCGTGCCACGCGTAAAAGTCGGTCCAAAATTTAGTTCGGGTTCGGTTTTTCGCAAGAAAACTAATTCGAGTGCGAAAACCAGCGCGAAAACGAGGGTTTTTCAGCCTAGTTTTGTAAAATAAGAAAAACGTACTGACTCGTTGTAAAATTCCAAAATATTTTCACGGATTGCTTAAAACATGTCATATAAGTGTTTTATAAATCTTTTTCGGCTTAACGGATGCTACAATGCTTGTTTTGATATTAACGATTGCGTTTAAGCTTATAGCGTAACGATAAACGAAACCTTTTTCGTTTAAAGAGTTTTAAACGTACTGGGGCCTAAATATCAATATGTTAGCCTCTATAACATATATATAACTCGTATATGACCCCTCAGTATGTATACGGGTCATAATTAGTATCGGTCGGTTACTCGTTTAAGCACTACGAATTAACCGATTTATCGTTTACTTGTTACGTAATGAATATAGTGTACCTCGTTTTGTCGCGAATGTCACAACGCAGCCGGTGCGTTGGTCAAACCGAAAGACATCACTAGGAACTCATAATGTCAATAACGAGTGCGGAAGGCAGTCTTAGGGATATCCTCCTCCCGAATTTTCAACTAATGATACCTGGACCTAAGGTCAATCTTCGAGAACCAACTAGCTCCTTGGAGCTAATCAAATAAGTCGTCGATCCTTGGTAGAGGGTACCGATTCTTCATAGTGAGTTTATTCAATTCACAGTAGTCTATGCACATCCGCATGCTAACGTCCTTCTTCTTGACAAACAGGACCGGGGCACCCCAAGGTGAGATGCTCGGTCGAATGAATCCCTTGACGAGCAAGTGTTCCAATTGAGCTATAAGTTCTGTCATTTCATTTGGTGCTAGACGGTAAGGGGCTCGAGCAACGGGTTTTGCATCCAGCATAAGGTCTATTTGGAACTCGACCTCGCAATCCGATGGCACATCTGACAAATCATCTGGAAACACATCCGGGAAATCCTGAACAATAGGAACATCACCGACGGTAGCCACCTCGGTTTTCACGTTTATAGAATACGACAGATACGCCCCGCACCCCCGCTACATCAGTTTTCTCGCCTTAAGCATAGATATGATATGTGGCATTGCACCATTCCGATCACCGAAGACCATAATTTGGGTCCCATCCGGGGCCCTTAGACGTATAAGTTTCTGACCACAAATGATCTGAGCATCAACACTTGTGAGCCAGTCCATCCCAAACACCACATCGAAACAGCCAAGCGGCATCAAGTACAGCCGCACCAGAAATCAATACCCAGACAACTCGATGGTACAACCCTAGATAGTCCTACACACGGAAACGGACTTTCCTACGGCGACCTCAACCTCAAAAACATCGACTACGCGCTCGGGTGATTTATTCAACGAGGAACAAAAAGTGGTAGATACAAAACTTCTAATGGCACCCGAATCAAATAAGACCGATGCCTGTAATTCATCAAGTAAAAAGGTATCTGGGATAACGTTACACTATTGCTTAGCTACACGATCACACATACGATTCCGAAAGAATGAGAAATTATAACGGTAGATTATAAAGATGAATAAAGAAAAGTACCTGAAACAACGTCTGCATCATACTTTGCCTCTCTCTTGGAGATGTTGAAGACCCTCACCCTGACATTCGGCTTTTCTTCCATCTTCCCCCTAGAGGAAGTCCCCTGACCGGACCCCCCCCCCCGCCTTGCTGGTAGGACAGTTTGATGCCAAGTGGCTGGTCCCCCTTACAGCGGAAATAAGTCAACGACGGATACTCGAAATGGGGGTGTCCAACCTTATCACATCGAAAACATGAACCAGAACCAATCTTACATTCTCCCTTGTGCAGTTTCCCGCACTTCTTGCAATTACCAAACGCCGCATCCCTCTTAAATTCTGAAGTCTCAGTCTTTACCCTCTTCTCAGTCGAATTAAAGTTGTTTCCCCCGGGCCATTTACCGTACGAATTTGAGTTCCATGTCATCCTAGTCTCGGTCGGCGGTAACTTCTCCCTCTGATCATACAATGTGCCCGCTAGGGTAACCACCGAGTGAAACGAGCTCATGTTGGTGGTCACCACACCCCTACGAATATCCACCGGAAGACCCTTCACATACTTCTTAATCTTCTTAGCTTCGGGAGTAACCAGATCGGGACATAATCAAGCCATCTTATTAAACTTCGTGGTATACTCCCGATGCGTCATACTACCCACCTCCAAGGTCAAGAATTCCTGTTCAATCTTATCCAATTCATGCGGAGGACAAAACTGATTAAGAACCAATTTCTTCAACTCATCCTCCTAATAGAACGATCACCCATAGCCTGCGCCAGATTATCCTACCAACACAATGCCTCCGAATGAAACGAGGCAGTAGCATAATTCACCATGTCCTCCCCCTTACATTTACTAACTCTCAAAATGGCCTCCATCTCCCTCACCCACTGATGTGCTGCCAACGCATCCATAGTACCATCGAAAGAAGAGGGTCACATTTCTTAAAGTCTCCATACAAACAACCCCGGGTAGATACACTAATAGCACGAACCTCCTCTTCATCCTCACTCGGTACATGTACCTCTTCCTCCTCGACCCGCGTCTCCTTACCCTTCCTTTCCTTATCCGAACTCTTACCGACCAATGATTCCTCCATGGCTCTAACGGGTTCAACAACGATCTCGGGAATGGCGCTATGGAGAACCTGATAAACCTCATCCGCGCTTGCCGCACGCATAGCAGGATCTAAGGTGGGGTTATCCCCCTCCTCATGAATTAGGTTTTCTTCCTGCTGGGGAGTTGGAATCTCACTCTCGGCTTCGGCACGTGGCTTACAAAACATGACCACGAACACTAGGACGACCTCTCTGAGATGCACGAGTATTAACCATGACTTACCCCTACAAAGACAAAATTTTTACATGGTTAAGTACAAGTAGTATGTAGAACATGTAAGGTAAGGGTAAACTGCTAATGATGTTGATCAGGTGTAATTAGTCGTTTACTTTGCCCGTCCGTCCTAATCATCCCCTGCCCTAACCAAATTAGAATTCTATCTAACACTTAAACAATTAATCATATACTGGAAACTTTAAAATTCAAAGAATGAGTAAACAATTAAAGTTACCTCTTGGAGTGCAGCTACTCGCGGTTGGCATACTAGTCTTTTCCCCTTACAGTTCGAGTCCAAGCATTCGGATGCTCGGATCCCTCGAACCATGGCTTTGATACCAACTTGTAACGCCCCGAATCCCGGGAATCCTACAGTTGGCGATCATACAAGAAACTTACAAAGTTCTTAAACTCAAAAACAGATAATTCCATTTCAAAATCCAGTTCAGAGTATAAATCAGCGGAAAAATCTTAATTATTAAAACAAGTTCCCAAAACCCGGGAATTATATCCCAAAACCAAATTTCAATTTATTTAGTAATAATTTAAAAGAACAATGTTCGTTAACAAAACTTTCTGACTAGATGTGACCAAGCTGACTAAGAAAAGTGTTAGGTCTGTTTGGGGTACTGGTCAGGAGGAGACTCTTCTCGATTTAAAGAATAGGTTAACGCAAGCTTTGATTCTAGCCTTGCCTGATGGCACAACGACCTAGTTGTCTATTCTGATGCTTCTTATCAGGGGCTTGGGTGTGTTTTTATGCAGCGGGGTCGAGTCTTAGCTTATGCCTCGCGACAGTTAAAGCCTCATGAGGCGAATTGCCCTACCCACGATCAGAAACTGGCGGCCGTCTTGTTTACGCTTAAGTGGTGGAGACATTATTTGTATAGTATTCCTTGTGTCATCTACACGGATCATTAGAGTTTAAAGTATTTCTTTGAGCGAAAGGAACTGAATATCCGGCAACGTCGGTTGTTGGAATTAATTAAGGATTATTATAATGAGATTATGTACCATCCCGGTAAGGCTAACGTGGTGGCCGGCGTGTTGAGACGGAAGGAGAGGCCGAAACCCATTCGTGTGAAATCTTATCAGCTTATTCTCAAACCTGAATTTTTGAAGAAGATAGCCAACGTTCAGAATAAGGCCCTATAGGTGGAATGGATTATGTCAGAGCGTATATGGGTTCAAGAAGAGTTGTTGGAAGACATCGGTGATGGGGTGAAGTATAAGGATGGTCGTTTTATGGGTACCCTGGTATGGGGGATTCAGTTGTAATTAGGACACCATTTGGGTAATCGTGGATAGATTGACTAAGAGTGCTCATTTCTTGCCGATTCGAGAGAGTTATAATTCCGAGCTTGCTGGGAATTCATCCTTCATTCCATGTGTTGCATCTAAGGATATGTTTGGCAAACAAGGAGGCCCATGTGCCTCTTGGTGACCCTTGAACTTGATAGTAAGTTGAATTATGTTGAGGAGCCTATCGCCATTTTAGACTGTCAAAAAAAGTGTTTGAGGAATAAGGTGGTTAGGCAGGTAAAGGTACAGTGGAGGCATCGTAAGAGTTCCTAGGCTACTTGGGAGTCCGAGGAAGATATGATGAAACTCTATCCACCGCTGTTCCTATCGCAACGGGATTCGTGGACGAATCCCATTTTAAGGGGGGTAGACTTGTAACGCATGTAAATTTTCGTTAAAAGGATTTATGTCTTGTAAAGTTTGTATTTTTAACCAAGATCCGATTTGGCATTCTTATGGGGCCTCCTACTCATTCTCGACAATCATGTTATTCAACTTTTGGCTCAAGACATCGCATATTGCAAGTTCATGGTCCAAAGTGTAAAATTAATATAATAAAAAAAACCTTAATTCCTTCCTTCCTTCTTGTTGGCCGATCAGACCAAAGAACCAGCCACCACAACACCTTTTTTTCGTTTTTCCGGCCATTTAAAGGATCCAAACTCCAATTCAAGGTTAGTATTATATTAATGCAAGTCTTTTTCACCTTAATACGTCTTTATTGCTTGCTTATTGGTCGAAAAACGTTCGTTTTAGGCTTAACCGGTGGCTGTCCAATTGGAAACTTTTCGGGGCTGTTTGAAGTGAGGTTTTTGCTCCGTCATCTTCCTAGGTATGTCATGTATGTCATACTCTAGTATCGTGAGCAATGAAGCTCATTTTATTAGTCAACTGTCGATAGATTGAAAACTAGGATTTCGAGTTTCAAGTTTGTTGATTGTTGCGTTTAGCGCGTTGTTTGAGGGGATTAACAATCAATTCAGATTGTGTAGCCTCAGTAATGTTATGCGGGATTTGAAAAACTTAATTTTTATATTAATGGGGCTGAATTGGTTGTCGGTTGCTCAAACGGGTCGGTACAATGCAAATTCGTTGTTTAATTGGAAGTTTATGCGTTGTACAAGCGAATTGCTGACCCATTTGATGTGCGTCGGATAACCGTATAATAATGACCCTCACAACTAAGCTTTAAATATAAAACGAAAATCCTAAAACCACACACAACCGGCAAGTGTACCGATCGCAAGTAGTATAGACCTAGGAAGTCCGAGTATCGAACACGTGGACAAGTAAGACGCTAACGATTACTAACCCTAGACAAGACCTACCTTAGAATAATATTTAATTGATTTTTGATTTTTAATTACTTAACTGAACTAACCTAACTGACTGACAAAAGTTACCTAAAATAGAAAACTTAACGGGGAACTAACTGTGTTAACTTAGGATGGAGAAAAACGTCTACCTAGGTTTGAATCAAATTGTAGGCCTGATAAGCTAATGGATTGAATGAAATCAAGACACCGGTCCCTAAATATGACACGACTAAGGATCGCTCGGGCTCACTGGATTACCTCTCGGTCTCACTCAACAAGCCTAAACTACTCAAAATCGGCTAAAACGAACAAACCGGGAAACAATTGCTAACGTGTTCTAATGATGGATCACCTCTAGGTCTCACCAACACTCGACCCTAATGGCAATGAATACTACACAACCAAGGATAGAGGAGCAATTCAACTTAAACTAAAATAGATCAACTAGTCTGTAATGCCCCGATCCCGGAAACCCTACCTTGGCGTTGGATTTACTCATAAACACAGTTCTAAAATCAGAGGTAATTAAAACTTTCGCGGAATAGTTAAAGAACTTCATACATTACATTACAAAACATCGGATCTTGTCTTAACATACAAAATATCCTTTCATAGACATTATATAAGACAGTCATAACACATCTTCATAGATACCAGTCTCTTTAGCTCATGTCATGTGTCCCTCCTCAAGCCAGCTGCCTCAACCTATTTGCCTGCATGCATACTAAAAGTCAGCTACGCTGAGTGAGTTCTTCGTTAAGCAGGTAACATACATCTCATTCTCATTCTTACACATTTATATATATATATATATATATATATCTGAAGACACATATTACATTCGCTCTTACGTTCTTACTTCCATACATTCATACTTCTTCTTACTTTAGTTATTTCATACGTACATATCGTTCTACGTTTTAAAGAGCCTTTTGCCCTATAACCTTCGCATATATTATTAGGGTCTGCAACCCTTTCATTTTCGCCTATATTATTAGGGTAGGCAACCCTTTCATTCTTCGCCTATATTATTAGGGTAGGCAACCCTTTCATTCTTCGCATATATTATTAGGGTATGCAACCCTTTCATTCTTCGCCTATATTATTAGGGTAGGCAACCCTTTATTCTTCGCATATATTATTAGGGTATGCAACCCTTCATTCTTCGCCTATATTATTAGGGTAGGCAACCCTTTTATTCTTCAACTCTACATATCATACATACCATTCATACACTACACATATCGTACATACCTTTCTTTCATTAGCTATATATGTTCTCATATACCTCTTCACACATACGTTTAACTCTTTCTACACTAATTAGGTATATTTATAAACATTCATGGCATACACTTACCACTTAAGGTAAGTGTATTAACTAATCACATTGAGTATGCACACAGCCCCAAAACATAACACAGAAATGGGGCTAGAAACTCACCTGGGTCCTGTTTCTCTCTGAGTTAAGTGTAATGCCCTTCCTTAGCTGTGCACGGCTAACTGTATAAAAACGCACGGGTATCAATTACCTGTTTCGCTTCTCATGGCTGAGTGAAGCGAAATGCCTGTTTCGCTTCTCATGGCTGAGCGAAGCGAAATGCCTTCCTTTCTTCGTTTTTACCATTTTAAAGCCATTTTACTTCGTGGCTCCTCCTCAGGACCTGATTTTTACTCTTTCTCAACTTTCGACACATTCTGACCCCATGCACCTGATCCTCAACCCATCTCTCATAGTCCAAATGCCACCTTTTTACCTTAAAGTGCACCCAAGAGGTTATAACTTACCAACTTTATATTTTTCTTACATTTCACAACCCGATCTACCATTATATCTGTTTGCATGCCGATTCTAACCATAAAACTTAACCATTCAAACCGAAACCTGCCTTTTGCTTCGGGTTCTAGTTCAGATCCGGACAATATGAGGATCTGGACGTGTTCTTGCTATTAGAAGGCACATGAACACCAAAATCTTCCTCACTTTTGCTTGGATCCGAATCCGAAATGCTAGAGAGAAAGTGTGTGTTTTCTATTGTGTGTGTGTTGTGTAAAGAAATGGTGAAAGGATGGGGGATGGCCTTATATAGGGAGCCATGGGCCCCACCATCCACCTCCATTCCAATCTTATCCATATACAAACACGCACACAACCAAACTAACGACACACCAATAATAATAAAACTTTTCGTTATTTATTAATTCTCAAAATACGGATGTTACATAGTCGCTCAAAACACCTAAACCTGACAAGAAACGAACTCGCTCTCGCGCAATCCTTATTCTTGCATGTAAAGGCAATAAGACAACCCTAACTTCTTATCACCTCTCGATCTCAAAGAAGGTGTCTAACCGCTGTACTTTAACCAAATAATCATGCAACAAAACCCTACGGTGGTACCTACCGCAAACAAACCCTAAACACAAAGTCTAGAATCAAACAATGCACCGATCAATCAACACAAAACTAATTAACCGACACACGGGGTTTATGCAATGAATCACCAAAATTTCCAGCCCTTAAACACAACCTATTTCATGTCTAAATCAAACTTTACAATAACAAATCAAGTCTATCAATCAAACAATCCATAAAACTTATCAAACACTAACAATTAACATCATTCCTAGGTAGAACTAACAAGATTAGCCTCTCATACTTTTTGGACAGCAGCTATTCATTGATAAAAACATCAAATAAACCATTCCAATCATCATAACAATCATTCAATGACCAATACGAATCATAAACAAGTCAATCTCTCAATCAATTGCAAAATTAGTTAACAATTAAGCAAGAATATCAAAGTGTTTGAACAAAGTAACGAATGGAAGGATATAAGATGAATAAGGGGCTGTTCTCGGCTGCCACAACTGATGGTAAACGATCCCGAAGCTTGTTCTTAACTCCTTCTTCCTTCCCTAGCTGCCACAAGCTCCAACTCTAAGCCGAAAAATGATTTTTCTCTCCTCTTCTCCCCGATGCCTGCGATCGGCAGCTGCTCCGCCCCCTCTAGGGTTTTTTTTCTTTGTTTATTATAATATTAACAAGAGGCTTGGGCTTTTCCATGATGTAAACGGGCCGGGCTTTCAGTCTTGTCTTGAAATTGTATGCGTAAAAGACCCGTAAGCTCTCCGAAAAGCTCGGTTTTTCTTCCTTTCCACCCTTTGCCTACAAGATAAATAAAAATATGTAAAACCTATCTAAAACAAGTTAAAATACATAAAATGTAATACAATAAGTAGATAAAAGGTGCAGAAAATACATGTGTTTTACAACACATCAAATATCTCCACACTTAAGACTTTTTCGTCCCTGAAAAAGAATACTACACAGGATCATATCCGAGTTCAACCGACAACTCTTGGTTTTATTTATTTATTATTATTATTAATATATTTTTTTTCTTTTTAAAGTATTAGAACCAGTGATCCGTTACCCAAATATTTCTTCCAACTTTCACCTAATAAGCTAGATCAGGTCGATTGCCGATATTGCTGTCCACTTTAAACCCATGCCCCTAATACTTACCAAGGCAAATAAGACGTGACAATTTCATTAATTTGTATGACTAAGTGGAACCCACACCTAAAGGCCCTGCTACCACTTCACCAAATCCATTATGGTTTTACCGGGCCGAGCCACCCCAACTTGACTTAAACCTTTTGCTACATGATTAAAACATTTCGACTCATATACAAACTATAAACTATAGCTCTCTTTCAAGTGCGCGCAATTACAAATGCATTCTCTTTTTTTTTCTTTTTCTGCCTTTTGGCTTTTTGCAGTTTTTTTTTTTTTTTTTTTTTATACTCATAGTACATGGCTTTGCATGAATAGAAACAAATACAAAAGATAAAACAAATAATATACAGACTATCATGTGACTCGAGGCTTGAGTATGACCCGACTTTTCATTCCAGTCCTGTCACGAGTTTAGTTAAACAAACAAAACCCCTAAGATGTTTCCCACTAAAGTCAAGCCATTTAAAAGGTTCAATTAGGTCAATAACCAAACCTCCCTTTCATTCTCAAAGGCTGAGCCTACCGACACATCGATTACTAAGTCTAAACTGTTCGGTTGCCATACATTACGTGCGGGTCTAATGGGCACTGTTCTTATTTATTATATATATATATATATTTTTTGAAAACACCAAGAAGTTATAAAATAACCGCTACTCGGTAATAATATCATCTCCTGTTTAACGTAGAGAAAACAAATTTCAAGGGACTATTTTTTCAAACTATTTTTTTTCAAAAATTTTCATACAACTAAGTAAAATAAACCCTATCCCCACACTTAGAACGAAACCGTCCTCGATGAGTATAAGGAAAAGAAATAAAATAAAATAGATAAAACAGAAAATAAAAAGATAATATACAAGAATAAAAACAATGAACGGGTTACTCCTCTGGTTTGTGTGCAGAATCTTCAACAGCTGAGTAGTATCCAAAGGACCGTATAGCATTTCATTCGCGGTCGCAACCTCGGGAAAACCTGTTCCAAAACGCCACCATAGCTACCATGCGCATAATATAACCTGCAAAACTCAAACTCGCTCACATGTAGCGGCGTACAATACGGAAAACAAAAACCTAAAGAAATAAACATATTTTTGTGTTTTTGGTTTTTATAATTTTTTTTTTCAATAATGGAACACCCCTTAAATCGACCGACTCGAATGGAGATTGAGTACGAGCGGTTTCATCTTAGAACATCCTGAAATAGACAAAACAAATAAAACAGCTAGCACATACATATAACAAAAATACAAACTCTACAACTCGGGCAGGCTCCCAAGTGGCGCATCCATCCATCTATGTCTCGGGGAGCGAGTCAAGGTAGAATACCTCGACCATCTGATCAGTCACCGGCTCGCCAATGTAGTGCTTCAGTCTGTGACCGTTCACCTTAAACTTCCCGCCTTTATCCTCTATCTCAACAGTGCCATACGGGAAGACCTCAGTGACCGTGAACGGTCCCGACCATCGGTATCTCAACTTTCCCGGGAATAACCTCAACCGGGAGTTATACAATAAAACCAAATCCCCACACTTGAACTGCTTGTTACCCTTCAACTTCCAATCGTGCAGTTCCTTCGTCTGCTCCTTAGACCTAAATGACTGCGCGTAAGCGTGATCTCTCAGCTCCTCTAACTCGTGCAACTGGTGGAAACGAGTGCTCTCTGCGGCAGATATGTCAAAATTGACCCTCTGTAGGGCCCACAAAGCACGGTGCTCCAACTCAACAGGCAGGTGGCAGGCCTTCCCATAAATAATCCAAAACGTTGTGGAACCGGTCGGAATTTTGTAGGGTGTATGGAAGGCCCACAATGCATCATCCAACTTGTCGGACCAATCCCGATGATTCGAACCAACCGTTTTCTCAAGAATACGTTTGATCCCCCGATTACTCACTTCTACTTGCCCACTAGTCTGCGGGTGGTAGGCGGGTGCAAGCCGATGGGTGACCCCATAGCGTCGCAATGTCTTCTCCATCTGCGCATTGCAGAAGTGAGTACCTCTATCACTGATTAATGTCTTCGGGACACCAAAACGAGCAAAAAGGCTCTTGAGAAAAGGGAGTACAACTCGGGGCATTCATGGGTAAGGCCTTGGCCTCAACCCACTTCGAGACATAATCAACCGCCACGAGTATGTACTTGTTTCCACGTGAAGATGGAAACGGTCCCATGAAATCAATTCCCCAAACGTCGAAAACCTCACAAACCTAAATAGCATTTTGGGGCATTTCATTTCGCGAAGAAATGTTGCCGACCCGCTGGCAACGATCACAACTCCTCACAAACGCGTGCGCATCTTTAAAAATGGAAGGCCAATAAAAACCACAATCAAACACCTTCTTCGCCGTTAAACTCACATCGTGGGGACTTCCTGTCGGTCCAACATGGCAATGGCTCAGAATCTGCCATCCCTCCTTAACATCAACACACCTCCTGATCAACTGGTCAGCACCTATATGAAAGAGATACGGGTCATCCCACAGGTAAACTTAACATCAGCAAAGAATTTCTTCTTTTGATGGTAAGACATCTTCGGGTAGTACCCGTCTGCAAGATAGTTTGCGAAGTCGAAAACCCTCATCCTGAGCCGAAACAAACATAAGACTCTATGTCGGAAAGTGGTCATTAATCATGACTCACGACTCTCCTAACTCAGCTCCCTCAAGACGCGAAAGATGATCAGCCGCCACATTCTCGGCCCCCTTTTTATCACGGATTTCAATGTCAAACTCCTGAAGCAACAGGATCCATCGGATAAGGCGTGGCTTAGCATCCTGTTTGCTAAAGAGGTAACAAATGGTAGAATGATCCGTGTACACAATCGTCTTAGACAGAACAAGATAGGACTTGAATTTATTGAATGCAAACACCATAGCTAAAAGCTCTTTCTCGGTGGTGGTGTAACTCTCCTGTGCACCATTCAAGGTTCGGCTAGCATAGTAAATCGGATGGAAGTGTTTATCCTTTCGCTGAGCAAGAACCGCTACGACTGCGAAGTCGCTCGCATCACACATCAACTCAAAGGGAAGTGACCATTCGGGAGCAATCATGATCTTTTAAAGACAAACTCGTTAACGAGTTTGTCTTTAAAAGATCAAACGCCTCGACACACTGCTCAGAAAACACAAACGGGGCATCCTTCTCCAAGAGTTTGGTCATGGGTCTCGCGATCTTAGAAAAATCTTTAATAAGCCGATGATAGAACCCAGCATGACCCAGAAAACTCCGGATGGATCTCACAGAAGTGGGCGGGGGAAGATTAGAAATGGTATCGACCTTCGCTCGGTCGACCTCTATCCCCGCACTCGAAATACGATGCCCCAAAACGATGCCCTAGCGTACCATGAAGTGACATTTCTCCCAGTTAAGAACTAGGTTGGTGTCAACGCATCGGGCCAACATACTTTCAAGGTTGGAGAGACACTGATCAAAAGAACTCCCAAACACAGAAAAATCATCCATGAAATCTTCCATGGAGTCCTCAATCATGTCATGAAATATAGCCACCATGCACCTCTGAAATGTGGCTGGAGCGTTACACAATCCGAACGGCATACGTCGATAGGCAAACGTACCGTATGGGCAGGTAAACGTTGTTTTCTCCTGGTCATCGGGAGCAATAGGAATCTGAAAGTACCCGGAGAAACCATCTAAGAAGCAGTAGTACTGCTGACTTGCCAAACGCTCCAACATCTGATCAATGAAAGGTAAAGGAAAGTGGTCTTTCCTCGTGGCATCATTCAGTCTGCGGTAATCGATGCAGACTCCCCAACCGGTCACAGTACTAGTGGGAATGAGCTCGTTCCTCATTGGTGACAACAGTCATGCCACCCTTTTTAGGAACCACTTGGACTGGACTAACCCACGAACTATCAGAAATGGGGAAAATGATCCCCGCATCAAGGAATTTGATGATCTCCTTCTTCACGACCTCCTGCATCTTCGGATTAAGCCGCCACTGCAGCTGAACGACAGTCCTATAATTATCCTCCATGAGGATTTTATGCATGCAAAACGAAGAGTTGATACCCTTGATGTCGATAATCTTCCATGCAATGGCCTCCTTGTGCTCTCGAAGAACCCTCAACAATCTCTCTCTCTAGACCTCCGTCAAAGCAGATGCAACAATAACTGGAAACTTCCTCTCCTCGTCCAAAAACGCGTACTCCAAATGGGCAGGAAAATCCTTAAGCTCTAAGGAAGGAGGGGGGCTCTCGACAGAAGGTCGGTCCATCGGATCATCACGTACGATCCCAGCAGACACCTCAGACTCAGGGGTATGTGACTCGGCATCATCTTCCGTTGACTGGTCGGTTATGGAAACCATCTCAATCTCTGGAATGTCCCTATCGAGAATCTGAGTGTCGTAGGTAGATCCTCCACAGATCTCGCTGAAAAACTCCCCAACATGCTCCATGATGGAATCGATAAAGTACAGGGAGTCATCAGCAGACTTGGGGTGTTTAAGTGACTGTCGAACGTCGAAGATGACGTTCTCATCCCCATCTCTCAATATCAGCATACCCTCGCAGACGTCGATCAACGCCTGTGCAGTGGCAAGGAATGGTCGGCCTAAGATAAGCGGTACACTATCATCATCGTTCATGTCCAGAATGACAAAGTCCACCGGTAAGATGAACTTGTTGACATGAACAAGCATGTTCTAGACCACCCCTCGAGGGTATTTCACAGAACGATCAGCAAGCAGGATACTCATCCTGGTAGGCCTCGGTTCGCCAAAACCCAGCTTGCGATACACGGAATATGGCATGAGATTAATACTGGCACCAAGATCAACCAGCGCATGAATAACCGTGTCATCACTCAAGATGCAGGGAATCATGAAACTCCCTGGATCGGCCATCTTTTCTGGTAATTTCCTCTGTAAGACAGCAGAACAGCTAGCACTCAGAGGGATGGAAGCTACCTCAGCAAGCTTCTCCTTATTTGAAAGAATATCCTTGAGGAACTTCGCGTGTTTAGGCATCTGGGTCAGTGCCTCAAGGAATGGAATGTTAAGATGAAGTTACTTCAAAAGATCAAGAAATTTAGAATTCTGCTCCTTCTCTCTGTCTCTGCGGAGTCTCCCGGGGTATGGTACTGTGGGTTTGTAGACTCTCGGTGGCTCACTCGGTAGCTGCCGTCTCTCGGCCTATGCTGAACTCCCTGGGCTACTCCTCAGATGCACCTGGTCCGGCAGAGACTCCATCACAATCTCCTCATCCACTTGCTCCTAACTATCATCAACTGCAGGCTCCTTGACAACTCTCACTTAAAACCTCTCCTGAATCCCGGGCTCATCTCGTGCCCCAGCACCGCTCCTCGTCGTCACAGCTTTTGTGAATCCCTTCGGGTTCTGCTCGGTGTTGCTCGGTATCGTACCCTACGGCCTCTCATTCAATCGACTGGCTATCTCCCCCATCTGCTGCTCAAGACTCTGAATTGATGCTCCTTGATTCCTCATGAATGGCTCGTGCTCCCGAAACTTCTCCTGGGTCTCCTAATGTCGAGAATCCTCTCGCGTCATAAGCTGCGACAACATCTGCGTCTGCTGCGCCATCATCTCCTCCAAAGTGGGCTTATTCTCCCCACTACTCGCTTCCTCACCGGCATCCTGGAAAAGGCCCTGACGCTGCTGAAAACCGGACTGATTGCCGCTCCTCCAGTTGGAATTCTGATTGCCTCTCCACCCCGAATTATAAGAATTGAAAGAATTTGGATTTCTGTTCGGATTTCCTATGAAGTCTGCAACCTCCTCCTGCGAACTGACTGGGCACTGAACGGTATCATGCCCTCCTTTGCAGATCTCGCATAACCTGCTCTTCGTCTGCAGGTCCTTCACAATCTGCGCCAACGCCTCTACCTGTGCCGTGAGAGCGGTGGTCGTGTCCACCGAATGAATGTCGCGTGAAATGGAATCGACGGTCTTACCACCCTTGGCGGGCGGTCTCTGGCATCCACTCATAGCTAACCCCTTAAACAAAGTGATACACTCATCCGGGTCCTTCGTCGTTAGCAAATTTCCTCCCGCAGCTGTGTCGAGCATATTTTGCGTCACGTACGTCACTGCATTGTAGAACTTCTTGACAACCGCCCAATCTTGCAAGCTGTGGTTCGGGCACAACGCTAAAAGATTTTTGAATCGCTCCCATGCCTCGTAGAAACTCTCAATGTCCTCCATCTGAAAAGAATGAATCTGATTACATAGACGAGCGGCCTTAGCCGGAGGATCGTATTTCTCAAGAAATAGGGTCTGCATGGCAGCCCAAGTAGCTATGGATCCCTGTGGGAGGGACTCGAGCCACAGACTCTCTTTATCGATAAGCGAGAACGGAAAAACGCGGAGTTTCACGGCGTCTTCGGATACCCTGGCAAGATGGAAAGTGTCGCAGATACGTGCGATACGAGTGAGATGATGATGCGGGTTTTCATGAACTAACCCGTGGAACTGAGCAGAATGAGATATGGTGTTCAGAATGTTCGACGGTATCTGCTAGTTCGTGTTAACTTTCTCTTTGGCTCGAGGAATGCTTCAGTGTTGGGTGGTCCACAAGATTGAGTCTGTCACATAAAACTATAATTAGAAATAAAATTATCTAAACTATTCTAACAAATAAGCAAAATAAAACAAAAATAATCACAAGTAGCACACAAGGTAAGTCCTAACTTGGATTGCTCTCAAAACACCTAAAACCGTGTCCCCGGCAACGGCGCCAAAAACTTGATGTGCGTCAGATAACCCTATAATAATGACCCTCACAACTAAGCTTTAAATATAAAACAAAAATCCTAAGACCAGACACAACCGGCAAGTGTACCGATCGCAAGTAGTATAGACCTAGGAAGTCCGAGTATCGAACACGTGGACACGTAAAACGCTAACGATTACTAACCCTAGACAAGACCAACCTTAGAATAATATTTAATTGATTTTTGATTTTTAATTACTTAACTGAACTAACCTAACTGACTGAAAAAAGTAACCTAAAATAGAAAACTTAACGGGGAACTAACTGTGTTAACTTAGGATGGAGAAAAACGTCTACCTATGTCTGAATCAAATTGTAGGCCTGATAAACTAATGGATTGAATGAAATCAAGACACCGGTCCCTAAAGATGACACGACTAAGGATCGCTCGGGCTCATTGGATTACCTCTCGGTCTGACTCAACAAGCCTAAACTACTCAAAATCGGCTAAAACGACCAAACCGGGAAACAATTGCTAACGTGTTCTAATGATGGATCACCTCTCGGTCTCACCAACACTCGACCCTAATGGCAATGAATACTACACAACCAAGGATAGTGGAACAATTCAACTTAAACTAAAATTGATCAACCAGTCGCTCAAAACACCTAAACCTGACAAGAAACGAACTCGCTCTCGCGCAATCCTTATTCTTGCATGTAAAGGAAATAAGACAACCCTAACTTCTTATCACCTCTCAGTCTCAAAGAAGGTGTCTAACCACTGTACTTTAACCAAATAATCATGCAACAAAACCCTACGGTGGTACCTACCGCAAACAAACCCTAAACACAAAGTCTAGAATCAAACAATGCACCGATCAATCAACACAAAACTAAATAACCGACACACGGGATTTATGCAATGAATCACCAAAATTTCCAGCCCTTAAACACAACCTATTTCATGTCTAAATCAAACTTTACAATAACAAATCAAGTCTATCAATCAAACAATCCATAAAACTCATCAAACACTAACAATTAACATCATTCCTAGGTAGAACTAACAAGATTAGCCTCTCATACTTTTTGGACATCAGCTATTGATTAATAAAAACATCAAATAAACCATTCCAATCATCATAACAATCATTCAGTGACCAATACTAATCATAAACAAGTCAATCTCTCAATCAATTGCAAAACTAGTTAACAATTAAGCAAGAATATCAAAGTGTTTGAACAAAGTAATGCATGGAAGGATATAAGACGAATATGGGGCTGTTCTCGGCTGCCACAACTGATGGTAAACGATCCCGAAGCTTGTTCTTGACTCCTTCTTCCTTCCCTAGCCGCCACAAGCTCCAACTCTAAGCCGAAAAAAGATTCTTCTCTCCTCTTCTCCCTGCTGTCCCTGCGATCGACAGCTGCTCCGCCCCCTCTTGGGTTTTTTTTTTCTTTTTTTATTATAATATTAACAAGAGGCTTGGGCTTTTCCATGATGTAAACGAGCCGGGCTTTGAGTCTTGTCTTGAAATTGTATACTTAAAAGACCCGTAAGCTCCCGAAAAGCTCGGTTTTTCTTCTTTTCCACCCTTTGCCTACAAGATAAATAAGAATATGTAAAACCTATCTAAAACAAGTTAAAATACATAAAATGTAATAAAATACGTAGATAAAAGGTGCGGAAAATACGTGTGTTTTACAACACATCACCATTCAACTCATGTAGTGTCGTGTGGACTTTTTGGTTTAATTATACTAATTTTGGTCCACACGGGGCTGAGTTTCTTGATAAGTACTTAAACAACTCGTTAATGCGCGTATTCGATACAATTAACAACTTTCGGCTGTAGTTTGGAAATCCTTTGTCCCCGGAATTAACTGAGGGAGGTTTTGGTAATTATGAGGCATCGGGGGCTGATGTGATTGGAATTTGTATGGATGAGGCTTTAGGTTAATCAAATCATGTTAGAACGCCTCGTAGGTTAAACGAGTCGGTACGGTTTAGTTAATAATCTTTATGTGCAATCCGACAGGTTTGTGATTTGTGGGAGTACTTAAGGGTTCTCTAGCTCGTTGCTATTTGTGTGCCTCGTGTCAGGTGAGTTTCACGATGCCCCTTTTTAAGCTTTTTAGGTTTTGGGCTGGCATACACAGCTTATTACAAATATTACTCAATTTTACCATTTAAAACTATTTGAATGGCATTGCATAGCCTTATTATTATTTGTACATTTATGAAACTATGTGTGGATTATATTCTACGCCTTAGGATATTTTGGACTCGTTTTCGTCATAAATTCCTTAAGGTTATATACATTGCTTATGGTCTAGGCTCGAAGATGATATTAGGCCTAGTATTAATTGAATACGTATAGACTTGTATTAGTTCATATTTTGGAATTACTTATACGTATTGCCCTGTAGCCTACGATTGTTAATGTTACTAGTTCTTTATGAATAAGATATATTTGAGTAGGCCAATTGATGTGTGTGTGCATGGTGATTGTGGCCGGGTCAAATTTATTACTCGGGTTTTTAAATCCTATGATGGGGAGGCCTGTGTTGCATATCATCATTAAGGCGGGTCAGATATATTACTCGGATCCTTGACTTCGTGACTCGTGATTCGTGGTGGGGAGGCCCGTCGTTTGCTAAACCGTGATCGGGTTAAATATATTACTCGGGTTCTTAAATCCCGTGGTGGGGAGGCCCGTATCACGTGTTTAGGTTTGTTAAGCCATGGCCGAATCAAATATATTACTCGAGTTTTTAAATCCTGTGGTGGGGAGGCTCATGTTACGTGCTTATGTCTTACCGTGTTTGGGCCAAATATATTACTCAGGTTCTTAAATCCCGTGGTGGGGAGGCCCGTACGTGTGTTCGACCGTGAATATATTATTTGGTGATTATTCATTTATTTATTTGCCTATTATTTCCTATACTATTTTATACCTATAATATTTGAAATGATTTACGAATGTTGTCTACTAAAACGTGAACTCACTCTGCTCAAACTGACTTTGTGTGTATGTTAGATTGATTTTCAGGTTAAGAACTAGAGATTATCGCTTGGACGTGCTGGAGACTATTCGGACGGTTGAAGGCATTTCTAGTCGAGAACTTTTAAATAAAACGAATATTTTATTCATATTGGATTTTTGGGCACATGTCCACGGTTTTGGGGTTTTTGATACATATTGATTTCCGCTGCTTATAACTCCAAACTTGTTTTAAAGATGAACTTGCTTTGGTTTTAAATTTTTGACAATTGTGGGTGTGATAACCAAGTGTAGGATTCTCGGGTTTCCGGGTCTTACATTCATGACTCACTTGTTTGCAATTAATACAGGTAACTGACTGATTAAACCTGCACTTCCCAAAGTGCCTTCGGTTGCATATCTTACACAACGGAATTGGTGACTGGGAATTCTTCTTCTCTCCATGATATGGTTTCTTGTTTTCGCTATCATTCTTTTCTTGAATACAACTTCCTTTTTGAAGATATTCTCTTTCTTTTCCTCTTCACGGGTTCTGATCAAACCATTCATCATATGCCTAGCCAATTCCATGGATGAATCGATAGTTTGAGGTATAGATGACCTAACCATATATCTAATCTCCTTTGGCAAACCCCAGATATAACGATTGACCTTGTTATTCTCTGGCGTTACCAAATGTGGTACTATTCTACAATACTCCAGGAATTTTGTATTATAGTCCTTGAGATTCGTTCCAACAACTCTATGGTTTAAAAACTTGATTTGAATCTCATCTTTCTCGTTCATCGAGCAAAACTTCCTGATTACGAGATCCTTGATTTCTTCCCAACTCAGTTTGTACATGTTTAATCTACCCTTTGCTTGTATAAGGGTGTTCCACCATTGCAGAGCTTCGCCTTTAAACGATTGGGAGGAATACTGAATTGCTTCTTCCTCTGTACACTTACTGATGACATTAATGGCTTCTATTTCTTCAAGCCATCCTAGTGCAGTAATAACACCATCGCTTCCATAAAAATATTTAGGCTTAAGCGTCTGGTATGTCTTATAACTACAGTCTTTCGTAGTTTTCTGTTTCTTGGTTTTCATCTCTTCATAATCACTATCAGCATTAGAGCTAACATGTTCTTCTTCATCCCTCTTGGACTTGTTAGATTTCTCATTGCTCGATGTTTCTTTCTTTCTCATAGTCTCGAGCATAGCTGGAAAAACTTCAGCAATTCCTTTTGCGATCAGTTCTTGCATATCCTCCTTTCTCACGAATTGATTACCAACGGGAGTGGGTATCATTCACTTCCTATCTTTTTATATTTTTCTTCAATCTCCCTCTCGTATTCCTTGAGGGTCCACTATTAGCGTCAACATTTTAATTTCCTCTTTTTAACATTCTATAGACGAGAAATAGGAGGTGACTGTTAGTTGTTATGTCTAAGAATTTATCAAAGGTATATATCTTATCCGTACTTTCATGCACTTAAATGGTTAAAGCCTAAGTACTTATCTCAAATACTTAATTCGCTAAAACCAATGCTCTGATACCAACCTGTCACACCGGGCTTCGGGCCTAGACGTGTGACCAATAGTTAATACCAATTATGTCAATTTATCAAAGTTTGCAGCGGAAAACGTTAATTAAAATATTTACTTTTATAACATAGAGAATTAAATACCCTTTTGTAGTTTTACAAAATTACTTGTTTTAAAAACAAGTTTTACATATGCATCATTACAAAATTAGCTGAGCCACCAGCTGTATTCCATGCCTAGTGATCTTCTATCTCCACTGGCATATCCACCTCTATATCTTACTCCTGATTACCTGAAAACAGTTTTAAAAATACGTCAGCTATCTGATGGTGAACATGCTGACTCGATAAAAGGTTTTCACAATTCGTTATGACGCAGCACCAATAACGACTGAGTGGGTCTCAATTCCATCTCATCAAAACGAAACATGTGCACAAACCACATAATTGGGCTTCACTAGCCCTAGAGACAGTCACTTGCCTCATGGTCAGTATGTCTGTAGTGTGCCCACCACAGTAAATACATGTAAGGATCCAGACACATGAGTACTTTAACCTGAGTGTTTAGTACTACCTTGCATCAAAACGTTTTAGAGGATTTGAACCAACCCTCATGCAAATACATTCATAACTCTTTTCATATGGATAACTCTCCATATTTTAAAAGAGTAAATATCTTTCAAAAAGACAGTACATAGACGTCTTCACGCCGTAAAACATATTCATACTATTAAAATGTTGAGCGTATTCACCTTTTGTTACAATCAACGTATCTCACTAATATATGCTTGATCTTTATCTCGGACCTATAGTACGAGAATAACATTTTATAAATAACTAGATCTGTGATCTAGCTTTAGACCTTTAGTCTATCTGCATAGCCTTTACCTTGATATTCATTTCTTTTATAAAACATTTATACACTACATTCCTTCTTCATGAAGAAACATATATATCAGATTTCTTCTTTCATAAAAATATCTTTAAAAAATAAAGAATAGCATTTGATTTATAATCTTATCTTATGAAAGCTACATTTCACTTACTTATCTGATCAAGGTATAGACTATACCCCTGACTAGGGCCTAAGCCATATAAAATAAAATAATCGGGCAGAATCCCTACCTTGAATGGCTTGTCTATACGAAATACTTAAACTTGACATGAGCAGCACTTCTACTTGCGCATACTTCTAGATAACGTACGTGTCGGAACGTTGGGATTTTGGCACAAATTTCGAGATAGAGTTGGTGTGTGGTAATGAAATGGTTCTCACCCTAGTGCCATCTATTTATAGGCTGAACTGGGTTTTCTTTGTGTCGCGTGAAGGACAAACTTAGCCGCCTTTATCTTTCTAGCCGTTCGCATCGCGCAAAGCATACTTTGCGTCGCACGATGTAGATTAACAGGTTTGCTGAGTTAACCCACTAGACCTGCCACGTGTTGACACGTGTCAGCACCTGACGAAGTTACTTCATGGCTACTTCGCGTCGAACAAAGTTTCCTTACCCATTTCCTTCGCGTCACGCGAAGGAACTTAATTTTCATTTTCAGTCCCTGAACTTTGGTAGCTCGTCACGTCTCGATCTATCTTCCACAGTTCAAAAATACTAAAGCGGCCCTTATGCGGCTCGTGGCGATGCGAGCGTGCGAAGTGTGCCATCAAAGCGCCCATCACCCGAACCCATGCGCATGCGCGTCGGGTGCTTCGCACCCTCCGCTAAGACTAGTGAGAGTGGTTAGCCACATGAGAACATTACCATAGAAAATTCCTTCCATATAAAGTGCTTTCATTTCTTTCTCATTTTCCATGTGGGATGGAGTTTCCTTACTTAATTCCTTAACTTAAAAATACCTTCATTTCTTTATCTTATTTCCCTCTTACTTATCTCATAAATATTTTTGGTCCTTCATCTTTATAAATTTGTCAAATTTGGACCTAAACTTTGGGTATGTTACAACTAGTTAGGGTAAGAAGGGTGTCGAACCATGAAGAGTTTGTGGTCGGTGATCTAAATTTAATCAATTAATAATTATTAATTTTTTAAGTAGTCGTATAGACCAAATATGATTTGGATTTGAAATATTTATTATTAAGTTTTAATGAAAATATGTAACGATTTTTAAGAAATATAATTGAGTTTTAAACAATGATTATGAAACGAATCACACTCGGGTTTCAAGTCTATAAGCAATTCGGGCAAGACACACTATAAAAATGAGTTTATGTAATCACAATAGTTATTTAGGTTCAATACATAATTTCCCAATGAAAAGCATCAATACTCGTCTATCTTACGCAAGAATCTTAGACTAGTATATGCAATATAAATTAAGAACATGAATTAACCCTAGCACGCATCATGGATACT
This sequence comes from Bidens hawaiensis, assembly GCF_021521415.1. Taxonomy (NCBI): domain Eukaryota; kingdom Viridiplantae; phylum Streptophyta; class Magnoliopsida; order Asterales; family Asteraceae; genus Bidens; species Bidens hawaiensis. Next base: position 173,988 of record NW_027504869.1, read on the forward strand.
AGAAACTATCATCTTATAAGGTCAATGGTGCAAGAAATCCTTAACAAGAAAAGTTCATAATAATAAAAAGTCACACAATTCGTGCTTACACCAAACGATTATATAAAATATTATCTCAATTCATAGACGTGAAAAACCTTAAAACTTACAAGACTCTACACCCCGGAATGATTACGGATAGATTAGCCGCTCATGGTTTTGAAGACCATCTTCAATTTTCTTTTGCAATCTTCAAGAATGAATGTCAAGTGGTGATCTCCAATGGTGTTGGGTCTTCAAAACTTGTTCTTTCTTTTTTATCTCAAGAATGGAATAGTAATAGATAATAATCACATGATGATAACATAACCCACCCCAACCCGCCCCCCCCTAACTCCCTAAATTATGTGGAGTCAAAGAAATAATTTTGGAGTCAATACTCTTCCTTTTTCCTTGTTGACTATCTCCCAAAATAATGGGCATCCACAACCTTCTAAGATAATTGAAGTAAAACCCCTCTAGCCCTTTGTTTTCGTCTTCCATCTATTAAATCAAATTAATATTAAATGCATTTAAAGTTAACAAACTAATTTTGATTTATTTAATTTAATGCCATTCAATAATATTGTTTCTTACACCTTTTTCTTAGTTTTATTAATTAAATACTAAAACAGATAATAGTAAAAGTAATATACTTACAATCACAATAAATGCATAACAAGACTAAAAATAGATAATTAAGTATGATAAACACGAGTAAAACATAAACCCATCAATAGGGTGTGCTTGTGAAGAGAGATGATTCTGTCGGATCCGGACGTTAACTCAAATAAGCCAAACTATCAAAAGGGAAAACGTCAAAAAGGGAACACACCCACATGCACACTCCTAGAGCAGATAAATCCAGGAATGCCACACAGATGGAGGTGTATTCGGGACCCCGTCAGTACATGAAAAAGCACCAGCGGGGTAGCGCTACCTATACAGCAGGTACGTGCATAACCACTACAACAAACACTCAATAGAGACAACAGTACTGAGCAGCGGGCCCGTGCAAAACGACTTCCACGATCTCCAATATGACGGCTATAGGGGCAAACCGGATATTATCATGATGTGTGGCACAATAAACATTTCAGACCTGCGGCTATAAATACAAGACTCCATTAAATGGTAAAGGGACTCCATTAAATGGTAAATGGTAAACCGGATATTACCCCAAACACAGGTAAATGGTAAACGGTAAATGGTTAACCTCTCTTGGTCGGTATAATTAGTATACATTTTGCAACGTATTTCACATGCAAACCTCAAAAAGTCACACTACGTGAGTATTTATGCCCCTATGCGAGTACTTATGCACCTATGCTCATACTGGAAGTTTACGCACAACATAACTATTCACAATTCGTCGTGCGTATACAAAGTATATCTGAGAATTGTTTATGCGGGTACTTGCTTGTGTGAAAACTATTATGAACGAATAATAATCACATGAATAGTATATGCGCGTATACTTGAAGTACGCATTCAAGGTCACGCGAGTACTTACAGTTTTCACGTAAACCCTAATTATAAGCTCCAATGGTGGCTATTAATGTTGAATTCATGTAAGCATGCCAATTTCCCAACTTTATGAACGCTTAAGACTCGAAATGCCTTGTTTCAAGACCCCATTCAAAACCAATAGTTATAACTTGATCTTTAGACCGACATACTAACCTTACTCCGACCCGAGCCTTTTGATTAAGATATGGACATGTTGAATGTAGTATTCACTAATTTCCATCGATAAATCTTGTTTCACTTTGAATTACCCATAGTTAATACTCACTTATATTAAAAGAAATCCCGTGATGCTAAACCTAGTCCCGACACACATAGGCCAAGCATATGATCGAGGCTTAAATACCCAAGGGTTCGTGCCTCTTTGAACAACGTATATACTTACCATTTCTTTCAAAAGGTTTTATAATGGTTTGATGAACGTTTCAGTAACATTTTATATAAAGGGCTAGCACCTAGCATGCTTGAGTTAATTTACGTACATTTGTCTACATTTTAATATAATTTTTTTTCAAAACTGAGCTCACAATCAAATATCATACATTTTTAATTTGATAATTAGAAAATGACATCAATAACAAATTTAATAAAACTTCTAAATCAACTTTTTGTCTCAAAAGTTACAGGAAAAAGTGAAGAAGCTGGAAGACATTATTGCCGGAAGAGTAGCCGATCAACAAACCAAATTGGAAATAGCTTAAAATATCCGACAGTCTTAAATCAGAAGTACAAACAAGCCTATAAGTTTGTCCCAGCCCATTATATATCTCGAAATCGAAATTTTGATGTTTTGGATAATATTATAAACTTGAAAAATCGTGGAGAATTACTATTTATATAGCATTTTTAAGTCTACACAAGAATCAGAAAACCATGGAGAATTACAATTTGCATTTATGTGGTATGTGGTTGGGACCATTTGGATCTCTTGAAAGAAAAATGAATTGGTTGAGTCCATGTGGTTTTCAGGCGGGACCTAATGAGTCCCTTTGTCTATTTTCCGTCCCAAAAAAAAAAATGAAATGATAATGAACGATGGTGGTGGCGGTGGTGAGATTTTGGTTTTCTAGCAAAGGTGGTGAGCGATGATGGCATGGCGGGTATGGTGGTGATGGCTGCAAGAAGTTGTGAAGAAGGTTGGGTTTTGTTATAGGTGTAAAAGACCATAGTGACTTTACATGTTCATTTTTTTCTTTCGAAGTACTCAATGTGACCCTTTCATAAATCATAGGAACACAAATTGCAATTATCACTATAATATGGATAGGTAAGGTAAACATGTACAATACAACCTGATAAGCCTAGTATAAATACTATGTGACAACGTTTTGTTTTCATTTTAAATTTAGTTGGGTAAAATAACAAGAATACGTAACGTTTTTATATAATAAAAATATTAATTTGTTGATTTTACTTTTTTATTTTTAAACACATTTTAACTTTTTTAACTTTTGGGCTTAACATTTCAATATGTAGTTTTTATAATTTTTTATTTAAATATTACAAAAAAAATGGATTAATGATAAAGAGAATTTGATTACTAAAAATAAATATAAAAGTCAATGATAATGTGAAAATGTAAGTACTGATAAGAATATCGAAATGTAAGTACTAATCTGAAAAATGTAATTATAAAAAATAACTATGTTGGTCCTTGAATAGGCTATACAAGAAGATTATAATAAAACAAAGATACTATATAGGATTTTATGAGTCCTAGAGAATACAAATTAACATAAGGTAAAGAACACGAGTGTCATAGTAAGCCACCTGTTATAGCTAAGGACTATGACACATCGGTATGGCCCCTTGAACGGGTACAAAGGTATGCCATGATATCGGGATGTTAAGGTCAAAGATATGAGATCCACTGCATATGCAAATCTCTACATAAGGATATACTTGCATTACCGCATAACTTCTGCCTCAAATCACCTTGTTGTTTTCCTTCTACATTACTAGCAGAATATAATCGCTAGACGAACAACGTTTATGTTAATCTTGCGTTCTTTCACACCATCAACTTCAACTTTTCTCACAAAAACATCAACCAAATTTTCCTCAGCTTGTCTCACATAATCAACAACTTTTTTCCTTCTTCATTGAGCACTTCAACATGTTCTTGTTTAAGACTAGCAACATCTCCTGGATCATCTTTTTTAGAACTGGGACCCGCTACTGATGTGTCATCTTTTGAATCACTTCTGGTGAAAATTGAATCAAACCGGAGTTTCTTTTGAAGAAGAAGTTGACTGCTAGGAAACTTGACATGCATTCATGAACAATAGTTCCAAACGCACTTTAGCAGCCAAAAAGGATGCTAATTCAGAATATCAATCAATCAATCAATCATACCCAGTAAAATCCCACCGACAGCAAAGCTATAAGTAGGGTCTGGGGAGGGTGGGATGTAGGCACACCGTACCTCTATCCAAAGGAATAAAGAGGAGGCTTCCAGAGAGACCCTCGGCTCTAAGTACATGTGTATGAAGCAAAATAAAGGAAATCAAAGTTTAACAGTTATATAAAAACTACTGCTAATTATAATAATATTAATAATAAGATCACAGTTTAACAGCTATATAAAAGCTAATAATAATTATAATAATAATAATAATAATATATGTAAGGGAAATACCATTATGGTATGTGACCTAAATAAGTTAAGTCTAAGCCCTAAGGTATTCAATTCTCTCTAAAAATCCTTAACTTTAATTCTACTTCTCCACGAATTCCTATCCTCAACCATGAATCTATATCTTTAATCAATTCCTGTTTCAAAAAAAAAAATGTAACAATAAAAATTTAATACACATGTAAATAATAAATATTATGTGAGCTAATGGCAGGCATCTTAACAATAAAATGGTGAAAATTTGCATGTGAAATTCTTGCAAATCATTACTTCACATGTGAAAAGTAACCGAATACATTGCGTATTCAAAACATTTCACATGTGAAATACGTATATAAATATAATACAAAAAACGAACCTCCAACTCTGATTCTTCCCGAACTCTTCTTTCTGATAGATTCTTAATTTCACAGCACCCAAAACCTCCTGATTCCATTTCCAATATTTCACGCTTTTTCATCATTTGAACACTCCAAAATTTAATTGCTCGAAAGTTAATTGAAGTCTCCATATTTTTAAATGATGTTAAATCAAGATAGATAAGCTGAAAAAAGTGCATATATAATACATTATGTCAGCAAAAAAAATATATATATAAAACTGAAAAAATAAAGGTAAAAAAACACAGGTTTCTTGACCTAATAAATCGATCTTGCTTTTATTAATGAAACTGAAAATTACTTAAACAAATACGACCATGACCTTATAGATACTTGACCTAAACATAATCCAACCAAGACTCATATTCAAACTAATCGGCTGCCTAATTCATAAAATAAAAATAAACAAACTTTCAAAATAGCGTTCTAACTATCGGACTATGACAAGATTAGTACAAAACTACTGCAGTTTCACATGTGAAATAATAATAATGAAAAAGAGTTATAAGAACTTACACCTAGAATAGTAAGTGGTCCTGTAAAAAAAGATATTTTATCAGTTTGTTTCCACCCAAGCTTGCATCTCTTCAAACAATCATAGATATAACCGCACCAATCAATTGATTTGATATCAACATCTTCATCAAATCTCTCCAAAACATCTTCCTTACATTTCCCACTAGGTATGCACTCTACCATTGAATTCAAGAAAAATATTATGAAATTCAGAACAAACATTATCCCATCATCTTCACTTTCTTCAATCTTTCTTACAATGTCACTTGACCTCAATTCTTTCACAAACTGTGAACGCCAGTTCACATAGCAATCTTTATTAGTATCCTTTAGTTCTAAAGATAATATTGGAATTCCTCCACAAGGATTACCCAAAATATGTTGAATCAACTCGGGAGTAATTTATATGTCTCCATTTTCCAACTTCAATTTCATAGATTTTGGATCAAACTTATCAGCTACAAAATACCCGAGTTTCGATGGAACACCGTCACAGCTAAATTCCAATAGGCTGCCGAATCCCATGCCTATAACTTTTTTCTTTTGCGCGTTACTTAAATATTTTATCGCACTATAAAATGGTTTGGGTGGGTTTCTTAACCTTGTTGATTTATATTTCTTCAACTTTGACGGAGAACTAGTTTCCTTCTTTTTCTTGAAAGAAACTTCCTTCTTTGTCTTGGGAGAATATTCCTTCTTTTTCTTAATAGAATCTTCCTTCTTTGACTTACCAGAATCTATATCTTTAAGCAATTTAACAACCTATTTCAAAAAATTGAAAACAACATGTAATAATTAGAGTTCAAAATAAATGTAAACAACACTTAGAACATTCATTAAATAACCATAAGCTAGTGACACTTAGAACATTCATTAAATAACCATAAGCTAGTGGTATCTAACAATATAATCGTTATAATTTTACAGGTGAATTGTGAAATACAATATATGAACAAGTTCCTATTACTTCACATGTGAACGAGTACCTGAGTACATTGCATATTCAAAACCTTCAAATGTGAATTGTGAAATATAATATATGAAAGAAATATAAAAACAAACCTCCAACTCTGATTCTTCTTGAACTCCGCTTTCATCTGATAAGTTCTTAACTTCACTGCGCCCAAAACATCCCGATTCCATTTCCAAGATTTCGTGCTTTTTCATCATCTCAACACTCCAAAATTTGATTGGTCGAACGTTAACCGGAGTCTCCATATTTTTAAAAGATGTTGAGTCAAGATAGATAAGCTGAAAATAAATAAATAGCAATATATTATATTAGTAAAAATATTAAACTTAAATTCTACTGCAATTTCACATGTTCAATAATAATTAAAATAATAATAATTATAAATAGTTAAAAAGAACTTACAGTCAAAACAGTAAGCGGTCCCGTAAAAAAAGGTTTTCCACCCAAATTTGCATCTCTTCAAACAATCATAAACATACCCACACCAATCAACTGATTTAACATCAACATCTTCATCAAATAGTTCCAAAACGTCAAACTTACATTTACCACTAGGTACGCACTCTACCATCGTATTCAAGAATAATATTATAAAATTCAGAACAAACACTATCCCGTCATCTTCAGTTTCGTCAATCTTCATTACAATGTCACTTGGCCTCAGTTCCTTCACAAACTGTGCGCGCCACTTAACATAACATATAAAAAACTAATGGGTCAAAATCGAATATAAAAAATGCACAAAACTATAAGTAAGATCCACGTATGAACTATTAGTGTTTATAAATCATATAAAAAGTATTTTTTTCACATGCGAAAGAGTATAATAAAATATTAGCAAAGCGACATCAACAATGAAATACAAAACATGCATGAAACTATAGCTCAGAATTATTGTAGAGTAAATGGCTATTCACAATAAACTATTAGTAGTAAAAAATAGAATTGTACTTTTGCCACATAAACTGTTAGTGTTTAAAAAGCATATAAAAGTATTGTTTCATATGTGAAAAAGGTAGGATGTTTATTGACTTAGTGAATAATACAATGGTGAACACTCCTATATATACAAGGAATAAACCCTAATGACATCCAATAATCGGCCCATGGGCTTTGTCTAACTATCTAACTATATACGGGCTAAAACCCGATATGAACTAACTAACATTCCTCCTCAAGTTGGAGCATATACGTTAATCATGCCCAACTTGTTACAAATAAAATCTATTTGAGGTTTCCGAAGAGGCTTAGTGAGAATATCCGCAAGCTGAAAGTTTGTCTTAATATGAATCGGTTGAATGGATGGAGGATCTGTTTGTGTGCCTACTACCCGGTCTCTGATAAGATGGCAATCAACCTCAATGTGTTTCGTCCTCTCGTGAAAAACTTGATTCTTGGCTATATAAATGGCCGATTGATTATCACAGTATAGCCGCATCAAGTCTTTAGAAACAACTCCAAGTTCTATTAGAAGACGACGAATCCATGTCATCTCCGATGTTACATCTGCCATAGCTCTATACTCCGATTCAGCGCTCGATCTAGAAACCGTGTGTTGTTTCTTACTTTTCCATGACACAAGATTTCCTCCGACAAACACACAATACCCAGTAGTAGATCGTCGTGAAATCGGACAACCTGCCCACTCTGCGTCTGAGAAACCTGATATCCGACCATCTCCCTCTTCTGTGAAAGCTCCCACTCGACAATGACCCTGATCAGAATATAGGATGCCAAGGCCTGGTGTGGCCTTGAGATATCTTAAGACACGAAGAGCAGCATCCCAGTGACTGGTGCATGGTTCAGCCATGAATTGGCTCAAAACACTGACAGAAAAAGAAATATCCGGTCGCGTGACAGTTAAATAATTAAGTTTACCAACCAACCGTCTGTATCGCTCGGGATCCTTCATCGGATCCCCTTCTTTTGGGAGGAGCTTCTTTGTAGGAAGCATTGGGGTATCAACTGGTTTGCAACCCAGCAAGCTGCATTCAGTCAACATATCAAGGACATACTTCCGTTGAGAGAGAAGTATTCCTTGTGGAGAGCGAGATACCTCTATGCCGAGGAAGTACCGTAGCCGACCTAAGTCGCTAACCTGAAACTGAGTCTGAAGGAACTGTTTGAGTTCAGTGATCCCAGTAGTACCGTCACCTGTGATTATGATGTCATCCACATAAACAATTACAATAATCCTTTTCCCTTTGTTGTGTCTAAAAAAAACAGAGTGATCGTATGCACTACGAGTCATCCCGAACTGTCCCATAACACTCGAGAATCGACCAAACCATGCCCTGGGAGACTGTTTAAGACCATACAGAGAACGACGTAGTCTGCAAACTTTCGAGGCCTCCTCCTCAACAATAAACCCTGGTGGCTGCTCCATATACACCTCCTCCTCAAGAACACCATTAAGGAAGGCGTTCTTGACATCAAGCTGGTAGAGCGGCCAATGATTAATGGCAGCAAGAGCAATGCAAATACGGACAGATGGCATTTTAGCAACCGGCGAGAAAGTTTCATCATAATCAATGCCATATGCCTGAGAATAACCCTTGGCGACCAATCGCGCCTTTAAGTGATGTAAAGAGCCATCCGGGTGCAGTTTGACCGTGAATACCCAACGACAACCAACAACACGCTTCCCTGCAGGAAGCGTTTCAAGATCCCATGTATGATTGGATCTAAGAGCCCCAATTTCCTCCTCCATAGCCCGCTTTCATCCTGGATGGGCAAGAGCTGTCATCACATTCCTGGGAATCGGGTAGGAATCAAGGGTAGTAGTGTAGGCATGAGATTCAGGAGACAGATGAGAATAGGCAACATAATCGTGAATCGGGTAACGGGTGCAACATCGAGGCTCTTTGCGAAAGGCAATAGGTATATCAGGAAAAGGGGCACCTGGAGGATCATATGGTGTAGTGGAGGTAGGAATAGGTTCGGGAGTGGGTGGGGGGAGGTTGGTCTCAGAAGTGGGAGGTGGAACTGAGGACAAATCATGGTCCGGTTGGGAATCAGGAGGCTGTGACGAGTGATTACAACGTTGACGACTATATGTGAAGAGTAGAGGTGGAGGGTCTGTCGGTGGACCCGTAGGAGCAGGATCAGAAGTAGTTAGTACTGGGGAATCTGGTACACTGGGCAAGGGAAATGTGGGGATGAAGATAGAGGTGGGTAGATCAAGGTCGGGGAAAGGGTCAGACACAGAAGTGGTAGGCTCGAGAAAGTAGGGACATGACTCATGAAAGGTGACATCGGCACTAGTAAAGTATCGGTGAAGAGATGGGCTATAGCACCGATACCCCTTTTGAACTCGGGAGTAACCATGAAAGACACAACGGATAGCTCGGGGGTCAAGTTTAGTGACCGTCGGACGATTATCATGAACATAAGCCACACAACCAAAAACTTTAGGTGCTAGAGGAAATGGAGTGCCTGTAGGAAAAAGGATAGAAAATGGTGTTTTACCATGAAGAACGGGTGTGGGCATGCGATTTATTAGATATGTGGCAGTGAGAACGGCGTCCCCCCAGAAGCGATGTGGAACATGAGATTGAAATATGAGTGTGCGAGCAACATCCAACAGGTGACGATTTTTGCGTTCAGAGACACCATTTTGTTGGGATGTATATGCACACGAGGATTCATGAACAATCCCATGGGTGTTTAAGTATGATGTGAAGTCGGTGGAAAAATATTCTTTTGCATTATCAGATCGTAGAGTTTTTATTGTTGTGTTAAATTGGTTTTGAACATAAGCATTAAATTCACGAAAGGTGGAAAACACCTCACTACGAGATTTCAATAAATAAACCCAAGTAGCACGAGAATAATCATCAATAAAGGTAACAAAATATTCAAAACCCAATGTAGATTTAGTAGGGCAAGGGCCCATACATCAGAATGCAAAAGTTCAAAACAACCACTGACTTGACTAGACACTCTAGGGGGATAGGGACGCCTGGTGTGTTTACCAAGCTGACATGACTCACAATGAAAATTAAAAGACGAAAGTGGTAAATCTGGTCTCATTTGCCTCATAACCGCTGTAGAGGGATGACCTAACCGGCAGTGGTCCTCTTTGACTTTTGAAACGCAAGTGTTTGCTGTAGGACGTGGCGGGAAGGTTAAGCGGTAGAGGCCTCCTGATTCAAAACCTGTGCCAATCAGCCGGTTCGTCCCCAGCTCTTGAAAGATACAATGAGTAGGATAAAACTTAGCAAAGCAATTATTTTGTTTAGTAAGTTGGCTCACGGAACAAAGGCTATCGGGAAATTTAGGAACAAACAAAATAGAAGAGAGGTTTAGGTTTGACGAATTGGTGACGGATCCAATGCCAAGGACGGGGCAAGTAGATCCATCAGCAAGTCGAACTGGCTGGTGGGAAACTTTGTGTAGGCTAGAAAGGATATCGGGGTTCCCAGTCATGTGATGAGTAGCACCTGAATCAATAACCCAAGATGAAGTGAGACTAGGAAATGTACCTGAATTGGCCGTATTTGCGCTTGGAGCGGGGGCGGGTGTCTGAGAATTTAGAAGATGCTGCAGTCGACAATAGTCTTCTTCACTAAACGTGTAGGCCGGAGTAGCAACCGGATCTGAAGCCTCACCGGTGGCAGCCATGCGAGCTTTGGGACGAGGAGGTGGCTGGCTTCCTGGGGGACTATTTGGGCAATCCCATTTAGTGTGACCAGGTTCCTTGCAATAGTGACAGACAAGACCATTACCTCGTCCAATACCCTTTTTGTGGGTCGTATGAGAGCCTCGACCAACACCTTTACCAGTAGAGGTATACATAGCTGATGTGTCTGTAGAATTTGCATCGTGACCATACATCTCCCGTAACATATGATAAGTTGATTCAACAGAGGATGTAGCCGAAGGGTTACTCAACAGTAAGGGCCGAGCGCTCGAATACTTGGGTGATAAACCGGCAATGAAGGTCATGACATCCATCTTGGTGTTTCGCTCCTCCTGGACCTGTAAATCAGTAATGGGTGGATATGCAGCACGAAGTTCATCCCGGAGTTTAGAAAATCGTGTAAAGTAATCGGTGAATGTAGAATCGCCTTGTTCGGCTCTGCCATAGGCCTGGACCACAGAATATGCATGAGATAGAGACTCTTGAGCCGAAAAGGATGAAGGGTGATCCCACATCTTCTTCACAGTGGAAAAGTTTTGGGCAATAGTGAGAATTTGTGGTTCCATGGCATTCCATAGTGCCATTTGTATTCCACTGTCATCGATACGCTACTCTTGGGTAATCGAGGTAGCTTAGTGAGATGGTCGTCTTTGTCCACACTAGTAAGGCCTTTTTGGACAAAGAGACTCCACGAACTCCAATTTTTGGAGTCAAGCTTGATGGGAATGCATAGAACAGCAGAGTAGTTGATGATTCCTGGAGCAATCTGAGTTTCTGAAGTCTTGTTGGCCATAGAAGCTGAAGATTTGAACATCGAGCAAGAACTAATACACGAGCCGGGGCAGAAAAATAAAAGTGTCCGAATCAGAAAACTATCACCACAGGGAGGTTCGGAGGTGAAAAACAAGACGTCTGGAAAAAGTCCGGTGGCCGGAAAAGTGGCCACGCGCCGTCACTCGCCGGCGCGTAGGTGGCAGTGGCGGAGCAGCGGTGGCGCGTGGGGGCGCGTACGGTGGTGGTTTGGCGGCTGCTTTTCAGGAAATGTAAATCGGGGCTTTCCTGTGACGATGGTGGTGGCGGTGATGGTAGGGGATGTGTCGAATAAAAAAGGATTTTGTGACTGAGCAGGAGGTGGCGGCAGCTAGGGTTTGTGCAGCGAGACGGACTTCGTTTTCAGATCTGGATTCTGATCAGGTGGCGGCTAGGGTTTGGATCGAGAGCCGTAGCTCTGATACCATGAAAAAGGTAGGATGTTTATTGACTTTGTGAATAATACAATGGTGAACACTCCTATATATACAAGGAATAAACCCTAATGACATCCAATAATCGGCCCATGGGCTTTGTCTAACTATCTAACTATATACGGGCTAAAACCCGATATGAACTAACTAACAAAAAGCATATAAAAGTATTGTTTCATATGTAAAAAAGTATAAAATTCTATAAACAGAGAAGCATCAATAATGAAAAATAAAGAAGGCATAGAACTATAGCTCAAATTTATTTATGAGTAAATACTGATTCACATATGAACTATTAGTAGTAAAAAGATTAAAAAAAAACGTAGCAGTTCACATGTGAAATACTATAAACAATAACATAAAACACTACTAATAATCCAATACACATGTTAAACAAACAAAAAAAACACAAAACCATAGAAAACGAAAAAGTTCACATGTGAAAATTTAGAAAATGTGAACAAATATGATACCAGAATGAGTTTTCGCTTTTCTAGGTTGCTTGAATCGAACTTCCCATGATTTGCGAGGTATTTTACCACTATTCGAAGCCGCTGTTATATAAATTGAAAAAAAAAGCATGTGAACAATAAGCGCGAAACCATAAATTTAAAAATAAAAACTAAAAGGAGTGTGAAAGCATACTTTTCAAGATTTCTTCATCGATTTGATGTTTGGCTTCTTCTTCGGTATCAATATGTGAAGATCTGTCACTTCTTAGGGCTAAAACACAGGATCAAATAAAATTGTAAAAACTGAATGAATAAATAAAATTACTGATATTGAAGGATCTGTAACACGGCGAATTCATCGGATTGAGACATTGTAGCCAAACTTCCTTGAAGCTCAAATTAAATAACCTAATTAACAAATCAGTGCAAAAAAAAAATTACTTAGATTAAAGTATGATCTAACTGATTGAGAGTTGATGATTAATCAAATTACAGGCTCGAATTTGCAAGATCTTTGGGTGCGAGAAGGTTGAAATAAATAAATACCTTGGATTGAAGAACCCCAGAAATCGAACTGAATGTTGTTGAGACGATGGTGTCAGGTAGAAAAATGAATGTGGTCGGTCAACAAATCAAACCCCACATTTTTATTACTCTTCCAAATTCCAAACATACTCACGTTTTATTCGCTCACAACAAGGTTGGGTTGGGACCATTCTAACACAAAAAAGAAAAATAATAAAAAAAATTATAAATTCAATTTCAAACGCATCCGAATTCGAAATATCCAAAATTTCAAGTCCGAATTATTTGATCCGAAATTTCGAATTCAAATTTGGATAGTGATTCTGAAAATTTCCGGATATTTCGGATATCCGATATTCGAAAACTTAATTAGTTTTCTAAAATTATTTTTATATATGTTATTTGGAACCTATGATCCATCGTAAACTTCAAAAACTCAAAACACATTCTTCACTTTAGCTGTAACATTCGTTAATTTTTAAATCCGAAAACCTGATCGTTTAAAATTTCAGATTTATATATATATGATCAAAATCATGTGAGAACTTTTTGGGAATTGAGAACTATGACAACCATTTTGGACCACAAAAAAACCCAAAAATAAAAATAAAATCATAAAACAAAAAAAAACAAAAAAATAAAAAAAGTAAAAAAACCAAAGTTCTTATTTATCATCCTGGTTTCTTAAAAAAAACGTAAAAAAAAATTCTCGGTTTAGCAAAATTATACATATATGTATAATATGTACATATATGTACACACATGTTTTTTTTCCTATACAAATATGTATAATTTAAGGTAAATGATCATATATATACACACATTTTTTTTCTATACACATATGTATAATTTAAGGTAAATGATAATGTACATATGTGTACATTACGTAACTAGAGATTAAATGAAAGTATACATATGTGTATAGATATAATACGAATTAAAAAGAAAAAAAAATCTGTTTTTATTATTATACATATATGTATAATATGTACACACATGTTTTTTTCTATACACATATGTATAATTTAAGGTAAATAATAATGTACATATGTGTACATCACGTAACTAGAGATTAAATGAAAGTATACATATGTGTATAGGTATAATAGGAATTAAAAAGAAAAAAAAAATTCGGTTTTTTTAATGAAATCGGAATGAATTATAAGAATTTTGGTTTTTTTACTTTTTTAAAATTTTTGTTTTTTTTTTGTTTTATAATTTTTTAAATATTTTTTAGAGGTTTTTTAGTGGTACAAAATGGTTCTCAAAGTTCTCAATTTGCCAATGGTTCTGTTAGGATCCTTACCCTATATATAATATATATATATATACATATATATATATATATAATGTTATTAATTTTTTTGAACGACAATTTTTTTCTTTTTTAAACATTGTTCTATGGGACTTGAACCAAATATCTTCCCCACCCAAACCTAGGTGTTTAAAGGCTTTGCCTTTACCAATAGACCACCACCCCATTGGTTATAATGTTATTATATTTAATCGCAAGTTTCGTTTGATGTATATTATGCATTTATTGCGTTTAAAACAAAGTTTATGGACCAAATATGTCAAATTCCAAAAGTCTGATTTTTTAGTCTCGCCGCGTAGCGCGACGGATGCCAGAGGTTATGTTTAAGACCAAGCCAATAGTTATGTTTCTGTTTCCACGCGACGGAGCCACCCCTGGCTCGTCGTGCTACGCGACCAGAGTCACTGTTATGATTTTTTTTGTTAAAATCAAGCATTCAATCCAATTCATCATCAAATTGATTCGCTTTATGTTTTGATTAACATTGTTATGATCACATTAATCTAGTTTAATCAAAATTCCTATGTTACAACTTTAATTTGATGATTATTATTCAAATTCTAAAGACATTTTAATTCAGTTCATTTCCTTGAACTATGTCCGCTATAAATAGGAATCCATATCTTTGCCTTTCACTTTGCCGCAATCACAATTGCAAAAAATTTTCTTGTTCTTGAGCTCTCTTTGGTGTTTTGTATAAGTTTGATTTCAAAACATCAAACCGACCCAAGTTCCAAGTTTTATCTTTTTGTCTTATGTTCACTCCTCGGGTTAGTATGTTAATTTTTTGTAAGTTTAATTCGTTTAGGACACTATGCCATATTAAAAATATTTGTCAATGGTATTCGTCTGACCGAAAATGAACTCAACTCGCTTATGTTTATTTGGACAAAGTTTGTATATTTTCTACATGAAACCTTCTTAAAACATAAACTTGTATAGTCCTAAACTAAGAATAACATTTTACCGTGTTGGAAACGAACCAGTCTTAAAAACCGGGTTTGATTCCGACTAAAAACGAAACACTCGCTTAAATCTATTTTCTTACTTTTTGGGCTCTTTTAACTTTCTTGAACGACTAAACTCATAAAATTTTACTAACAAATATCACAACCCAATTCTTGAATAAAATTTACCAACTTGGATATTCTTACGATGAAAACGTAACTAAGCCAATTATAGTGGAAAATATATATTTTCGTTCAAAATTCTAAAAGTTGAACAAAACTAAGACACCTTCGTTATTTTTATTTTTTGGCGAATGCCTTGATCATAGAATTAAATTTGAACAAACTTGAAACTTTGAACAAAAATATATAACTAAGCCACCTTCGTTATTTTTATTTTTTGGCGAATGCCTTGATCATAGAATTAAATTTTCTAGCATCACTCATCGAACCCAACTTGTACTGTTCAGCTCGCTTACGTGTTTAATTCGTCTTCACTCGCTTAACTCCATCAAGTGAGTTTCATAACCCCTTTTTAACATTTTACAAATTTTGGGGTGCAGCATGTTCAAGTTTCTTTATCCTTAGTTTTGTGATTATTATTTCAAACCAATTCGTGTTAATGTTATTCTTTCATATCGTTTATGGCTTTAAACGGGGTACTATGTGTAATGTGTTTATCGCTTTATGGTTGATACATCAAGCATCAAACATTAAACATCAAAGTGGGAGTGTCCGACGGGACGTACCCGCGCCGCCTGTAATATTTCACGGTTGGACTAAATAGTAGTTAGCATTCCTCTTGTTTCGCAACTTTGCCAGGAAAGTGGGGCGTTATTTAATACTTGTTATCATTTATGTTATGGTTAGCAATGCTACATCGGGCATATAAATTGAGCAAAGTTTTTATATTATGTATTTTTTTTTTAAACTCATGAAATCTCATCAACTTAAATGTTGACAAAATATATTATTTTCAATATGCTACAGGTTAAATCGACGACTTGCCAATGATGAAGATCATTTAGTACACATTAGGACATTTAAATAAAGAATTTACTTGTTAATCGACGAATGTTTCATGCTTCTTTCGTCTATGAACAATTTGTATACCTGTTATGTTATGAAATGATATAAATATAATATTGCCACATTAATAGTGTTACGAGCTTATGCTCAATCTGTACGTACGTACCACCCGGGCTTATTCCGCTTAAATTCGGGGTGCTACATGTAAGGCTCAGATCCCGGAAACCCTACTTTTGCTCGGGTTGGATTTACTCATTCACATAATTTGGAAATCAGAGTTAATTAAAAAAAATTGTGGACATAAAAATTCATACATTCAATCATACGTGGATCTTCCTTCTCTTCGATGCCAGTTTTTATTTATTCGCCACGTGTCTCCCTCTAAGAAACCTGCCTCATTCTATTAACCTGCGTGCATACTAAAAGTCAGCCACGCTGAGTGAGTTCTAGTTAATTAACATACATTACATTCACTTACTTATTAATACGCATCTGGGAATACGTATTAAATACTTACTTGTTCATCTATCATTCATACATATATGCATACGTTCATACATTTTTTCATAATTCATACTGTCTTACTTATTACTCCTATACTTACATTACTTTCATATTACTTCTTCATTTAAAGAGCATTTCGCCCTAAATACCTCGGATATTATAAGGGCCCAGCACCCTACATACCTCGGATATTATAAGGGTCCGGTTCCCTCCATACCTCGGATATTATTAGGGTCTGGTGCCCTCCTTACCTCGGATATTATTAGGGTCCGGTGCCCTTCATACCTCGAATATTATTAGGGTCCGGTGCCCTTCCTCATACCATTCAACCATACATACGTTTATTATAATATAATTATTATAACTACGGGTATACTAAATTAATCATTCAATAACATTCACATACATTCACAAATATATCTACTATACACTTACCATTCAAGTTAAGTGTATTAATCTAACACGTCGTAGTATGCACACAGCCCCGGAAAGCGTAACATAGAAAAGGGGCTAGAACTCACATGTAGTCGGTTCCTTTCTGAGTTAATCGTAATGCCTCTCTTCAACTGAGTTTGACTAACTGTTTATTGAATAACACGTATTAATTCTCTATCTTTTATTCTTTTATATTTCTAAGTAACCAAGCCTTTATGTAACCATACTTTATTAGTTTAATGTACTTAACTTTATTTTATTAGTGAACTGATTTTATTAGTTTAACATTCCTTGGGTTCGTGTCAAGTTTACATTTTAATCGAGTTCGGCTAGGTTCATATATTTTATAAGTTAACTACTTCTGTAAAGAACTTATACATTCAAGCATTCTTACGAGCTTCATAAGTTAACGGGTTCTTTAACGAATCGTTTCTCGAGTTTATGTTTTTATTTGTTAAGTTCTTATGTTTTTATAAGTTATCCACTTATTTAACGAACCCATATGTTTAAGCATTCTTGAACGAGTTCCATAAGTTAGTGGTCTATTTTGAGTCGGGTTGCGGGTTCGGGTCTTGTTTAAGTTATTGCATCCTTATTATACTTTTTATTATTTTTATGCATTATTATTATTATTATTAAAGCATATTTACCAAAACACCCTCTTCCCACTTAATATTTGTAACCAACCTGTAACATTTCGGGTTTTTCGTACTCATATTTGTATTCGTTTATCGGGTTAAGAACATTTTTCGAATCTTTTTATTAATAGAATTTTGCATTTATTAGTGAAATAATTATTTTTATTTTATTTTATACTTCCTTAACTTTCATTTGTGCCAAATAGCCCTTAGAAACTCTTAAAATCGCTTTAAATAGCTTAAAAATGCGTTTTTGGAACTACAGGGGACTAAAACTGTCAAAAGTTTAAAGTCTGGTGAAGTTACACCTTCATGCGGAGGGAAGATGTAGCCTTGCATCTTAGCGTGATGCGAAGATGCAACCAGATCAGCCAAATTAGTTCGTGATCTTCGTTTAATGCTAAATCTTTCCAAAATCAACCCCAAATCATGAAATTTGAGCCACAAGTTATTGTAGTGTGTAATGATGTCTAGGTTCATACTCTGTAATTATATCAATATATCGATGGATTCAAGACCCGATTTCATCTTTAATTGTATCATTCGGTTACCAAAATCGACCCGTTTCTTGTCCAACAAGTTGGTTTAACCGCTATATAAACACATCATAATTCCAAACCCTAAAGTTTACTGCAACTAAGCATTCTTAGCCGTCACATACCCTATACCCCGACGTTTCTTGCTCGTTATTGCTCGTTTAAGTGAAGTTTCGCTAGCTGCATTTTGATTTTACCGGTTCTATCATCTTTGACCTTGATTTCCCGTTAATCTAAGCATAGTCCGGATAAATTGTTAACTGATCAAACGTTCATTAATACTCACTTGTCGATAATCCTCAATCAATTTCTGAGATTGAGGGGCATTGACGGGTCAATTAGAATCAAACCTGTTTAAGTGCAAAATAGTCAATAACTTTGACTATCCGTTTTCCCATACTTCTAGTCGGACTAAACGTTCGGTCCAGAAGACTTTTATTCTCGTACAACATTTTAAGGCTACTGACCAAAACCCGAATTCCGACTCGCTGTTCGGATTCTGGTCAGTACCAGCTCGCTTAAATCTTAAATATAACATAACTTGAATTCTAAATGTTCATTTGGATTGATTCCAGCGGCCATGAGTTCGTTTTTATTTGTGTTATCATATCTCAAATATTCGGATTCTGATTTGTTTATAACATTTGATGTGTAGTGGACGACTCGCTTATGCGTTAGCTCGTTTAATCACATTTATCACTCGCTTGTCATCAATCTAAGGTGAGTTTGATCATTCCCCTTTTTATCTACCGTTTTCCAACGTTTTGGGGACATATGCGTACTTATCATATTTTTCTATCACATATATATACACAAACTCGCAAACATAATCATTGTGTGTACATAAATAAAATGTTATTTGCTAATTGCTACTTGCTTATTTGTTTACTATATCGCAATCAGATAGGTCCAACGTATTCCCTTGTATAGGGTGCTCATTAGTATGATCATACGACCTTCTTAGTAACCGGAGCCCGATTCGCTTGGCGAAGGTAAACCGACAATTTTAGTCATTATAATCAATGCCCGATTCGCTTGGCAACGATTCATTGGCACACTATCAAGTCTTTGATTGTGTATATGGTTTGTTAAAGTTTGGTTGATTATTACCACATAGATTGGTTTGCGTATTTAGTATTTAACATTTATCATTTATCTATCATATATATATATTATTGTTGTGTCAAAATTTGGTGATCATCTCACTCAACATGTGTTGTTGACAAATTCTTTTATTTTCTACGCATATGCAGGTTGCTTTGTATTGAAGATTGAAGTTGGACACTTAGACAAGACCATAGGATATAAACAAGATAATCATTATTTGAGCTTACATTCATATATTTAAATTGTTTGTTATATTTGGATATTGTGTGTATTCTTTCAATAAAATAATTAATTAGATATTGTCACCTTTTATGTATGATAGTATCTTCGAGCTGTGAGCAATCGGATCACGCCCCATTATTTCCACCTTAGGTTGGGGTGTGACAGATTGGTATCCGAGCCGAAGGTTATAAGATAGGTCGTTAGAAATGGTCCTAGTCATATGTTATAAACCCTATACGTGCCTATCTGAACTGCCTTATGTGCTATTTAATTGTTTGTAGCTTGCTTAGATTAATTATTTTATTATACCCATCTTATTTATTGATTTCACGCACACACAAATTCCGAGGCTATGCCTCACATTCAAAACATTTTCTAAATCTTTTATTTTAGTAGATTATCCTTTTATTTTGGGAAATTCCTTAAGAATTCCCGAGTTTTGTTTTTACCCCTCTCATTAGAGCATGGAAGTAGGGCATGTTCGGTTAGTAGCCGTAGGGGACTGTGAGTTGGGCCTTGGCAAAACGGTTCCAAGAACCCAGGTTAGACGCTATTCTTTACCTGGAGGATAACCTGACCACAGTACTCGAGTCTCTAGGCCAAAGCAGAACGAGATGTCATACGAGGACCTTAAGTGATCAAACGTAACAGGCTAAACGGTTGCACTCCTTTTAAAAACTGAATTCACGGTGGTTCATGGCTAAATTCGGGAAAAAACCTTCCAAATTGTGTTTTTAAATCATTTTAAATGCTTAGCTGGGTGAAAAATATATGGAAATCCATAGGCACTCCAACTATCCATTTCTTAAACCATTTTCAATTCGATTTTTGGTTGGAACGTATCTTCCGGGGTGGTTCCCGAGATACACCAACTACTCATATTTGATTTGTTGATTCGATATTTAGTTGGGTTGGTTAAATGCCATGTAACGCTCATGGTCTGACCAACTCCATTGATTTGATAATTCGTTAATTCGTTGGGTCAGTTAAACGCCATGTAACGCTAATAGGCTGACCAATTCAATTGTTTATTACTCGTTATTTTAATTGGGCTGTTCAAATTGCCATGGAACGCTCATGGGAGGCCCAATTCACAAACATTATGTTGCTTAATTAGTCAGGCCAATTAAATTTCCAAGGAAAGCTCATGGGAGGTCAACACGTTTGATATGTATGGTTATTTTATTCCTGGAAAAATTTCATAAGCATTATTTATTTACTTAAATGCCTCAAACTTATATACATTATTTTAAATCCCGACTCGTCCTCGAGTCGTCACTAACATAACTTCATACACATATATATACATACGCATCTCTATTATTTCACATCAACTCATTTCCACAACTTACCCGTCATCTTACACATTTTCATTATTGATCATCGTAGAATGTCTTCTCAATCTCATCGTCGTAATCATCGTCGTTTGTTGACCCTCATGATCGCCGTTTGGCTGCTAGAATCACTAAGGAGTTCACTGCTGCTTTACCCGAGGTCGTGTCCCAACTGCAAAATATCAACTCTAATGGATCCGCTACCTCGGCTACACCAAACAACTACCACTACAAGAACTTCACAAGTGCTAAACCCCCTCCTTATCTTGGCGAGGAGAATGTTACTAAGCTCCTCCGTTGGTTTGAACAAATACAGAACAAGTTTATCCGCTGCGAATGTCCGGACGATAAGCGTACTAGGTTCGCATTGAGCGTCTTTGAGTAAGGGGCTCTCACATGGTGGAACTCTTATAAGGACCTCCACGGTGTTGAAGAAGCTTTGGCTATGACTTGGGAGGAACTCAAAGATGCAATGAAGAGAGAGTTTTGTCCGGAGCATGAACTGCAAAGGCTCAAGACGGAGTTTTGGGAACTCAAACAAATCGGTGGTGACAATTCAACATACTCAAGCCTTTTTAAGGAACTTAGCCTGCTAGTACCTGACCTTGTAACTCCTATGTCTCGTGGTATTCGAAAGTACATTCATGGATTGCCGACAATTTTCCGTGATGCTTTGGTTAGTCGAGACCCTCTCACGATCGAGGAAGCTATTGCTCTTGCTGCTTCACTATTTGATGACCATGTTAGAGATGGAACCCTACCTTCCAAGGATGCTAAACCTACTCTTGAAAACTCCAAAACCGATCCCTCCACTGATGCTAAGGCCGAAACCAAAACCCCTCTGCACATTAGTACTCCTTCTCGTCATAAACGTAAATCCAACCACCATAACTATGTTGTTAACCAAGCCAACTGTGACACCTCACTCTTCCACGTTAACACCGTCAACCCAACTCCATTATATCGCACGTCATGCATAACATTTACACGATTCAGTAACAAGTGACACACATGAGTCCTATTGTAAGCATTGGTGATTAATGTCGAACCGGTTACATTAGTAACTTGTATGATTTAATTATTGCATGATAAGTGATTATGTGTTAAATGTTTTTCCATATTATAATTAGTTATTAAAAGTCTAGTGTAAAAAAAAATTAAGCTCCTTGCGCGTCTCGTAGCCCGGGGCCTCATCCTCCGTGCGGCTTGGGGGACGACCAGGTCGGGAAAATTTCTTTATAACCTATTTTTCAAACCCTAATCACCCCATAACCCTTTCCAGCCGTCATTGGACGAAATACATAAGTTCTTGGGTCACTCTGGGAGCTTGTGGGTGATTAGGAAGATTAGGGGTCATCAACATCATTATATGATCGTTAATTGTAAGTGTTTCATCGATAATAACTCGTTTATGTGCTTGTCTAGTGTTCGTGTTGAAAAACCCTAATAAGATATGAAATATTTCTGTAACTGGAGGTTTTATGATGGTTGTAAAGATGTTGGAGCGTTTATTAGTGTGGTAGAACATTAGGGTTGTCGTATACATGATTATTGATCGATATTTGTTGAAATCAGAATGCTGACAGCTTTGTACTTGCTTATTGTTTCGACTGTAACTTGATGATAAACGATGCTTTTTAATATATTCTTGATTCTAGGATATAGTTCGTCTAGTCTAGTTTCCAGAAAGTTATGAATTGTAATTTTTGGATATACAAAAGAGTTTTTATGATTTTACAAGATTGCATGTCTAATTTGATATGGGAGGATGTTTTCTGGTCTAACTTCCCGACATCATAACTTGAGATTGACAAAGCCAAATGCATTAGTTCCACTTCTGGAACTTAGCATTATGAATTTAGGAGACAACCCAATTGGCTTTGCATAATTTAGATAAATGAATTTATTGAACCATTAAAATACTTTTTGTTGCGCAATCTACTAAACTATTTGTACCTATCTGCAATGATTGAATTATTGTGAGCTTTTTGTACATGATAAAAATATAATAAAATTTTTTTGAGAAACCTAATCCATTTATTCTACTGTGATAAGTTTTGTAGAATTTATCTTTGAGTTTCGCATAGTGAATAAAATTAGTTTGTACATGCTAAAATCTGTCTCGTGAACTGAATGATCATAAGTTAAGTTGTTAGATGAATAGTTGGTTGCTTTTGCCATGATATAATGTGTGGATACATGTTAGGACTTTTTGGTACATTTGACATTACTTATTATCACCAACGAGTCGTTGGGTCAAGTTTGTGTTTGTGTGTGGGTCCATAGGTGAGGTTTAGAGTCATGTGTTATTGAACACAGTCTCATAGCTTAAGCACTTGTACTAGGTAACAGTTAACGAAGTCAAGTGCATACATTTGGTTGAGAAAAGTCCATTACACGTGTCACCAGGTGAGTTCATGCTTTTTCCTAGTTGTTTCTAGATCGAAAACAACAAAACTATTTTCGTATACTTGTTTTCTGGATTGAAAACAACAAAACATTTTCCTTGCTGGTTTTCTGGATTGAAAACATGGACATACTTACATACTGGTTTTCTAGGTGAAAACGCAGCGAGTTGTTTTCTGGATTGAAAACATGGACATACTTACATACTGGTTTTCAGGATGAAAACGCATTGACTAACTTTGGATTTATGTATTTTCTTATATATCACAAGTGTATACTAGATGCCCTCATATCACTTAAAGTCCTTACATACCTTGAACCTTTAGGATGGGATCGCGGGGAAATTTAAGTAGTACTACTAGGTTTGACAAACCCCACCTACTATAACTCGACTAGAGGTCGGACGGGTGTAAATTGTCCTAACATACATCGCCAGTGTTTTGTGATAGACCTGGTAAGAAGGCATACAGACAGTCAGCTTTGGTTCAAACGTCTTGTAGCTTGTAAATGAGTTAGCTACCCTGGTATATTTGAAAAGTGCTAAATCTACATACACTACTTATGCTACGTATATATAGTACTTTTTACTACAACTTATGAACTCACAACCTCGTGTTGACTCTTGAGTATTTATACTTGCCCAGGTTGCTAAGTGTGCTAAGGAGCGGGTTGCATTGCATAAATCAGGAGTCACACTTGTCGCATGAACTTCTATTGCACATTGTTTATATATGATGGGTTGTGCATGTTCAAACACATTGTTATTGTTTATCTTAAAACACTTACTTTAACGCTTCCGCAATACTTTTAAATTATCGGTTTGGATTTTGTTTTCTCAAGTTTGAATGAGACTTAAATAAATGTTTTGAATACTTTAATTTGGTTGTTTGGTATAACGAATGAGCTAGATCCTGGTATGTCATGCGCCTCGCGATAAAACTCCGTTAGTCGTAATTTGGGGGTGTGACCGAAGAAGACTATTTCTGTGAGAAACACAAGTACCCACTGCGGTATCTAAGAAGAGTTTATGATGACAAGGCATCTACGGGTTTCTTCAAGGTGGGCACAATAAGCCTATATGGCCAAGCGAATGAATCCTATAATGCTAGTTCTGTAGAGGTGCCATAAGGGCTAGTGAGTACACTCAAGAGAACATGGGTTCTGATTCTTGTTATAATCATCGGGTTTTCCATCTATTCATTCATTTCCCTAAGTATGTCTGGATTCTTCATATTCAAATCTGTCTTCTCGAGTACAAGAGATTGATGGAAAGTAGAACTATAGGGCTGGCTGAGGACCTCATCCTAAGATCATATACTTATAATGAGCTTAAGAAGGCAACTAACGGGTTCAAACAAGAGTTAGGGAGGGGCTCATTTGGTACGGTCTATAAAGGCAGTATTCACAAAGGGAATAAACAGACAGCAGTGAAGCGGCTCGAGAAGGTGGTAGATGAAGGCGAGAGAGAATTTTGAGCTGAAATGCAGGTGATCGGGAAAACTCATCACCGAAATCTAGTCCGGCTCCTCGGTTATTGTGCAGAAGGTAAATCCGAGAGGCTTCTTGTTTATGAGTACATGAGCAATGGAACCCTAGCTGACCGTCTGCTTAAATCCGAAAGACTTCCAGACTGGTCTGAAAGAGTGCAAATCGCCCTTGACGTTGCTAGAGGAATCCTGTACCTTCATTAAGAATGTGAGTCACCCATCATTCATTGTGACATAAAGCCTCAAAACATTTTAATGGAGGATTTCTGGACTGCTAAAGTCTCTGACTTCGAAATGGCCAAATTACTCATGCCAGATCAATCCAAGACATTCACAGATGCTCGAGGCACTAGAGGGTAAGGGTACTACTATTTTCAAGATTCATGTTATCTAATGGTTTCTTGAAATGAGCATACCGTATGTTTTGTTTTGTTTCGTAGGTACTTGGCACCCGAGTGGCAGAAAAACGTCCCAATATCAGTGAAGGTTGATGTTTTCAACTTTGGGGTCGTGTTACTGGATATCATATGTTGTAGAAGGAACTTGGAAGTACGTGTATCCAATCCAGATGAAATTATTCTCTCGAAATGGGTTTACAAATGCTTTGAAGGAGGGAAACTGGACCTGCTTGTCAGACATGAAGAAGTGGAGAAAGAGAGTTTGGAGTGGTTTGCCAAAGTGGGACTTTGGTGCATTCAGGATGAGCCCGCTCTTCGCCCCTCTATGAAGTGTGTGGTGTTGATGTTAGAAGGGATAACAAATATTGCTACTCCTCCTTGTCCAACTTCAACATGGTTATTATTTCTTTTGCCTGATTATGGTTTCACTTTTGTTCTTTTAAAACCTTATCTATTAAACATTACTCCAGTCTGGATTAGCCAATCGTGTTAATTCCTGCTTAACTACACTCCATTAACAACTTAAAAGTTTTTTTGACTATTTAGTTAAGTTGTTATGTTCTTATGTATACGGTCAGTCCCTTATCTTTAACAAAATTAAAATGAAATCCATCTAATAGTAACACTTTCTTCATTACAATCTTATGGTCACGTGATCTTGATGGTGGTAAAGGCATAGGGGTTTGGAATACATCACAAAACTCCCAAGTGCGGGTTCGTCCGCAGTATGTTTCATGTTCTTCGTGACTCTTGTTTAATGCTAGTATGGCTTTCCGGATCTATATGAATATGGAACAAATTAATTTCATTAATCCATGAATCATTCTTTTTTCC
Source organism: Bidens hawaiensis (assembly GCF_021521415.1). Taxonomy (NCBI): domain Eukaryota; kingdom Viridiplantae; phylum Streptophyta; class Magnoliopsida; order Asterales; family Asteraceae; genus Bidens; species Bidens hawaiensis. Next base: position 200,092 of record NW_027504869.1, read on the forward strand.
ACAGTACAAAGGGTTACATTTGTGTAGGACCCTATAACTTGAAACCTTATTCCTAATCTTGGCAAAAAGGCGGGTCGTATCACTCAATTGGTGACGGGTGCAAAATGGGTTTGGGTTAGGCTAGGTTCAGGTCAAACCCGATCAGGTTGAAATTAGTCGTTTTAGAAAAAAAAAGTTGCCAAATAGGTTCACCCATTATATTTTTATATTGTGGCTATTGGTAATCTGGAGGTGGTGGCAAAGGTGAGGGGAACGACGATGAGATGATCTCAGCCGTAGTAGGGGACTATAGGGTGACGGTGGTGTTGGCGATGGGCAACAATTATTGTGGTTTTAGTGGTGCTGACGGCAATACTAACTTGTTTCCCTGAACTGCATTGTGAGCCTTTTAAAGTTCCAAACAACATAACTAAGAGGTTGCTAGCCATAGTTATCGTGTGGGATAATCAAAGATCCCCTTTAAACCATGTTCTTTGCATTATCCACTGGCTAGGCGAACTAATTTCTAAGTGGCATTGGAATTCAGCAGCAAGTCGTTTGTATATGCAATTATGGGTCAAGTTCAAATCGGTTAATAATTGTAACTGTTTGGTACCAAGTGTTGAAATCTAAGGCTCTTAAATTATCTGAGGAATTAAGTCGTTCTCCAGTTCTTTCCTAATCAATTTTCTTACATTTGTGTCTGAGAATAAACTTCTTACTTGTAAGACCCTGCTTCCCGAGAATCCTACAGCTGGTAATCATATCCAAAATTTCCCAAAATTTTAAAACCAAAAATAAGTCGTTTTATAAAAAACCATTTAAGAGTAAATTAACAGCGGAAATTCATTAGTATTAAAAATGCCCAAAACCTGGGAAAAGGTTCCAAACAATAAGTAGCGGTAAATGTTAAGTATCTAAAATCCCAACCCGGGTACAAGTGCACAAAAATCAAATGTAAACAAAATGTCTGTTTTATTTCAAAATCTTTGATTAGGAACGCCTTAAACCATCCGAGTAGTCTCCAGCACGTCCAAGTAGTAATCTCAAGTCCCTAACCTGAAACTCAAAGTAACATACACACAAAGTCAGCTTGAGCTGAGTGAGTTCAAGTTTTAATAAACGACATTTATACAAATCATTCCAAGAGTTTAAATATAATACGGGATATGAACAAATAGGCATTGGGTAAAGGATAAGTAGCCATATTATATATATATACATATATATATATATATATATCCCTATGTATAACATCCAAATAATAACATGAAGGTCGAACACGCGTACGACCCAAGCACGTGATACGGAATTTTAGGGACCCGTTATGATGATAATGACACACGAGCCGCCCCCCTTACGGGCTTTCCAGGGTCGGCCACAGGATTTAATAACCTGAGTAGTATAGTTTGGCCCGGCTAAGATCATCATGCACGCAACATTCCATCCGATGGTGATCATGCCACACGAGGCTCCCCCCTTACGGGTTTTCCAGGGCCCGCCATAGGATTTTAGAATCTGAGTAGTATAGTTTGGCCCGGCCAAGATCACCACCCACCATATGCAAACACAAAGTAGGCATACGCAAACACCTTAGTTAATAGTAACTAATTAACATCACTAATCATAGGCCATAAAGTAACACATGCGTAAACATACGTATATATTATTCCAAGAAATATCATACTGCAAGTAGGCCTATGGTCCATAAGGTAACACATGTGTATACATACATAAATGTCATCCCAAGATATACCATAATCCAAGTATGCCTATGCAAAATCATTTAAACGGTTTATCAAGCAAAATCTGTTAGGTGTGTATGCTAGCCCAAAACTTGAAAAGAGTAAAAAGGGGCATCATAAACTCACCTGACACAAGGCACACAAGCACCACGAGCTAGAGAATCCCTAATAATTTCCACAACTCACACGCCTGTCGGATTATAGACAATAATTACTAACGATACCGAATGGACTCGTTTGTCCTACGAGGTGTTCTAACATGGTTTGAGTTACCTACGCCTCATCCTTACCAATTTCAATTACAACATCCCCCGGGACCTTATATTACCAAGATCACACTTAGATAGTCCCGGAAATAAAGAATTCCCAAATTGCCCCCGGAAGTGTTAGGTGAGACGAATATGCGTGATTAAGAGTTGTTTAGGCACTTAACATCCAACTCAGCCCTGTGTGGGCCAAATTTGATAAAATAACAGCCTACTAACCAACACAATACTACACGAGTTGGATGGGTCGGTAACTCGCAAGCACAACGCACCAACTATCAAATAAATGCGAATTTGCGTTGTACCGACCCGTTTGAGTAACCGATAACCAATTCGGCCCCAATACTAAAAAAAATAATTTTCCAACAGCCAGTATTTCAAACCAAAGCTACCCGAACTGAATTGGTTGTTAATCATTTCCAACGTCGCGTTAAACGCAACAATTCATTATTCTAGACAACCGAACACTAGCTTTCAATCTACCACTAGTTGACCAATCAAACGGACACCAATGCACATGATTTTAATGTATGTTACATTGGACATACCTAAGAAGATTATGGAGCAAGAATCTCAATCAAAACAGCCCCGAAAGTGTTCAAAAGGACAGCCACCGGTTTAGCCTAAAACGAAAGTATCGATCAATAACTAGTATAACATACAGATTTTGGCATGCAAAGATGTATTTTATTACATAGGAAAACCATAGAAATAAATTATGAAACTTTTACCAGAGTTTGATAAATGTCTTAGGCTTTTAAAACTAATTTTGTTTATATTTTTCCAATGCACACAAAAATCATAAAAATCCTCCAACACAGAAAGGTACGTGCAGCTATTTCAGTGTGCAGCAAAAGTGTTTTATTTGTTTAAAAATCAATACCAAACCAAATTACACGATTCCAATTTGATTGGGATCCTAACTCAAAATGTGAACTTTCAGAAGTGGAATCAACCATTTTGGACTTGTCAGAAAAGAGTTATGATGTTAGGAAGACAGACCAGAATTCGTCACTCCGCATCAGCTTTGACACACGTTTTTATAAAATCATAAAAAGCATTCAAATCTCGTCCAAAAATTACAAATTATACCTTTCTGGAAACTAGACTCAAAGTAGAATATCATGAAATCAAGAATCGATCAAAAAAAATCAATTTTCATCGAGTTACAGGCCAAATAATAAACGAGTACGAATCTGTCAGCAACTGTTTTAATCAAAACTCAAACCCTAACATGTTTATGACATCTCTAGGGTTCAGTAAAAGGTTTTAATGGTGAAAAAGACGATCCTTGATGTAATACTAACCTTGAATTGGAGTTTGGATCCATAGAATGGCTGGAAAAATAAAAAAAACATGGTGGGGTTTCTCTCTTGCTCCGATCGTACGTAGGAGGGAGGGAGGGAGGGAGGAAGGGAGAGAGACAAGGTTAGGGCTTATTACATTAAAATGTTACACATAGGCTCTCAAACTTGTAAAACGTAATATTTTGGACTGAAAGTTAATTAATATGACTTACAAGAATGGCTAGAAAGTCCCTGAAGAATGCCAGATAGATCCCAATTAATATAAAAACTCAACAACGTGCATGCCGTTAAATGAAAGTTAGCTGGTGTTACATACTAAACTAGCCTTCAAGGAATAAGAGGTGATGTTTTGAGCAAAGCGATGGATTACAAGGCTCTGACTTAGAAAGATGAAACCCCGGCTTTTAAACAAACATTTATAAACGATCAAGCCGATTAACGAAATTTACAGGCGTTATAAGTCTACCTTCCTCACAATGGTATTCGTCCACGAATCCCGCCAAGACAGGAACTGCTGCGTGTAGAGCTTCATCATATCATCCTTGGGTTCCCAAGTAGCCTCGGAACCCTCACGGTGCCCCCACTGCACCTTCACCTGACTAACCACCTCATTCCTCAATTGCCTTTCTTGTCGGTCAAGAATGGCGATAGACTCCTCAATATAACTCAGCTTACTATCGAGTTCAATGACCCCAAGAGGCACTCGGGCCTTCTTGTCTGCCAAACATTTCCTTAGATGCGACACATGGAATGTAGGATGAATCCCAGCAAGCTCGTCAGGTAAATCCAGTTTATAAGCTACCTCCCCATCACGGGACAAGATACGAAACGGACCTAAGAATCTCAGACTAAGTTTCCCCCGCTTATGAAAGCGAATGATACCTTTCCAAGGAGAAACCTTTAACATACCTGATCGCCGGCCTCGAACACAATAGGCCTTCCCCTGTTATTCGCATAGGACTTTTGCCGGTCTTAAGCGACCTTCATAAAAGCCTTAATCTATCAATTTTTTTGTCGCAGCCTTAACCATCTCTAAACTACCCAATTGTTTATGACCAATGGAGCCCCAACTGAAAGGAGTCCTACACCTACGCCCGTACAACATCTCAAACGGTGGTATCCTAATAGTGGCGTGGTAACTGTTGGTATAAGAAAATTCAACCAATGGAAAATGATAATCCCAACTACCACCAAAGTCGATAGCACAAGCCCGCAACATATCCTCGAGAGTTTGTATGGCCTTCTCCGATTGACAATCATTATACTTCGCCCCGTCTCCAATGACTTACAACAACTTTTCTTGACCCCACATATGTTCCGACGTAATCCATTCCACCTGCAATGCCTCACTCTGAACGTTGGCTATCTGCTGCAAAATATCAGGTTTGAGAATAAGCAGATAAGATTTCACACTGATGGGTTTCGGCCTCTCCTTCCGGTTTAACGCGTCGGCCACCACATTAGCCTTACCGTGATGGTACATAAACTTAAGATCATAATCTTTAATCAATTCTTACCACCGACGTTGTTGCATATTTACTTCCTTTTGCTCGAAGAATTACTTTAAACTCCTATAATCAATGCAAATGACACAAGGAATAACATGTAGATACGGTTTCCATAAATTAAGCGCAACCACGACTGCCGACAGTTTCAGAAAGCTACGAATTTCAGATGGTAACTTAGGAGATTCCCACTTATTTATGGCTTCCACCTTTGCAGGATCTACCAAGATGCCATTTGGGTTAATAACATGACCCAAGGATTGAACCTCACGTAACCAGAAAGAGCGCTTAGAAAATTTCCCGTATAACTTGTTTCCTCCCAAAGCATCCAAAACTTCAGTGAGGTGACGAGCGTGATCGATTTCGCCTTTGGAATACATGTGAATGTCATCAATGAAAACAACAACAGAACGGCCAAGCATCGGCCTATACACCTGATTCACAAGATCCACGAACGCTGCCGGTGCATTGGTCAAACCGAAAGACATCACGAGGAATTCAAAAGGTCCATAGCGAGTGCGGAAAGCGGTCTTAGGGATCTCTTGCTCCCGAATTTTCATCTGATGATACTCCGACCTAAGGTCGATCCTCGAGAACCAACTAGCTAATTGGAGCTGATCTAATAAGTCATCGATCCTTGGTAGAGGGTACCTATTTTTCACGGTAAGTTTATTCGATTAACGGTAGTTGATACACAAGTTCTGACCACAGATAATCCGAGCATCCACGCTAGCAAGCCAATCCAACCCAAGCACCACATCGAAACAGGCCGGCGGCATTAGATACTACTGCACCGGAAATCTATACCAAGACAACTCAATAAAATAGCCCTGAATAGCTTTAGACACAGAACAGAACTTCCTACAGCGACCTCAATCTCAAATATATCATTTACGTGCTTGGGTGATTTATTTAACGCTGAACAAAGAGTGGTAGACACAAAACCCCTATTGGCACCCGAGTCAAACAAAACCGAAGCCTGTAATTCAACAAGTAAAATGGTACTTGGGATGATATTATTAGCTAAACTATTACACATACGTTCTTGAAGGAGCGATGAATTTAAGCGGTCAAGTAAAAAGGAACCCAGAGTGACATCATGCTACGCCTCAGCTAAACAATTATGCGCAAAGCGTTCGAGAGGATAGGAAATGAATAGGAGAATTTAAGGAATGAGATGAACTTTAACGCTAACGACACGAGCATTAGCCATATCCTATCCCTACAAAGACGGAACCCTAACACAGTTAAGCACAAGTAGCATTTAGAACATGAAAGGTAACGGTAAACTGCTAATAACGTTGATCAAGTGTTATTAGTTGTTTACTTTACCCGTCCGTCCTAAGCACCCCTGCCACTAACCATATTAGCATACCATCTAACACGTAAGAAATTATACACATAATGAAATTATAAACTTATAAGAATGACTAAACAATTAAAATTACCTCTTGGCATGCAGCTACTCGAGGTTGGCATTTCTAGTCTTTTCTTTTACAGTTCGAGTCCAAGCATTCTGGAATGCTCGGATCGCTCAAACCATGGCTCTGATACCAACTTGTAAGACCCCTCTTCCCGGGAATCCTGCAGCTGGTAATCATATACAAAATTTCCCAATAATTTAAAACCAAAAATAATTCGTTTTATTAAAAACCATTTCATGATAATTAACAGCGGAAATTCATGAGTATTAAAAATGCCCAAAACCTGGAAAAGGTTCCAAACAATAAGTAGCGGTAAAGGTTAAGTATCCAAAATCCCAACCCGGGTACAAGTGCCCAAAAATCAAATGTAAACAAAATGTCTGTTTTATTTCAAAATCTGTGACTAGGAACGCCTTAAACCGTCCGAGTAGTCCCCAGCACGTCCAAGTAGTAATCTCGAGTCCCTAACCTGAAACTCAAAGTAACATACACACAAAGTCAGCTTGAGCTGAGTGAATTCAAGTTTTAATAAACGACATTTATACAAATCATTCCAAGAGTTTAAATATAATACGGGATATGAACAAATAGGCAATGGGTAAAGGATAAGTAGCCATATTTACATATATACATATATATATATATATACATATACATATATATCCCTATGCATAACATCCAAATAATAACATGAAGGTCGAACAACGTAGGACCCAAGCACGTGATACGGGATTTTAGCGACCCGTTATGATGATAATGCCACACGGCCACCCCCCTTACGGGCTTTCCAGGGCCCGCCACATGATTTTAAAACCTGAGTAGTATAGTTTGGCCCGACCAAGATCATCATGCACGCAACATTCCATCCGATGGTGATCATGCCACACTAGGCTCCCCCATTTACGTGCTTTCCAGGGCCCGCCACAGGGTTTTAGAACCTGAGTAGTATAGTTTGGCCCGGCTAAGATCACCACCCAATGTATGCAAACACAAAGTAGGCATACGTAAAAATCCTTAGTTAATAATAACTAATTAACATCACTAATCATAGGCTATGAAGTAACACATGCGTAAATTTTACATACGTATATATTATTCCAAGAAATACCATACTGCAAGTAAGCCTATGGGCCATAAGTTAACACATGTGCATACATACATAAATGTCATACCAAAATATATAATAATCCAAGTACGCCTATGAAAAATCATTTAAACGGTTTGTGAGAACCGAGCGCCGGTGCGGAAGCATGAATAATGTTCGTTATTAACGGAGGAGCTCGGATCTGAGCTAGGATCGAATCGTATTCGCTCTTGAGAGGGGGTTTTGGACGGATGAGTGGTGTTTGGGAGAGAGCCTGAATCGATTACAATGAACAATAGACTGGATGAATAAATATATGCAATCGAAACATAAAGATAAAGAAGTGGCAGTATGATTTCATTTATCAAAAGATTATCATACATAGCACTCAGACATACAATAAAGATCAGCCACCTCTAGGAGAGCTCATCCTGGAGGCGGCGGCTCACTCAAATAGATAAACCCTTGATCTCACAGAATACACAATACACTCATACTAGACAAATTAGCAAATACATCTATTTATACTAGTCTAGCATGTCTTGGTCTTCAAGCCATCCACCCTTGGTTGAGACAAAAAATATTAATTATTTTTCACCCATAATTATAATAATTCGATGCGTCAGTCTAAAATATAAGTCCCAACAATCTCCCCCTTAGACTGATGTCATCGAATTTCAACTCTATGTGATCAGCAAATAATCTTCCATTCTTCAAATCTGTTTCTTTCCTTGTAAGTCATCTTCAAACCTTTCCTTAGCTAGGTATGCTCGATGAGTGTCTTCGAGCATATTTTACTTGGAATATATTCTCTTTCAAAGAATACATATTCCCTTTGAGTAAGCTTCGTTCCTCTAAACTTGTTCAAGCTTTGCTCGAATAAGTCCATCGAGCAAGCTCATTCTTCTTGATGTCTTCAGCTTTTCTTATTCAGCAATCTTTAGCATGCTCGGATGTAAATCTTGCTCGGTAACTGAACTGTGCTCGAAGTCCTTGCTTTGATCACGTGACATCCTCTTATTACATCCATGCTCGTCCCCATGTGCTCGATCATCCTGTGCTCGCAACACTTGGTTAAAACCTGTATGATCAAGCTGTTTGCTCGATTGGCAATCCATGCTCGATAGAAGAATACTCTTTCTAGATGAAGTGTAGCTTACTCGAAGCCTTAACACTTAGAGGAATCAACCATTTAAGGTTCAGAACCTTGCTCGAAGTAGTAAATCATGCTCGATCGTACCATACTCACAAACAATGAAACATCTCTAAAGAATCTTGGATTATTGATCAACTTTTCCTTAACTTGAGTCTTTTCACTTGATTTGAAGCAAGCAATTTGCAATGAAATTCAGGAATTTTAACTCCCCCAATTTCGTTGCAATTGTCTTTGAAAATTGTGTCTTCAAATCAAGTATGGGTGAAACAACCTTGACCATCCTTATCAAGATTGTTGATTCTGTAATAAACAAATATAAACAAAACATTATATGGTTGACACTCATAAGTGATTAAACCCGTGAGCTTGGTCAACCCTTTTTCTTGTAAAGCTCTTTGATGAAGTTGTGAAAAATTGATAAGGCTTTGATTTCCTTTTGCTTGTTGATGATTGGATAAAATTTACCAAAATACCCATGGTATATATCTTCCGTAAAGATCAGCTTGGTCAAACGGTCAACGGCACCAAAAATCTCAAGTGTAATTCATTCATGGATTATCGGTTCACGAGCACACATAAGTCAAAGTCCCTCACGAGAATTTTTTTTTTATTTTTGCTCGAGCATGGACCTTGCTCGAGAAAATACTTTTCTTTTTCTCACATAGAGCATGCTGGAGGGCTTGATCGAGGCCCTTGCTCGAGAAAATAAGTCTTTTTCTCTCATCGAGCATGCTAGAGGGCTTGCTCGAGTAAATACTTAGTGTTTTTCTGTATCGAGCATGCTGGAGAGCATGCTCGAGGGCTTGCTCGCCCTTGCTCGAGAAAACACTTGTATTTTTCTGTTGTTACTCGAGCATGCTTCTGTCTTTACTCAAGCTTGCTCGAGACCTTGCTCGAAAATACTTTGTCTTTTTCTCTGTCATCGAGTATGCTCGAGACCATGCTCGAAAATTACTTAGTTTTTCTTTTCTTTTCCTGAGCATGCACAAAAGCAAAGTGTGCTCGAAGAAGGTTTGCTTTTGTAGAACAAAGTGTGCTCGAGACCAAAAGATAGATTTTGAGATAAACCAGGATGTGCTCGGGGTTCATGTGCTCGAAACCAAACTTGATGTGCTCGATATAAGATATGCTCGAGATAAGCTGTGCTCGAAGCAACACTTAGTCATTTTACATACTTGAGACCATTCTTATCATGCTCGAGACATCTAGACTTCTTTTCTGCATCATCAATCAATGATTTTCCAATACAGAACCTGGTTGAATATTCCCTTTGCATCTTCCATCTGCTGCTACAAAAAATGATTAGATTGCTACTGGTACCTACCTGTTCATTCTTGACTTCTGCATATCAGATTGTACCAGCAGCAACGTTCTTCAATATTCTCTTTACTATTCAAGCAGCACACTCATATCAGAAATAGTTACAAGCATATAAAACCCTAATTTTCAGATCAAGAACCAAGCTTCTTCATCTGAAATTAATCGTTGTAGCAATATCCCAGTCATCTCGATATCAACCATCTATCTTCAATCTATCAACAGCCGTTACAGATCTGAAAATCATCTTCAATAACGGTTTTGCCCCAAAACGAGCTAAAAACACTATTACATCAGATCTGGACCGATTTGACCAAATAAACATGAAATTGATGTTGAATCTTCGAACGAGTCATCAACCCAAACATTAATCCACATAAATTTTACCCAAATAATCAAATAATTTCAAAACCCTAAAAAATTTTCAACAAACCTCATCGGTTTAACGACCATAGTGGATTCAAGAGCGAGGTGAATCAGATTCAGCGGTTGGTCTGAATGATTCGGCGACCCGCTCTGATACCAATTGTGAGAACCGAGCGCCGGTGCGGAAGCGTAAATAATGTTCGTTATTAACGGAGGAGCTCGGATCTGAGCTAGGATCGAATCGTATTCGCTCTTGATAGGGGGTTTTGGACGGATGAGTGGTGTTTGGGAGAGAGCCTGAATCGATTACAATGAACAATAGACTGGATGAACAAATATATGCAATCGAAACATAAAGATAAAGAAGTGGCAGTATGATTTCATTTATCAAAAGATTATCATACATAGCACTCAGACATACAATAAAGATCAGCCACCTCTAGGAGAGCTCATCCTGGAGGCGGCGGCTCACTCAAAGAGATAAACCCTAGATCTCACACAATACACAATACACTCATACTAGACAAATTAGCAAATACATCTATTTGTACTAGTCTAGCATGTCTTGGTCTTCAAGCCATCCACCCTTGGTTGAGACAAAAAATATTAATTATTTTTCACCCATAATTATCATAATTCGATGCGTCGGTCTAAAATATAAGTCCCAACACGGTTTATCAAGCAAAATCAGTTAGGTGTGTATGCTAGCCCAAAACTTGAAAAGAGTAAAAAGGGGCATCATGAACTCACTTGACATGAGGCACACAAGCACCATGAGCTAGAGAATCCCTAATAATTTCCACAACTCACACGCCTGTCGGATTATACACAATAAATACCAAACGATACCGAATGAACTCGTTTGTCCTAAGAGGTGTTCTAACATGGTTTGAGTTACCTACGCCTCATCCTTACCAATTTCAATTACAACAGCCCCCGGGGCCTTAAATTTACCAAGATCACTCTTAAATAGTCTCGGAAATAAAGAATTCCCAAATTGCCCCCGGAAGTGCTAGGTGAGACGAATATGCGTGTTTAAGAGTTGTTTAGGCAGTTAACATCCAACTCAGCCCCGTGTGGGCCAAATTTAATAAAATCACAGCCTACTAGCCCACACGACATTACACGAGTTGGATGGGTCGGTAACTCGCAAGCACAACGCACCAACTATCTAATAAATGCGAATTCGCGTTGTACCGACCCGTTTGAGTAATCGACAACCAATTCAGCCCCAATACTAAAAATATAATTTTCTAAAAGCCCGTATATCAAACTGAAGCTACCCGAACTGAATTGGTTGTTAATCACTTCAAACCTAGCGTTAAACGCAACAATTCACTATTCTAGATAACCGAACATTAGCTTTCAATCTACCACTAGTTGACCAATCAAACGAACACCAATGCACACGATTTTAAAGTATGTTACATTGGACATACCTAAGAAGGTTATGGAGCAAGAATCTCAATCAAAACAGCCCCGAAAGTGTTCAAAAGGACAGCCATCGGTTAAGCCTAAAACGAAAGTATCGATCAATAACTAGTATAACATGTAGATTTTAGCATGCAAAGATGTGTTTTATTACATAGGAAAACCATTGAAATAAATTATGAAATTTTTACCAGAGTTTGATAACTTTCTTAGGCTTTTAAAACTAATTTTGTTATGTTTTTCCAATGCACACAAAAATCATAAAAATTCCTCCAACACATAAAGGTATGTGCAGCTATTTCAGTGCGCAGCAAAAATGTTTTATTTGTTTAAAAATCAATCCCTAACCAAATAAAACGATTCCAATTGAATTGGGGTCCTAACTCAAAATGTGAACTTTCAGATGTGGAATCAACCAATTTGGACTTGTCAAAAAAGAGTTATGATGTCGGGAAGACAGACCAGAATCCGTCACCCCGCATCAGCATTGACACACGTTTTTATAAAATCATAAAAAATATTCAAATCTCATCCAAAAATTACAAATTATACCTTTCTGGAAACTAGACTCAAAGTAGAGTATCATGGATCAAAAATCGACCAAAAAAAATCAATTTTCATCTAGTTACAGGCTAAACAATAAAAGAGTACGAATCTGTCGGCAACTATTTTAATCAAAACTCAAACTCTAACATGTTTATGACATCTCTAGGGTTCAATAAAAAGTTTTAATGGTGAAAAAGACAATCCTTGATGTAATACTAACCTTGAATTGGAGTTTGGCTCCATAGAATGGCTGGAAAAATAAAAAAAAAAACATGGTGGGGCTTCTCTCTTGCTCCGATCATACGTAGGAGGGGGGAGGAAGACAAGGTTAGGGCTTATTACATTAAAATGTTACGCATAGGCCCTCAAACTTGTAAAACATAATATTTTGGACCGAAAGTTAATTAATATGACTTACAAGAATGGCTAGGAAGTCCTGAAGAATGCTAGATCGATCCCAATTAGTATACAAACTTAACAACGTGCATGCCGTTAAACGAAAGTTAGCGGGTGTTACATACTAAACTAGCCTTCAAGGAATAAGAGGTGATGTTTTGAGCAAAGCGATGGATAAATGGACTTTCAAAATGTATTACAAGGCTCTGACTTAGAAAGATGAAACCCTTGCTTTTAAACAAACATTTATAAATGATCGAGCCGATTAATGAAATTTACGGGCATTACATTACTACGTGATGAACATTATGCAACGAAGGAATTTGGCGGTTCCTAAATTCTAACTGAATAGGCCAAGAAAACAGTCAAAATATATTATTAGTTTCGGTCTATGTTCGTTGTTAAATGATCTAACCATGCATGTATGATTTATGTTTGTAGATTGGTCAAAGACAGCTAACTGCTGGTGTTTTAGGCATTAAAAATATGTGAAGAATGAAGACTTAGCCTTTTGTTGGTTAATTTGGATGCCTTGATCACTTAATAAATATGTGGTGAGTTTAAATTTTCCATACTGCTGGAAAAAATGTTGACTTATGATTCTTGTTTTATAACCTGTATTGCTACAATATTTTAGAACTTTTTCTTGAATATTCAGTCTTTAAAATTCTATTTGAAATAGGTATTTTGTAATTGTATTAATATATTATTCGACAACAAAGAACACTTCCATATGGAATATTCCAACATAAAATGAAGTTACACAGAAAACGAAATTAGATCATAAGCTCGATCTTTGTAATCTTCATTAGTTTGAAAAATTACAATACTCAAAAACTCTTATTTTCATCGTGATATAACCCACAACGTCGGATATATATACTAATTCAGATTTGAAAACCCAACTAAACAAAAACCATAATCATACTCAAATACTAATTGGTAAAAACAAATCTAAAAAATAAATAATAAATAAATTCCTTGTTGTTCAAGTCATTGACTCGACTTGTTCATCAAGTAATTTATTCCATGTAAACCAAGTCAGGTGCTCAACCTGATAAACAAGATACCAACTCATCATAGGCTCAACAAGTCAGCCCAACGGAAATTTCGTCTAACATAAAGGGTGGAAAACACCCTTTTTTGAAAATTCCCAGTGGGTTTGTTTAAAAAATTGTGTTTTTAAGTAGTGTTTTAAAAAATGGTATAGCTTTATCAGGTGTTTCACTTTTAGGGTGACTGTGGTTTGAAACCACGGCTTGTATCGGTTATTTTGCCAATTATCAAAGAGGTGTCATAGCCAAATGGTGAGAATAATCGAACCATGGTTCATTGTAGTTATTGTAAAATATGTTTGGCCCTTGTTGCAGGTGGGTTTGGGTTGGTATTTAAATGGTCGGACCAGTGGTTCGAAGGTCAAACCCCCAATTGTAATTAAAACCCATTTTAAATCACAAAAATCAGCTTTCTATGAGCAAGGGTTTTCCGGCAAACGATTATGAGAGGAGGCTAGAGGTGTTGTAGTATGCTATCGATGGATGTTGAAAGCAGTTCGTAATATTAAAGCAACATAGATATAGATGTTACCGACAACGTGGGAAGTAAAAAAAGGCGAGCAAGGAAATCGCACCATGGAAACTATTAATCTCATTCTTTTAATCACGAGGTTGACAATACTGGATTGTAGCGAAGCCAAATGTCAAAATAATAGAATGTGAAAATAAAAAGAAGAGCCACATCCCACAAAAACCTTCTTTTGTGGTAATGACACATCTTAAAAAAACCTTTCTTTTGTTATTATATGATGTGTGTTGTGGAATAACTAACAAAAACAAGTTATCATGCCATGTTATCGTCACATAGGAAACTAGACTTCTCGTTAATTTAAGCGTTGTGAGTTAATTAGCCACTACCTCACTAAAATAATAATTAAATTAATTAAAAGAAAGAAAAATCAAAAAAATAATAATTTGTAATTGGTTGTTAGTGTGGTGGATCCACTAGAATGTTTGTGTTGGCGTTGTTATGCACATGACGCTTGGCCTCCGTAGCACATAGAATGCTTGAGAGGGCATGGTGTTCACAACGGATTTTTTTAAATAGTAGATCAATTATTAAAAAATGGCTTTTAGGTACCTAACAATGAAGCAAATGGGATTTAGGTGTCCAACCTTCTGAGATGGCTAGATATAACTTTATTCCCTTACATATTATTCTAACATGTGGCATCACCTTACAAGACCAGCCATTTGAGGTAGCCGGATTCATTTCCAATCATCACAACCCGTGAGCTATTTTTAAAGATGACACATGACTTATGATTGGAACAATGCAGAACTTTCTTATTCCCTACTAATATTCTCATGCCGCCCTACTAATATTCTCATGCATCATACATGAAGGTTTGAAGTTTGCATTGAACAACAAATAGTGTTTCCTATATATTCATCATACTTTGAACATCCTCCTCAAATTAATACCTCACATTCATTCTCATATTTTTTCTTAAAACCTTAAACTCCTTCATTCTCACTTAAGGTTGTATCACCTAAACAATGCTCCACTCATTGATGATCTTTTATATTTACACCAATCACACTGAGCTACTAGGTTGTTTCAAAAAGCCGAATGTGGTGGCGACGAGCTTGTTATTAAAAGGGGTGATCAAAAATTGGTCACATTTAAATAACCATGGCATACATGATCAAGTTCTATCCCTTGTGAAGTTTTCCGGTTTTGGTGGAATAATAGATTGTAATTACCTCCTTCTTGATCGTGGGTTAATCACGGCCCTGGTGGAAAGATGGGGTTCTGAAGCCCACACTTTTCACCTACCATTTGGTGAATCAACGGTGAAGTTAGAAGATAATAATATTTTGTGGGGTTTACTAGTGGAGGGTCCGATAGTTTCGGTGTAGAGACACTATGGAATCTCGATGAACGAAGTCACAAGATACGATATCTATTAGGTATTGCTGTTCAAAATGCATCTAGTGACTTACTGGGTAACTCGATTAAGTCAACCATCGTTCTCAAAAAAAGAAATTCACCATGTCTTAAAATCCAACTGCGGAGAAATTAACACAACGTGCACGTTGTGTCATCCTTTATTTATGTGTGTGTTCATTGTTTAGTGATACCTCCAATAGCTTGATAAGTTTATCATTTCTAAATCCCCTAGAAGATTTAGAGCAATGTGGGTGATTAAGATGCGGTAGTGCTGTGTTAGCATCTTTATATAGAAATATTTGCAAGGCAACATCCTCATCAGCAGTAACCATATGTGGTCCGGTGTATTTATTGCAGTTGTGGGCGTGGACGAGAATCCGCGTATTGGCACTCGTATGTTATCATAATTACCAAAATGCAAGTCCATATGGTGCCATGTATGTTATCACATACTTTATTTTACCTTTATTTTAGATTCAAATATTGCTTACTTAATTTATAGATCTTATTTAATTTTCATAGATGAAGAGGTCGCTTGAAGTTCAAGGATGCACCATCAAATTCGGTATTACAACACCAATCGCAATTACAATCTCTGCTAGAAGACTCAGTGTGTATTTATGTCCTAAAGTGTATTTAACCCACCGTTGGGGTCTACCCTAGACAAAGCACCTAAGTTCAATCCTTCGAGCTAAAGTTGAGGAACGAATTTGGATTACACCATTCTCCCTTCGGTTACAACTGGCATTGGCAAAGTAACGATTGGTGATAGGAACCACTTGCAATGTGCTTTTGGTGTGGTGGATTAGTTGCGGTACACCCTATATATAAACGCTAACAGTATGCTGACGGTGGAGACTAAAGCCAGATCATTTTTCGATCTTAACCCTTAAGCATATTCACTCCCGCTTTAACCTTGCAGAACCGATACTCGCACCAAAAACCAGGAATCTCAAATTTTATAAAGCATTACCATAATCATTCATGCAAGACATTTCTCAACACTTTATACTACCATACATTCTGACACCCTTACCGTCAATAAACTACAGTTAAATTTTCAAATTCATACAATCAAAATTTCGGGACGAAATTTCTTTCAACAAGGGGATGATGTGACAACCGGAAAATTTTTGTTAAACACTTGAAACACTTCCGAAACAATTGTTATGGTAACCAATAGACGGGATGTCTACTTAATTCGTTTTTATCTTTCAATGTGCGGAAAGTTTACTGAATTCATGTTTTTCATATTTATAGACTGTGAGTTTACTTACTTACTTAGCGGCACCTATCATTTTTCGGGATGAAAATTCTTTCAACAAGGGGATAATGTGACACCTCGCTCTTCCACGTTAACACCGTTAACCCAACTCCGTTATATCGCACGTCACGCATAACATTTACACGAGTCAGTAACAAGTCACACACATGAGTCCTATTGTAAGCCGGTGATTAATGTCGAACCGATTACGTTAATAACTTGAATGATTTAATTATTTCATGATAAGTGATTATGTGTTAAATGTTTTTCCATATTATCTGAGAAAGAAACCTTATACCGGACCTTACCCATTTTGCTCCACTTGAAACTATCATCATCCGACCCAATCTCCGTGCCATCTTTGCACCCAATGCAATCGTTACGGTTATCTTGCTAATGTTTGTTGTACACCGTCTACTCCTAAACCCCCTACTACTCGTGCTTGTTACAATTGTGGAGATCCTACTCATCTTCGCAATGCGTGCCCTCGACTTATCCATGCACACCAAGCTCAAGCCATGCCTGCACCCTACTACACTACCAATGCTCATCATTCCCAACCCAACAACCATATGTCCTTCAAGCTCCTCTCGATAACCAAGATTCCCCATACTTGACTCAACCCTATCCAACCCCATACCCGCAAGCTCAAGTTTTCCCAACCCACTTCAACCAATCCCCACTTATTCAAGTTGTTCAAGTTCCCCCTACTCAAGTTATTCAAATCCATCTTCCTCAAATGCTCAAGTTCTCATGGATCCAAGTACCTCAAGTGCTCTAAGTCAAGGGAATCAAGTCAACCGTAACTAAAGATCTTTGAAGACTTTGAAAATTTTATTGCTTTATTTATTTTCGTTTTAAGACTATCTTATCTTTCCGTTTTTGCATCGTATCGACTCTTTGGTTAATTGTGACGTTTGGTGATTTTAAGTTGAACTATGTTGCACGTTTCACCTTATGAATGATGTTTCCTTTTATAATTTGTTAGGCTTTTGTGCTCTTATCTTATTATCTTATTTATATCCATCACAATTCATTATAGCGTTTGCTTCCAAGAAATCCATTTTCTATTAGTCTTCCAAATTCTACTTTTCATAATCAAAAGATGTAATAGGAATTACACGGTTTTAATAATCCAACTCGAACATTTATTAAGTAACTTTTGAATTTTATATATTTGAAATAATCAAAACGTTGTTTCTTTCAAAATGATGGTTTTAAACGTTTTGTAACCCACATGATGAAACGAGTTATGCGGACCATCCGACAATAAGAGTAATTATGGTCCGAAACATAATTATTCGATTCCTCGCATGGAAATCACAAAGTGTAAATTATGTGTTATGATTTAGAACCTAAGGTAACTGGGGTAATGGTACAAATGATGAGATGATAAGGACATGGTGGATACGTCGCTGGTAGATCATATAAATAAGTGCCCTTATTGGATTGTCATTTAAAGAGTTGTTTCAGTTATTAAACGTTCTATGTTATGATATTTTCATTAAAAGTTTATTAATTTCAAAACGATGATGTTTTGGTTTTCCTTAATTTCGGGACGAAATTCCCTGAAGTAAGGGAGACTGTAACATTTCGGGTTTTTCGTACTCATATTTGTATTCGTTTATCGGGTTATGAACATTTTTCAGATCTTTTTATTAATAAAATTATGCATTTATTAGTGAAATAATTATTTTTATTTTATTTTATACTTAGCTTTCATTTGTGCCAAATAGCCCTTAGAAACTCTTAAAATTCCTTAAAATGGCTTAAAAATGCATTTTTGGAACTACAGGGACTAAAACTGTCAAAAGTTGAAAGTCTGGTGAAGTTGCACCTTCATGTGGCGCGAAGATGCAGCCTTGCATCTTAGCACGGCGCGAAGATGCAACCAGATCAGCCAAATTAGTTCGTGATCTTCGTTTAATGCTATACTTTCCTAAATCAACCCTAAATCACTAAATTTGAGCCACAAGTTATTGTATTTAGTATGTAATGATGTCTAGCTTCATAATATATAATTATATAAATATACCGATGTATTCAAGACCTGATTTCATCTTTAATTGTATGATTCGGTTACCAAAATCGACCCGTTTCTTGTCCAACAAGTTGGTTTAACCCCTATATAAACACATCATAATTCCAAACCCTAAAGTTTACTGCAACTAAGCATTCTCAGCCGTCACATACCCTATAACCAACGTTTCTTGCTCGTTTAAGTGAAGATTCGTTAGCTGCAGTTTGACTTTACCGGTTCTATCATCTTTGACCTTGTTTCCGGTTAATCTAAGCATATTTCGGGTAAGTTGTTAACTGATCAAACGTGCATTAATACTCACTTGTAGATAACCCTCAATCAATTTATGAAATTGAGGGGTATTTACGGGTCAATTAGAGTCAAACCCGTTTAAGGGCAAAATAGTCAATAATTTTGACTATCTGTTTTCTCATACTTCTGGTCGGATTCAGCGTTTGGTCCAGAAGAATTTTATTCTCTTAACGAAATTTTAAGGCTACTGACTAAAACCCAACTTCCGACTCGCTGGTCGGATTCTGGTCAGTACCAGCTCGCTTAAATCCTAAATATAACATAACTTGAATTCTAAACGTTCGTTTGGATTGATTCTAGCGACCACGAGTTTATTTTTATTTGTATTATCATATCTCAAAGATTCGGATTCTGATTTGTTTATAACATTTGACGTGTAGTGGACGACTCGCTTATTCTTTAGCGGTTTAATCGCATTTATTTCTTGCTTGTCATTAATCTAAGGTGAGTTTGATCATTCCCCTTTTTATCTACTGTTTTCTAACATTTTGGGGACATATGCGTACTTATCATATTTTTCTATTACATATATATACATAAACTCGCAAACATAATCATTGTGTGTATATCAATTAAATGCTATTTGCTAATTGCTACTTGCTTATTTGTTTGCTATATCGCATTCGGATAGGCCCAAAGTATTCCCTTGTATAAGCTGCTCATTAGTATGATCATACGACCGTTTTAGTAACCGGAGCCTGATTCGCTTGGCGAAGGTAAACCGACAATTTTAGTCATCGTAATCAATGCCCGATTCGCTTGGCAACGATTCATTGGCACACTATCAAGTCTTTGGTTTTGTATATGGTTTGTTAAAGTTTGATTGATTGTTACCACATAGATTGGTTTGCGTATTTAGTATTTAATGTTTATCATTTATCTATCATATATATATATATATATATTATTGTTGTGTCAAAAATCTGGTGATCATCTCACTCAACATGTGTTGTTGAAAAACTCTTTTATTTTCTACGCATATGCAGGTTGCTTTGTATTGAAGATTGAAGTTGGACACTTAGACAAGAACTTAGGATATAAACAAGATAATCATTATTTGAGCTTACATTCATGTATTTAAATTGTTCGTTATATTTGGATATTGTGTGTATTCTTTCAATAAAATAATTAATTAGATAATGTCACCTTTTATGTATGATAGTATCTTCGAGCTATGAGCAATCGGATCACACCCCGACATTTCCACCTTAGGTTGTCGTGTGACATAACCCCCTTGCTCTCTCTCCCTTCTAATCGTCAGCGACCACCGCCGCCCCTCTCTGCTTCCAGCAACCACGACGGCGAGGAGTAAAGGGGCTGGATTGAGTCTGGGTATAGATTAACTGAGTTGCAAAAATGATGTGCGAAAATATATATATATATAAATACTAAACAAGATTCGCAACTAAGCTTTAAAAACCAAACAACCTAACCTAGTTCACACAATCGGCAAATGTACCTGTCGCGTGTAGCAAAGAGAAAGGAAGTCCGGGTGTCGAACTCAAGGACAATAGAGGTGGCTCGGATATTAAACCCTAACTAAGTCATGCCCTTAAAAAATATTTAACTTTATATTATTATTTTATTTTAATTAATTTAAACTAATTTAACTAACTTATTAAACTTAACGAAACTAACGGGAAAACTTAACGGAACTAACGAGGTTTTAACGAATATGGAGAAATGATTACCTAGGCAAAAATCCTATTGACAGTTCAATGACTAATGGAATTAACTAATCACACGACATCGGGATCTTAAAAATAAATAAATCAATTGTGGCGTGCTAAATTTTAAGTGCATGTAATTCTCACCATTTCAAAGTAGTCAGATTACGGTAATACTCGCTATGCCTTATCAAATTTTCAACTTCACTATCCCCCCTCAAGATGAGAACCCACAAAGTTTATGACTATCGGTATATTATTTATAATCAAGGGAAACCTTTCAAAGCTAGTTGGGCCTACCGACATATCCCAAATTAAGTGCGCTTTCTATATTTTTTTATCTCATATATATTAGTAGTTTTAAAAACCAATCCCCAATTGTTGTATCATTTTCCATTTTGTTGCAAAACATTTAATTCAATGGACAGTTTTTTATGTTTTTTTTATTTATTTATATTTTTGTAGGTTCCCCGGACGGATCACACGAGATATCGCGGTCTACTCAGGTGCGGAATCCCTGCGTAGATCGTTACGAGTGTAGAAAACAAATCAAACAAACACGATACGATAAACGAACACGTTATATTGATAACCGAACACGTGATACGATATCACTGATACAGACTCACGTTACCGAACAAACTTGTTAACCAAAACTGCTAACTGATTGATTAAACGATTAACCTAAACCAGCCGTAACCTATCAATATAAATACACGACAACTTCGCCTGATATGTTCAGGCGAAGTTGTCCATAACTTCGCTTGTTCAACAAGTTCGCCTAGGCGTACTTGTTGACAACTTCGCTTTAAACAAAAACATAAATAACAATACACACTCGATTACAGACACTAGACTATGAACTACTGACATTCATGCACCAACAGACTCCCCCTTGGCAGTAGCTTCATATCTTGATCTTTAAGCTCTTGTCTTGTAATCCTGTATCTTCACGCATGCACTCCTTCTCTAACACATACCGTGACTACTCGCTGATATTTCCTTGCTTCATCCTTCCAAGCAGGAATATAGAATATCTTCTTTTCATTCAACACTTGCAGATCAGCTTTCGATAAGTTAACAAGATGCATCGGATCATACACCCTCAGCACTTCTTGTTCGTCTTCGTCTTCCATCACGGCTTCAGCAGTCTGGCAATCAACGTACCACCATTTTAGATTCTTCAACACATCTTGAGGCATAGTCTTCATTGGAACCTCCTTGATGCATCGGATCGGTTTGTACTTCATCACCATCCATGGCTTGCCATCTGCTCTCATTCCCCTTTCTGTATCCTCCACGAGCTTTCCCTTCTGTGGCTTTAATAATTCAAACTTCTTCTCTTTTATGCTTTCTTTCCACACGATCTTCCCAATCACTCTTGCCATGTTGTCGTCACTTCTATTTATCAGGCCCAACCTGGCCAAATCCTTCACCTCACATTCCGGCAACGTATTGAGAGATCTCAGAGTTCTTTTGAAGTATTGAATACCATCATAACGCTTCACCACAAACAACTTTATCTGTTCATCATATATCCAACAGATAAATCCTTTCTTCGACTCAGCATAGCCTTTGATGTTATAACTCTTCTTGAACATGGCTGGAACAGCAGGCTTCTTGGTCTTAATAAACCAATGAGCACAGCCTTCCTTCCACCTAGGCTGCTCCTCCCACTCAGTCTCATCCATCTCAGTACCCATGTCGGCTTTCTCAACATCTGGGATCTCGTGTTCAACGTCTTCTTCTACTATCTCCCCCTCTTCTATCCCATCTTCAATCACAATATGTGCGCCAATCTTCTCAATCTCCTCACACGGCAGCACATCATCATCAAATACATCATCATCTAGCATATCATCATCTAACTCTCTCAATGCATCAATCACATCATCTTCATCATCAACCATCACCACCTCATCACCACCAACTGCACCTGCAGACTCCCCCTGAGCTGTGGAAGTCCCAAGAGCTTGAGTAGTTCTTGGCAACTCACCACCTGCACCTTTCGGTGCATTGGGATCATCGTCTCTGTCGTTTCTCTTCTTAGTCCTTAACTCATCGCCTCTACAGCCTGTCTCCCCCTGAGATGCCAAGAATGCCTTCATAGCATCTATAATCCTCCCATGCTCAACCAGGAGGGACGACTGTAGTTGATTTTCTGCTACAAGTCGTTGAATAGCCTGGGTCTGGATAAAGTTGATCCTTGATTGCTCTGCCACGACCCGCTCAAGTGCAGCTATTCTCTCCGAGTCTGAGATGGTTGCATCGAAATCAAATCTCATATTAGATGTATCTGGAGTATACTCAGTAGGGATTTCGAATGCAACTGGGACTTCAGAAGCAGTTGTGGACGTAACCGCAGGTGGTATCGTGACCGACAACCCTGCAGTTGCGACGACCGTCGACTCTACAAACCGTGCCACCACCTCTGAAAGAGTAAGCGTTGGAGGTGGTAACGACACAATCTCCGGAGTCGTCGTCTGTAGTGTGATGGATGGGATGCCAACAGCTGATGTAGCCACCACAGGAACATCTACAGCGCTTGTAACCTGTACAGAAGTAGGAACAATTGATATACCTGACAGTGCGGATGGAGCAAAACGTATAACACGTGAAGTCTCTCCAGCTCCCATACCAGCACCTGTCCTTTCACGTCTCGAACGTCTGATCAACTTGTGTATGTCCTCCTCTTCTTCCACTGACTCACTATCATCCACCGTCCTTTTTCTCTTCCCCAACGTCCTCTCTCTAGTCACCAACATCCTCCTCGCCTCATTCATAACATCGTCAAGATCGGAGTCAGCCACCGTCGTAGCTGCTCTAGTTACAATCACTTCCCTAACCTGTGCAGCAGAGACCTGCACTTCTTCATGTGGATCAAAACTATCCATGTCAAAGAAACCTTGGCCGCCAAATGCAGCATCAAGGTCAACATCCTCCGCAACCGATACATCAGGCACAGTAGATACATCACGAGTTGCTCCTGCCTGTTGTGGTTGAGGGTCTCTGAACTCATCCCCCCGAGCAGGCACATACCCCGGGTTTATCAAGTACCCGAAGAGTGGAGTATGCCTTGGACGACCTTTAGGCTTTCTCCTCGCACTCGAAGTACGGCATTGAGCAAAGATACGTTTGCTCACACTTTCAACGTATCTTATCGGGCGTCGTTGAGGCAAAGCTGGAGCCACATGGTTCAAGATCATCTGGATGAATCTTGGATACATTATGAACCGCTCACAAGCCATCGCCCTCCTCTGTCTATCGATCTCGTAAAAGACCATCTGACTGAAACTATAATGTTTGTTATAAGTCAGCGCAGTCATTGCGGACTGCATGGTCGCACCCATACCATCAGTGCCGCCTTCCTCCCAGACATGCATACTATCATAACGTGCATGAGGAAGCGCCACTGATCAAGTAGGAACCCCTTCCGTCTCTGGGTATCACCCAATGGACCAGAATAGCCCATTCGTAGAAACGCTCCATCACGAAACGGAGCAACAAACTCCGTAGGGTCGTTCCTAGTCTCTTCACCGAAACGTAACGCCACCCGTATTTGTTCAGACGAGAACTGAACTTCTTGATTATTGACTGTTGCTCTCATGACCGGGGGCTCACCACGACAATCGTACTCCACCGTCTGCCAGAAGTCCTCGATATTGGGTAAGGATATCGGCAGTGTCGTCGTGATTGCGTGAAATATCCTCGAGCGTATGAGGAAAGAAATGATCTCACGGTAGTCTTCAACACCCCTCATTTCCGGGTCTAAGGTGATGAACATGTTGTGACCCGGAAAGAATTGCCTCTGGTTATCACCGTCATCTCCTCCAGCACCTCCAGCACCGGCAACAGCAGCCATCTCTGCAACAAACGAACCAAGTAAGATAAACATTAAAGCATAACACAAGTTCGCTTATTAACATGAGCGAAGTTGTGATAAAAACTGTATAGGCGAAGTTAAAGTTTGGGCGAAGTTGGGAACAACTTCGCTTCAGGTTTAAGTTCGTCTAAAAATTATTAAGTTAAAAGGATTCATGCGAAGTTAAAGTTGGGGCGAAGTTGGGAACAACTTCGCTTCATCTTTAAGTTCGCCTGACCACAACATCGCCTCAGGCGAATTTAAGCTTCAGGCGAAGTTGAGCATCAGGCGAAGTTACGGATAACTTCGCCACAGGCGAATTTAAGCTCCAGGCGAAGTTACGGATAACTTCGCCTAAACCTTAACTTCGCCTGAATCTGAAACGGCGACAGTAAGGTTAACCGAAATCCGGAAAACCGGTGTTTCGATTAACTTTGACGATTGAGGAGGCTCAAACACATGATGTTAATGATAACTAAACGACCAGTTTGTACATGAACACGTAAAACAAGTTTTGAACTCGGGTTTAAAGATCGGTTGTTCGATGTTATTAACCGGTTGTCGAAACAACCTAAGATTAACATCAATGAACATATAACATGTGATAAAAGAACCCAAACAACCTTTAGATCGGTTTGAAATCGAAGAACAAGATAACAAGTTTTGTATCTGTGTAAGTTCGCTGTGAAGACGAGAATAAGTTCGCTGAGTTGAGAATAATGAACTGTTTGACTCTTGAAAATCCTTATATAGGGGCGAAGTTATACAGGCGAAGTTAAGGTTAACTTCGCCTAGGCGAAGTTATCCACAACTTCGCCTGTTCAACAACATCGCCTATATATTTACAAAATTTAACCTTATAAGTTTAACAGTTTTCCAATTAAGTTATAAAACTTTCCTTTAAGAACTAAATGACACGTTCAAGTCCAAGTAACCCGTTATAAACAAATTCAACTACAGAAAAAGAAAACTTTAAACAATTTAAGTATAAGGGATCAAATTTCAGTCTGGATAGGGACTGCTACGTTTTAGAAAAGATCCGAACAGGAATCATACTAAGTATGTGACTGTCACATAGATCCGTGTTTAGCTGTATTATGACATAAAGAGACAGGTTGTAAGCAGGTAAATAACTTAAGATGGTTTTCATCGTTTCTGTGATACGAGTTAGGTTCAATTAAGCCCAAAATTTAAGTGGGCAACAACTCAGAGATTATGATGCCTCCTGTCTATTCTCAAAGCGTATTTGGCTTTCCCCAAGTCACCTCGAAGTGACTTTGACCCTTAGTGTCTGATTAAGTTTGTAATTAATCTTCATCTCCTTCCCGTTCTCTTTCTTACTCCATGATTAAGAAGTCTTGATATTTTCATCTCTAGAATGTTTCAATAACTCATAAGTTTTTTTTTTTTTTTTTTTACGATAAACTTTACATAGACTTCAGAGTAGTAACCAGCTGCAAGTCCCGAATCTGGATGACTGCAGTTTCTTGAAACGCTATCTTCACGGGAATCAGAACACTTACGGGCTCGTGTATGACTGGGTAATCGTTTTTCTGCCTATCATTCGGAAAGATATATATGAAGACATGCAAAACTCGTAAGGAGTTTCCACGTAAAATCAAGTAGTTTTAGTTTGTATCACATTTACTTTTACGCACCATAAAAAGTTACCATGACATACAATGACTGTCCTAAAGCCTTTTAAGCCTAATAACTTCACTAGTTAAGCACACAGAATCAGTATTTCTATCATTTTCCAAGGTTGGATCAATTTTCTGTTAAACATAGCTAACGAACTTCTTACGAAGTAGCAGACTTGAAAAATAATTTCATTTCCCACAAAAAAATTTGACTTCAATCGCCCCGATCAAAACAAAGTCTTCAGGTAAACGGCTATCCCGAAGATCCAATGGATCAGCTGGACCGACCACATACAAGTATGTGTCCCTCTAACCAAGTATGATAGACTAATTTTAAGCGAAAGAATGAAAACTCATCATAAACCGCCCCGGTCACTTGCAGTCCGTTGGTTAATGGCTATCCTCAAAATCTACAAGTAGAAAATGAGGACCAAAACATATCCGAAGACAAGTCCTTCAAACTGAGGTAACCGACATATTTTAAGCGATAGTGATTTTTTATTTTTTTTACTATAACTTGAAAAACATGGTTACTCGGGATTGATCATCCCATTCAACTCAATAAGGTTTTGAAATCTCGTTTTGTCAAACGCTTTTGTATAAAGATCAGCGAAATTATCAAGCGTATGCACCTTTTCAAGCACAATCAGTTTCTTCTCAGCACAATCCCGTATGTCAATATGTTTAGTTTTACTATGTTTTACGGGATTGTTAGTTACTGAGATAGCAGCTGTGTTATCAATGCAAATAGGAGTAAGTAAGAAATTCAGACCATAGCCGCGCAACTGTTGTTGAATCCAAAGAACCTGGGAGCAGCAGTTTGATGCTGCCATGTATTCTGCTTCACAGGTTGAAATTGCGACTGAAGTCTGCTTCTTGCATTGCCACGACACCAATCTGCCACCAAGAAACTGACATCCTCCAGTTGTTGACTTCCGACTCTGATTGCACCCTCCATAATCAGAATCTGTGTAAGCGACTAGCTCCAAGTCTCCTCCTCTCGGGTACCACAACCCCAGCTTCGGTTTGCCCTTGAGATACCGCAAGATCCTCTTCACACCCTTCATGTGAGATTCCTTTGGGTTTGCCTGAAAACGAGCACAAAGACAAACAGCAAACATTATATCAGGCCTAGAAGCAGTTAAGTACATTAATGAACCTATAATAGCCCGATACTGAGTTGGGTCCACATCTGCATCACCGTCTGACTCAGCACCCAATTTGTGATTGACGCAGATAGGAGTGTCGAATGGAGTGCTGTCCTCCATCTTGAAGCGTTTGAGCACATCATGGACATACTTGGTCTGATGAATGAACATCACATCCTTCTTCTGATCAACCTGCAATCCTAAAAAGAAAGTTAGTTCACCCATAGCACTCATTTCAAACCTTTTCTTCATGACGTCCTCAAACTCCTGACACATGGAGACTTTAGATGCAGCAAGATAATGTCATCCACGTAGACTTGCACCAGCAGGAAGTTCTTCTCTCTTAACGAACAACGTGCTATCAATCTTCCCTCTTTCAAAACCATTTTCAAGCAAGTAGTCTGAAAAAGTTGAATACCAGGCACGAGGTGCCTGATGTAATCCATACAATGACTTGCTTAACTTGTACACGTGATCAGGAAAGTCTGGGTCAGGAAAACCCGGAGGTTGCTCAACATACACAACCTCATCAACTTTCCCATTCAAAAAAGCACTCTTCACGTCCAACTGAAATACCTTCATCTTTTTATAAGCAGCGAACGCCAAAAACAATCTAATGGCTTCCAACCTTGCGACAGGAGCGAACACTTCATTATAATCAATCCCCTCTTGTTGATTAAATCCTTTCACAACTAGCCTCGCCTTGTTTCTTATGATAATCCCTTTCTCATCTCTCTTGCACTTAAACACCCATTTTGCGCCTATCGCATGCACATTCTTCGGTTTTTCAACCAAATCCCATACTTCCATTTTCTTGAACTGAGCCAACTCTTCCTGCATGGCTTCGACCCACGAGCTGTCCTTTAAAGCCATTTGATAATTCTTCGGCTCAATCTGGCTGATAAAGCAGGTGTACAAGCATTCGTTGATTATCCCTGTCTCCTTAATGCTTGTGTAAACACAGGTGTGCTCATCCAAGCTACGCCTTGTTTGTACACCGGAGGACACATCACCAACACATTCTCCAAAGGGTGATCTTTATGAATTCTCGTGGTCGGAACAGAACCGACATGCAAATTGTCTTCCAAGTTAGAAGAGAGCTCGTCAATGGTTGTTTAATGCTGAGAGTGAAAAGGATTGATAAATTCTTCTTCAGTTGAGGCAGCAGGGGTATCGATAGTATTTGATGAGGAAGGTTGACATTTATCAATCAGCTGTCTTTGCAATAGATTTTCTTCCTCATCAAGTATCATCTTCGTAGCAACTCTTTCTTCTTCTTCAGAGATATCTAAATCCGGTATGTTAAAAGACTTAAAAAGTTTAACATAGTCGAAAAACTCCGCAGGTCCGTTGCTTGGTTTTGGCGGTTGGTAACTTGTGATATCTGTGTTACACACCACCTCAATCTTGCTTGTCGATGTATTGAAGACACGTCTGTTGGGAGTCCCAACAACATAACCGACTAAGATTCCTTCATCGGCTACTGCACCAAATTTAGAATTTGTCTTCAAAATCGAACAAGGGGACCCGAATGGTTCAAGACCACTCAAGTTGGGCTTTCTCCCATGCATAAGCTCATAGCAAGTTTTACCAAGTCTTTTAACAGTTAAGACTCTATTCAGAACATAACAGGCTGTAGCAACAGCTTCAGCCCAAAACACCACAGGAAGCTTTGAATCAGCCAGCATAGTTCTGGCTCCTTCAATTAACGTTCGGTTCTTCCTTTCAGCCACTCCATTCTGTTGCGGTGTATAAGGAGCGCTGTATTGGTGTTCAATCCCTCTCTGAAGACAGAAGATCTCCATCTCAAAATTCTTGAACTCTGTTCCATTGTCACTTCTGATGAACTTAACCCTTTTATCCATAACGTTCTCGACTTTGGTAATCAAATTCTTCACCATCTGAGCTGTTTCATCTTTTGATTTCAGGAAATATACCCACGAGTATCGTGAGTAGTCATCAGTGATCACCAAGCAGTATGAAGTACCTCCTAGACTTTTTGCATACACGGGACCGAAGAGATCCATGTGAAGCAATTCTAGAGTACTGGCAATTGAATTTACTTTCTTGGTGAGATGGGATTTCTTGTGCTGCTTTCCCTTCTTGCATGCTATACATTTATCTTCAAAATTGAAATTTTTCAAGGGAACGCCCAGCACAAGCCCATTCTTGACAATGTGGTTCATCTTTCGAAGATGAATGTGTCCCATTCTCCTATGCCACAATTCGGACTCTGTTTCACTCGCTTTTGTCAAAAGGCATGACTCTGCCGTGGCCATTTCAGTTGATCTCATATCCATAATGTACGTATTCCTATCACGAGGAGCCTTCATCAAAATCCACTCCTCTGGTATCTGAAAACCCGGTTTCAACACTATCGCCTCGTTCTTTGTAAAATGAACGGTGTACTCCTTATCACAAACCTGCGACACACTCAGCAGATTGTGCTTCAATTCTTCTACAAAGTTGACATTCTCCAACGTCATCTTTCCGTTCGACACCGTTCCCTTTCCAGTAATATTGCCTCCACTTTCTCCGGCAAAACTTACTCTCCCTCCTTGAACAGGTTTCAAATCGCGTAACAAATATTTGTTACCCGTCATGTGCCGGGAACAGCCGCTATCCACAACCCAAAGATTATTGGCAGCCCTGTTCAACTGTTCCTGCACAACAAAGCAAAAGTTTAGAATTTAGGGACCCAAGACCATTTGGTCTTGGATCTAAGCATTCCAAACTTTGGCTTTCCAAAGTTAGCTCTTTGTAAATCCTGTCAGTCCCTTTAGGATATCTCATTGACGATTGATTGTAAGGCCTTCCAAACCTTTGAGAATTGAAAGAATTATAGCTTGTGGTTTGGTTATTAGAAGTGTAAAACTGAGATTTGTTTATATG
Organism: Bidens hawaiensis; assembly: GCF_021521415.1. NCBI lineage: Eukaryota > Viridiplantae > Streptophyta > Magnoliopsida > Asterales > Asteraceae > Bidens > Bidens hawaiensis. The sequence goes on from NW_027504869.1 coordinate 230,368, forward strand.
AAAACCTGAATTATTCTCATTTTTGAATTTTAACTGGTTTTCATTTTTAGCAGCATGATAATAATTATTAGGTCTATTCTCAGCTTTAGTAGGCCTTACGCCTCTGAATCGCTGCTTCAGAGGGCAATTTGCAACAAGATGTCCTAATTGATTACATCTAAAACAACACCTATGCTCAACCTTTTTATCAATCGGTGTTTTAGATGTCGAGGCTATATTACCGCCCGTTCGTCTCACATATGGTGGGACGTACGGGTTTAGTGGAGTACTCTTTTTATTTGATTTATCTTTTTCTCCACTTTTGGGTAACACAACCTCCTCTTTTGCCTTACCAGACTCGGATGACTTATCCGAATCTGACGAGACTGGACTTTGATCAGAAATTTCAACACTTGAAACAGGCGAACTTGTTTCGCCTCTACTAACATTTGGTTCTTTAACAGCTACCTTAATTGGCACTGTCTGAGCAACCTCAAAGTCAACAGATTTCTGCACACTAGGGTTAAAAGTGTAATTGTGATTGTACGGTGGTGGAACCTCATGATAACCGATTCCTCTTCTCTTAGCAGAGGAACCTTGATCACTAACAAGGTGATCAAGAATAGCAGAAGAATTTCTGAACTGCTCCAGTTTTCGATTCAGTTCCACCACTTTCACCTGGTGGTCAGCAATCTGTTTTTCTTTCTCAGCAATTAGTTTGGTCTTTTCTTCCAAAACCTCATAACTTAAATCAATCACTTCAATTTTTTCAGCAAGTTTTGTTTTTAAACTTTTCACATCTTTTTCACAAGCTTTTATTTTAATTTTATAATTATTTTCTTTTGATTTAATAAAGTGATGATCTTCTTTTAAGGTTTTAAATTCAGCATCCAACCTAACATACTGATCGGTTATGGTTGCTAGTTGCTCAGACAAGTTCTCACATTTTGAACAAGTTGGTTTCGAACATACCTCGGAGAGCTGGTCATTAACGTCTGCCATAAGAGCTTTATCCTCTCCAGTAACCTTCTCACTTTCTTCAGTTTCTACCTTTGCCAAGTTTGCCTGCTCAAAAGTTTCTTTAGAAAGCAGGTTCCAGTTGTATTCACCATCTGCTCTAGACATCATGGCACTGTAATCTTTTCTACCCTCACTTTGCTGTGGAGTCCTACCCTGACTTCGTTCCACACGCTCATTCCTGCATTCCTTTGCAAAGTGACCGTTTTGTTGACAATTGTAGCATCTCACCTTTGCCTTGTCAAACCCCGGCTTACCACCGACAAACTTCCTTCCCGTCTTTCTCATAAACCTCTTTACTCTTCTCACGATCATGGCCATTTGCCATTGTAAATCCATTTCTTCCATATCGTCAGCATCAATCTGATCGTAATCTTCATCCAACATAGCTGGATCAACAATCTTCCCTTGAATATAGTTCTCATAGGAAGCAATGAAAGAAGCATAGAGGCCAAACTGCTCTTCAGCAGACTTGACACTCATAGGCATCTTGGAGTAGTTGTTGCTGGGAGCACTTGAAGAGCAACTACTCTTGCTTGCCTGGGGTTGAGAACCACTAGATCCAGCTGCTACATAGCAAACATCCCCATTTGTGTTCACTGACACATGCCCCTCATGTGATGAGTTGGGGCCCGACTCTCCCTTCGAGTAGTAAGCAGCTGATTCAGTCTTTGATCCTGAGCTAGTGTTGACTTTAGCTCCATACATACTTGGATCTTGAACCTGATCCATAGATGTCTCCTTTCTTACCATGTTAAGCTCAAAGGTCCTGAGCTTGTTGACTGTCGATTCGAGATCATAAGTGGGAAAGTCCTTGTCTTCCCTCATCAGCACAGTGTACATCTCCCATTTTGGTGGGAGAGCATCTAGAAGCTTCTCAACTATTTCTTCTTCTCGGTAGGAAATGGAATAGTTGCTCAATTCAGTCATCAGATGGTAGTATCGAGTGATAATATCATCTAAAGATTCATTCTTCAAATACTTGAATACTGAAAACTGGGTTTTGAGCAATTTTATTTTTGAAGCCCGAATTCCTACATTCCCTTCAAATCTGCTCTCAAGGGCTTCCCAAAGCTCCCTTGCTGAAGTGTACTTCCTAAAAGTATGAAGGATCTCCTGTGGAAGAGCCATGGTAATAGCAGCATGAGCCTTGCTCTCAGCCTCATACATCTTCTTCTCTTCTTCTTCCATTTTACTATACTTCTTGATTTGGTCACGACCTTCATACTCCATAATTGGTGGAATATAACCATCCTGGATGCATACCCACATCTTCGCATCCTGATATTTGACGTACTGTATGAACCGATCATTCCATGCAACGAAATCGGTTCCCTTCAGCAATCTTGGGGCCTTGGTAGCTGACCCTGCTTCAACTTCCATCTTCACTAACTCAGAGATGTTGATCGACGATATCTTTCCCGAAAAGTAAGAAACCTGAAAAATTAAGAAAATTTTTTTTTTAAGTACCGAAGGCGAAGTTACGGATAACTTCGCTTGAAGTAGGCGAAGTTGTAGAAAACTTCGCTGAAGAACTTCGCTGACGAACACTGCTGATTAACTTCGCTGATTCTTAATTTCGCTTGAGGTAAGCGAACTTAAGTGGTAGGCGAAGTTGTAGAGAACTTCGCTTGAATTAGGCGAACTTGAGAAGGTAGGCGAAGTTGTGGATAACTTCGCTTAACCTTATATCTTCGCCGAAACCCTACGAACAGTGACGACAACTTCGCCTGATGAACACGAAGTTTCTGCAGATCTGTAAATCGGATTTTAACGAGGTTTTTGACGGTGTAAAGGCTTGAACACGATGGTAGGAGGTAAGAATGATCAATAACACAGAAAACACGTCCCGCGAATAGTCGAAACGGGACGATTTCTACACCCGCGTGAATATCCCGAACCACACAATCGAGCAAATGCTCTGATACCAATTGTAGGTTCCCCGGACGGATCACACGAGATATCGCGGTCTACTCAGGTGCGGAATCCCTGCGTAGATCGTTACGAGTGTAGAAAACAAATCAAACAAACACGATACGATAAACGAACACGTTATATTGATAACCGAACACGTGATACGATATCACTGATACAGACTCACGTTACCGAACAAACTTGTTAACCAAAACTGCTAACTGATTGATTAAACGATTAACCTAAACCAGCCGTAACCTATCAATATAAATACACGACAACTTCGCCTGATATGTTCAGGCGAAGTTGTCCATAACTTCGCTTGTTCAACAAGTTCGCCTAGGCGAACTTGTTGACAACTTCGCTTTAAACAAAAACATAAATAACAATACAAACTCGATTACAGACACTAGACTATGAACTACTGACATTCATGCACTAACAATTTTTTTAACCTCTTTTATTTTTTCTTATTTTTTACTACCTTAAAATGTCAGTTTCTCATCCCCACATTTAAATTTCACATTATCCTCAAAATGAGACAGGAAGAAGACAAAAATAGAGCAGAAATAAAATAATATAAAACAAAAAATAAAGAAAATGGAACAGACTCCCCTGATAAATATTTCAGTGTTCGTGTGCCATGAGTCATGTTACGTGCCCTCTAATTCGGACGCAGTCAGCAAACTATTTCCAAATAACATACTCGATCTCCCACAAACGAAAGCGGCAATTCTGAAGCAAGTGGCATCCCCACACTTGTTTAATATCATAGCTCAGCAACCATCTCATAAGAAACTTTGGAACAACCTGCAAGCAAAAGAAGAAACACCCAACAAAACAACGAAAAAAAAATGAAAATAAAATAAAAAGAAAAGATATCATCGGGTTGCCTCCCAGGAAGTGCTAAGTTTATAGGAGAGTCTTCAGCCGGACTCACTACTTAAACCTCAATCAGTAGGCTTCTCCTTTATCCGCTTCCCATCAATGCTTCTCAACACTTTCCTCTTATAATTGGTCGGGAAGAAACCAACTACAGAGCTCTCATGGGCCCTAACATAAGAATTAAACTCGGCCCACCAACTCTTAGATTTCTCAGGACCGAAATGTATGATATGCATGTGAAAGGCCCCGAACCCTGGGAACCCCACAGTTGGTATTCATTCAAAACATTTGCAAACATATTTAAACTTAAAAATGATTCATTTCATTAAAATAAGCAATTCATAGTATAATTCAGTGGAAAACATAAATAATAAAATAAGTTCCCAAAACCCGGGAATTTTGCCCAAAATCAACATAGTTATCTTTAAATAAAAACTTTTAAAAACAAATGTTTAATAATGAAACTTCAATTCCCGTATGCCCTTCACCATCCAAGTGGCTTCGTGCACGTCCAAGCGATAAGGCATCCTCTTCCTAACCTGAAACTCACACTAACATGCACACAAAGTCAGCTTGAGCTGAGTGAGTTCAAGTTTTAAGTAAATAACATCATTAAATAATAGTTATGATAGTCATACCAAAGTTTTAAAGCATAAAAGGGTACATCCATCAAATCATCATTACCGAACTAAACATCCTCATACATACATATACAAAATGTGTATGTAAACATCCTTTCAATTACATCTCTATATATATCACAGTATATATATATAACATCCACGTATAACATCAGGGTCGAGCAAACGTACAACCCAAACACGTAACATCAGTGCATGCAAACACAAAGTAGGCATACACAACATCAGTAGTCGAAACGACTACAACATCGCCAGATATAGGCCAAGAAATAATGTATATACATATATATATATATATATATATATATATATATATATATATATATATAACATTCCAAGGCCTACCATATGCTAGCAAGCCTATATAAATTCGTTTAAAACCTTTCATCATGTAAGAAAACATTTAGGTGTGCATGCTAGCCCAAAAGTAAAAGAGTAAAATGGGCATCATGAACTCACCTGAAATCAATCGAACACCTACAACGAGCTAGGAATCCCTAAGTGCACAATCACAAGCAAGGGCCTGTAAATTATACACAACATGTTACTACTAGACCGTAAGAACACTCTTGCCTAATGGGCCGCCCAAGGCCACCACTTGGCCCAAGGCCCAACAACTTGGACCAAGGCCCAACACTTGGCCCAAGGCCCAATACTTAGCCCAAGGCCCAACAACTTGGCCCAAGGCCCAAGGATAGTCAAATCGGGTCGAATGCGTGTGTAATAAACCTTAAAACCATTTGTTAAACGAATCAGCCCCGAATGGACCAAATTCCATTTTAAATCTTTTCATTCATCAAGATTATGTCACCTGAGTTGATAGGGTTGACGGTTCCTTTTTACAACTCTTACTTTAACGTTTAAATGAAAATTCTCACACCGCCGACTCGATTGACGAAGGACTAACCACAACAGCCCCGAGCATCAAAAAAATAATTTTTCCACAGCCCTTAAACCCCCCTAGGGCTGTACAAACTGATTCGGTCGGTCACCCGATCAATTAACGCATCAAACTCAACAATTTGCAATTCTATACCCGATAAACCCTAGTTTTTGAACTAAAATCGATTGACCGACCTAAACACCTCCATTGGCCATGAAATTATATTATGATGTACATGTCATACCTAGTGGGATGTTGATGCAAAAACCTCACTCGAAACAGCCCCGGAAAAGCTCAATTGGGCAGCCACCCGGTTAGCCTACAACACAACGTTTTTCTATCAATACGCGCAATATGAGGACCAATTAACATGAAACAGACTTGGGGAATCGCAGTACATACCTTGAATTGAAGTTCTAAGGTTTAGAATTGGCTGCAAAAAAGAAAAATCGCGGGTCTTGGCCTTGATGTTCCTGCCGATCGCAAACAGCCAAGGGGGGCTATGGTTTTGTTGTGTTATAACATAAGATATTACACTCTAGTCCCTCCAGATTGAAGTGTAAGGCAAAAAGGAAGGAATAGTTAGGTTCTTTAACGTACCGGGATGACGTAAAGGCTTCCAAGGAACGTCGGTTAAGTCCCGAGAGTTATACATACTCTACAAGCTTTAGTTCTTGAAACCGGAATTAACGGGTGTTACAAGTCAGCATGTAGGTAAAGACATGGTCAACCCTATATAATGATTCGATGAAGGTAGGCGGGTATGACTGTAAGTGCACAGATTTGGTGTCCGTAGCTGTTCGAATAGGATAGGGGTAGTTTAGTCTTTACATTTAATATACAAAGGCTCATTCGCTAAGCATGTTTAGCGAATAAGGCCTCATTCGTTAGAGACTAGGCTATTCGTTAAGATTAAGAGCCCATTCGTTACTACAGTGTAACGAATGGTGGCTCATTTGTTAAGGTATACCCATTCGCTAAGGGAGTTTAGCGAATGGGCTATGGAAAGACCTTATTTGCTAACCTTGTTAACGAATGAGAGGTCTCATTCGTTACTTTAGTTTTAACGAACGAGACCAGCCTATAAATAGGCCTTCCATTGTAGAATTCCATAGAGATCTGTACTTATTTATTCCTTGTAACGTTATGCTGCCGGATTCTCTCCTCACCTAATGTATCTTCATCCATCATAATGTATTAATCTTTAATGTATAAACACGAGCTTAACATATCGATTTGCGACTAGATTCCTGGCTCGTAAATGTTCATATAACATTTTAACAAGTGGTATCAAAGCCGGAGGTTGCTCGTGATACATTTAGTTCGTGTTCTTCATGTTTCATTTAATGTATGATCGGTTTCGAAAGGGTTTCGTAGAAAATTGATGAAATTGGTGATATAATCTGTTTACAGATCGAAATCCGCATCTTCGTGATGTATTATGATGGTCAATTATGGTTAATTGATGAATATGCCATTGACGGCCATAGTTACTGGTTAATCTTCATGAATGACGATTCAGAGCGATTTTGTCAAAATTGATGTTTGAATCATGATCGTTATGTAAATCCGAAGCTTCGTGTATAAGTTGATGATTTGATATGATGATTTGAAGTTTCTGGCGACTGTAACTGAATTTTTCGGTGATTAACGATTTTTCGACTACAGTAACTGCTTGAAGGATGATTCGTTAATTTAAATGCTCATTCGTTACGGAGTTTTAACGAATGAGTTATTCGTTATAGTGTTTAACGAATGTAAAGCTCATAACAAATGAGACCTTATTCATTGACTGTTCAAACGAATGTGTGGGTGATTAACGTATGGAAGACATTCGTTAAAAGGTTAACGAATGTGGTTTAACGTATAAGCCATTCGTTACGGGGTTTAACGAATGAGATGTATTCGTTCATGAGTAATGAATGTGGATGGTTGCTGGATGAATGTGACAATGTTCTAGTGAATGAACACCAGGATAACGTATGAGATTCTTAAAAAAAATATTTTCAGAAAATTTTCTTAAACGAAATTTTTCGGGGATATTTTAAATATGCGGGATACTCTTCTGGCAAATTTTGATGATATATTTTCCGGCCGACTTTTCACGCATATCGAGGGGCCGAGGGGGAGTAACCGACTAAGTTAACGATAATTTTATTGATGATTTTCAAAGATTTGTTCAAGACCTTGTCGAATTTGCCAAGAAATGGTGGAGATAAAAACTTCAAAGAGCTTATTCGATTGGTATCTTCCTACATTTGCAAGGATTTCTTGAAAAATTACTACAATTCCGGTGGTAATATGTGATTGCAAAGCTATATTTGACTGAGTTCAAGACTGCTTTTATTCTTCAATTGGTGATTGATTTGTTCGAGATTGAAACCTGACTATGTGGGATACGAGTGTCTGTCCGATTACTTCTTTCTGAGGGACTTTAATCCTGATAATGTTTGCTACGAGTATTTGGCGGATTGCTTTTGTTAAAGGGGACAATTATTGAATGGGTTGATCTGATTGAGGAATATACGAGTCTTGTCATCTGATTGAAGAATTTGATCGTTCGGGACTGATTAACTAAGGTTGGAACTCTGAATCATATGCCCAAAATGATAGTGCATCCAAGCGTATTGGTTGCCTAAGAGCTTCAAAGAGTTATATTTTGGGATAGACGTTATCGAGAGAGTGAAGACATAAGTGAAAGATGTTGAGTGATCGGGTTGTTCATAAAGATGTGTGACGAGGTTAAACGTAATGACATCTATAGTTTACCGGTGCGACAGATAGCCGATAACTTGTTGCTAATTGATTCGTTTGATCGGACCATATCATATGCCAGTTAGATGATCGATATGATCAGATGGACTTGCTTATTTGAGGGGGAGATCTGATACGAGTAGCAACAAGTTGTTGGTTTGCTTACAAAGAGTTATAGTTTGTCTGTTTGCACAAGCCCGAGAATCATCAGCCAAGGGGGAGGTTGGTATTACGGCTGATGATATGCAGTTAAAGTATTCACGGTTAAAGTATTCAAGTTTAACGTATTTGATGTTAATGTATTAGTCACTAAAGTATTCGACGCTAAAGTATTGAAGACTAAAGTATTGGATGCTAAAGTATTAGAAAGCATTCGATAGCTACGGAGAAGGGGAGTATGTAAGTGCATGGATTTGGTGTCCGCAGTTGTTCGAATAGGATAGGGGTAGTTTAGTCTTTACACTTAATGTATAAAGGCTCATTCTCTAAGCATGTTTAGCGAATGAGGCCTCATTCGTTAAAGACTAGGCTATTCGTTAAGATTAAGAGCCCATTCGTTACTATAGTGTAATGAATGAACCACCATTCGTTAAGGTATAGCCATTCGCTAAGGGTGTTTAGCGAATGGGCTATGGAAAGACCTTATTCGTTAACCTTGTTAACGAATGAGAGGTCTCATTCGTTACTTTAGTTCTAACGAATGAGACCAGCCTATAAATAGGCCTTCCATAGTAGAATTGCATAGAGATCTGTGCTTATTTATTCCCTGTAATATTATGCTGCCGGATTCTCTCCTCACCTAATGTGTCTTCATCCATCATAATGTATTAATCCTTAATGTATGAACACGAGATTAACGTATCGATTTGGGACTAGATTCCTGGCTCGTAAATGTTCATATAACGTTTTAACAATGACGAATTCCTAACACAATTTGATCCGTGAGCCTTGGTATCCTTTCTCTTCTAGCCAATTTTTCAAACCTCGACACGTCCCAAATGGAGATTGAGTACGGTTCATGTTTTGGTTTATCAGATACGATGTGTAATGCCGTACAAACCGAGTCATTTACATCCTCAAGGCTCTCGTCGCAAGGCTCCCTCTCGATTCCCACACTTGGCTCGTAAATGTTCATATAACGTTTTAACAATGACGAATTCCTAACACAATTTGATCCGTGAGCCTTGGTATCCTTTCTCTTCTAGCCAATTTTTCAAACCTCGACACGTCCCAAATGGAGATTGAGTACGGTTCATGTTTTGGTTTATCAGATACGATGTGTAATGCCGTACAAACCGAGTCATTTACATCCTCAAGGCTCTCGTCGCAAGGCTCCCTCTCGATTCCCACACTTGGCTCGCTATATAGTAAATCTTCAAGACGCTTTAAATCACCAAGTGGGTCAAACTCTCCTTCATCCATAGCAGTAAAATCCATCAACTCTTCATCAAATTCACCCCTAAACTCGTCCTACCAAGAGGGAGCACATTCCTCAATATGAATTTTCGTCTCAACATCTTCAAACTCAATAAAAGGCTCACTAAGTTGTGACTGACTCATTAAGCTTAGCCGAATTCCATCTAAAGCTTGTTGGTTCGGGAATGGGGCATTTGGATTAGAGTATTGGATGATACGTAACCAATCGAATATTATCTCATCTGGATCTGGCATTTGCTTGACAAATTCACCGGATGAGTTTTCATAACCAAGAAGATTCCCCTTTAAATCATACATCAAACGGAATTGAGGTTTTATGCGCTTTTTTTCTATGTGAGCCATAATCCTTTGTATTTCCAGCTGCCACATGGTGTAACCTCTTTGTTCCTTACGGGGGTATTCTTCAAATCCAATCCCGTAGTAACACTCAATGAAGATCACTGCTTAAGATAAACTCAAACAGAAAAGGATCACCGACACCAGATAGTAGTAAAATAAATTAAATAAGAATAATATGAAACTAAAACTAAATTAATTAAAATAACTAATCAAATCTAAATATAAACACAAAAATACAATAGGCAAGTCCCCAACTTGTGTCGTTTTGCAATCACCTCAAACCGTGTCCCCGGCAACGGCGCCAAAAGCTTGGTGTGCGAATATATATATATATATATATATATATATATATATATATATATAAATACTAAACATGATTCGCAATTAAGCTTTAAAAACCAAACAACCTAACCTAGTTCACACAATCGGCAAGTGTACCGGTCGCGTGTAGAAAAGAGAAAGGAAGTCCGGGTATCGAACTCAAGGACACTAGAGGTGGATCGGATACTAAACCCTAACTAAGTTCTGCCCTTAAAAAATATTTAAATTTATATTATTATTTTATTTTAATTAATTTAAACTAATTTAACTAACTTACTAAACTTAACAAAACTAACGGGAAAACATAACGGCACTAACGAGGTTTTAACGAATATGGAGAAACGACTACCTAGGCAAGAATCCTATTGACAGTTCAACGTCTAATGGAATTAACTAATCACACGACACCGGGATCTTAAAAGTAAATAAATCAACTAAGGCTCACTAAAGTTCGCTAGATCACCTCTCGGTCTCACCAACTAACCCTCACGAATCTTAGAAAATTGAATTAACCTACCGGGATAAAGATTAGATTGAATTAACCTACCGGGGTAAAGATTACTAAGGTACCCTAATGACGCATCTCCTCTCGGACTCAACGACACAGAACCCACTAAAAATTGGTACTAGCAACTCTAGGGATAAAGGGGTAACAATATCTAACTTGATCTAGGACACCTATTCGCACACAAATCTAAACCGAACAAGACCAAAACTCGTTCTTGCGCAATTCTAACCTAACCGAATAAAGAAACGAGACAAACCGACTCTCTATTACCGCTCGGTCACAAGGAAGGCGAACCTATTGAATTTTAATAATTAATTGTATAAAAGATTCCTATGGTCGCGCTAACCATAAATAGATCAAAAACACCAAGTCTATGAACTAAACGTAGAACCCTAATCGAACGACACACAATCAATCAATCAAAGTCATACGCGGAATTAAAAGCAATAATTATATAAAATCAATATTTTACACATCCAAGATCAAATTATATAAAGTTTTTTCAATAATAATCATAAGGTGCAACTAGTCAAAACCAAATAAGCCGTCAAACAAAATCAATATTCATCTCAACCTAGGTAGTTAAAAAGGTTTAACCAATAGTCATGCTCAAAACAAAAATAAAATAAATTGGTTCAACTAGTTTCATAATAAAATAATAAATTTAAACCAAAGAAACCGTGTTTAAATGAGTAGATGTGAACCCAAACACCTAATAATAATAATAATAATAATAATAATATGGCGCCTGCATTCTCCGAATCCCTCAACGTCGTCCACTCTTATGTCAGAATAAATTCCACCAAACAATTGTTAATAATAATAATGATGTAGGCTAGACTTGTGAACCAATTCTCCAGATGGCGGCCTTCTTTCTGGCCTTTCTCCTTTCTCCTTTCTCCCTACCGTGTAGGGTTTTTTAATTTAAATCTTTTTGTACAAGGCTTTTTTTAATTAAGTTTTCAAGCCCAAAACCACTATGACCAATGTTTGCATCCAAAAAAATTGTCAGCCCATAATTCGTCGATAAATGGCCTCATAGTTCAAATAGATTATAGTAAACTAAAACAACATTTTCTCTAGAAGTCCTGTGCAAACGTGAACACAAAATCAAAATCAAGTATTATTAATTTCCATAGTTACTTTAAGAGATAAATCATCAGATTAAAACTTATAATAATAATAATAATAGTAAACTAAAACAACATTTTATCTAGAAGTCCTGTGCAAACGTGAACACAAAATCAAAATCAAGTATTATTAATTTCCATAGTTACTTTAAGAGATAAATAATCAGATTAAAACTTATAATGATGATGATATAATAATAATAATAAAGTATAGTAATATATGAAATCTGAGTTTATTAAAAATGCTTTGTTTTTTCTCATTGTCTTTTAGAACCTTATTTACTCACATGTGAACTAAATATTAATAATATTCAATAAAAACTTGGCTCATAAGTATCAAAAAGTAGGAAATATTTATATAGTATATATATATATATATATTAGACCACATCAACAAAGGTCTAATTGAGTCGCATAAATTTGAGTCGCCCGAGTTTGAGTCGCATATAACGCCCGTTAATTTTTGGTTCAAAGATTTAAAGCTTGTAAAGTATGTATATTTCTCGGGGGTTATCCGGCATTCCTCGTTGACCCTATCATGTTTCCGGTACGTTAAATTCATTTAACTTTCCACTCAAGTTGCTTCACACTTCATACATGAGGGACTAGAGTGTAACTTGTGGTTTTTTAACATAAAACTAAAACCTAGCCCCCCCCCCCCTTTAGCGATCGGCCCCCATAGCTGCCACAAGAGCTTCGTTTTTCTTTTTTCCAGCCGCTCCCAAGGTCTAAAACTTCAATTGAAGGTTAGTTCTATGTTCCCCCAAGTATTTTACACCTTAATTGGTCATTTTATCTCGCGTATTGATTGATAAACGACTTGTTCTAGGCTAACCGGTTGGCTATCCAATGGAGCAATTTCGGGACTGTTTTGGTGGAGGTTTTTGTACCAACATCTTCCTAGGTATTTCTAGTATAGCATACATTAAAATCATGTCCATTGGTGTTCGTTTGATTGGTCAACTAGTTGTAGATTGAAAACTAGTTTTCGGTTGTCTAGAATAGTGATTTGTTGCGTTTAACGCGAGGGATGAAGTAAGTGATGACCAATTCAGTTCGGATAGCTTCGGTTTAATGTACGGGCTGTTGGAAAATGATTTTTATAAGTATTGGGGCTGAATTGGTTGTCGGTTACTCAAACGGGTCGGTACAACGCGCATTCGCGTTTATTGAATAGTTGGTGCGTTGTGCCTGCGAGTTACCGACCCATTTGACTTGTGTAGCGTCCCTGTGGACTTGTTGGCCGTGAATTTATCATATTGGGTTCACACGTGGCTGGGTTGGATGTAAATTGCCTAAACAACTCTTAAACGCGTGTGTAAGTATCACCTAGTGCTTCCGGGGGTAATTTGGGAATTCTCTACTCCCGGGAGTATCTAAGGGTCGTGTTGGTAAATGTAAGGCCGCGGGGGCTATTAGGATTGAGTTTGATGAGGTCGAGGCTTTAGGTAACTCGAACCATGTTAGAACGTCTCGTAGGATAAACGAGTCTTTTCGATGTCGTTAGTAATGATTGTATGTAAACCGGCAGGCGTTTGAGTTGTGGGGATACTTAGGGGTTCTCTAGCTCGTGGTGAAATCGTGACTTGTGTCAGGTGAGTTCATGATGTCCCTTTTTACTTTTTTTAAGTTTTTGGGCTAGCGTGCACACCTAAGTGATTTTGCTTGATGAAATGTTTAAATTATTTTGTATGGGCTTACTTGTATAGGGTAGGCTTTGGGATGGTATTATTGTATGTCTGTATGCATGTTTATACATGTATTATTGTATGGCCAATAATTGGCGATGTTAATTAGTCGTTATCGACTAAGGATGTTTACGTATGCCTACTTCGTGTTTGCATACGTTGGATGAGATGTTACGTGTTTGGGTTGTACGTGTGCTCGACCCTAATGTTATTACTTGGATGATAATTATAGAGATATAATTATATAGATGTATACATATAAGTATGAATACTTATTATGATGATGGCTTAACTGGTTGTATCCCGTTTTATTATAAAATTCATGGAATGACTATTATAAATGTCAATTATTAAAACTTGAACTCACTCAACTCAAGATGACTTTGGGTGCATGTTAGTGTGAGTTTCAGGTTAGGAGGAGGATGCATTACTGCTTGGACGTGAACGAGGCTACTTGGACGGTGGAGGGCATACTTAGTCGGAAGTTTTATTAATGGACATTGTTCTTTTAAATTTTTACTAAATACTTTGAAATTTGGTTTTGGGAACTTGTTTTAATAATTTTGATTTTCCGCTGATTTTTACTCTGAACTGGTTTTTGAGATGAAATGAATTGTTTTGAGTTTAAGTATTTTAGTATTTTCTTATATGAATACCAACTGTATGATTTCCAGGATTCGGGGTCTTACATCGCATGAGTTCGAATCGCTTGGATTTGAGTCATATGTGTTTGAATTGTTTGGGTTTGAATCGCTTGGACTTGAGTCACATGAGTTTGAATCGCTTGGGTTTTGATTCAAGCGAGGATTTGGATTGGGTTCTTGGATTAAGTTAACTTGCCGATTTGGCTCGAGTCTCATCCACCCATTCAAGTCGAACGTTTATTTGGATCGAGCCTGCTGTCCAGTCGACTCGACCGCTTGGGTTGAATCATCCTTCCAAATTGAGCCGAATCCGAAATCCAGTCGGATTTACTCATTCACATAATTAAGAAATTAGAGTTAATTAAAACAAATTGTGAAAATAAAAAGTCATACATTCAATGATAACCTTAAGTACTAGTTTAAGTAAAATAACATGAGTCTTAAACGTTTAAACATAATAACAAGCGGATCTTCCTTCTCTTCGATGCCTGTCTTCATTTATTCGCCACGTGTCTCCCTCTAAGCAACCTGCCTCATTCTATTCACCCGCGTGCATACTAAAAGTCAGCCACACTGAGTGAGTTCTAGTTAATTAACATACATTACATTCACTTACTTATTAATACGCGTCCGGAGATACGTATTAAATACTTACCTGTTCATCTGTCATTCATACATACATGCATACGTTCATACATTCTTTCATAATTCATACTGTCTTACTTATTACTCCTATACTTACATTACTTTCATATTACTTCTTCATTTTAAAGAGCATTTCGCCCTACATACCTCGGATATTATAAGAGCCCGGCACCGTACATACCTCGGATATTATAAGGGTCTGGTGCCCTCTATACCTCAGATATTATTAGGGTCTGGTGCCCTCCTTACCTCGGATATTACTTGGATTGAGTCTCATCCACCCATTAGAGTCGAACATTTATTCGGATCGAGCCTGCTGTCCAGTCGACTCGACCTCTTGGGTTGACTCATCCTTCTAAATCGAGCCGAATCCCAAATCTAGTCGAGCTTTATTCCAGCCGAGTTCACCCACTCGAGTCGTTTTCATCATAACCGGATTCATTTCAAACCAAAACCCCATTCCAACCAAACCAAGCTTGAATCTAGTCCGAACCCTACTCGTTTTGACTGGAATTTGGGTCTCATAATCATTCCATAAGGACCGAGCTCGCAATATATACATATATTATATTAAACCCTTAAAACTAAAAACACTTTCTTATTCGGTTTCATTTGGAGTATATACGGGTATCTCCAAACGCTGCATTTTCCCATGTGGTTTATGGTGTTCGTTTTTAACTTTTAAACAAGTCAAGCACATGTTGACACAATCAACCACTTCGTTCTTCATACCCGGCCACGAATAGTCTTTCTTTAAGTCTTGAAACATCTTGGTGGATCCTGGATGAATCAAATATCGATATTTATGAGCCTCGTCTAGAATTCGACATCTGAGATTCCCATGTCGCGGAATCCACATCCGATCGAATCTGATCTTTACACCCAGTGTATTATCTGTCAACTCAGATTGCTGTCCAAAAATTCTCTCTTTCTTCATTAATCCTTCATCTGCCAGCACTTCTGTCTGAACCTTGCTGATCTCCATAAAGAGATATGAGTTGACAATTAGTTTGTAAGACTTCACTGTCATCATCACTTCTTCATTCTTAAGGCTTAGAACATCGGCAACTACATTAGCCTTTCCCGGGTAATACTTGATTTCACAGTCATAGTCTTTAATCAACTCTAGCCACCTTCTCTGCCTCATATTCAACTCTTTCTGCTAAAAGAAGTATTTCAAACTCTTGTGATCCGTATAGATAGTACACTTAGTACCATACAAGTAATGTCTTTAGATCTTAAGAGCATGTACTACAGCTGCTAACTCTATGTCATGCGTCGGGTACGTACTTTCATAAACTTTTAATTGTCTAGACGCATAAGCTATGACCTTCCCTCATTGCATCAACACGCAACCTAACCCTTGATATGAAGCGTCAGCACAAACTACCAAATCCTTGTTACCGTCAGGAAAAACGAGAATTGGAGCCTGCGTGAGCCTCTTCTTTAGTTCTTCAAACGCCTCTTCCTGGAACTTACCCCAATTGAAGTCCACAGCCTTTCGGGTCATACCGGTCAACGGTGCGGCTATCTTGGAGAAACCTTGAATGAATCTCCTATAATAACCAGCCAACCCTAAGAAACTGCGTATCTCAGTTGGGTTTTGCGGCGTTTTCCAATTCTGTATCGCTTCAATATTTGCTAGGTCCACAATAATCCCCTCAGGATTGATTATGTGATCTAGAAACTGTACCTCTCGCAGCCAAAACACGTATTTCGAGAACCTGGCATACAGTTTGTTGTGTTTCAAAACTTCTAATACTTCCCTCAGATGCTTAGTACGATCAGACTCGCTGATGTGCTAAGAGTAGTTATATAAAAACACGCTAATCTAGACACTAAGTAATAAATTATAGATTCTTAACTTAACTAAAACTACAAATCGGCAAGTGAACCGGTCAACTCTAGTACAGCTAAGTAAGTCCGGATATCGAACCCACGAGACTCTTTAAATTACGTAAACTAGCTAATTAGACTCAATTAATACTGACACGACTATTTGTTTGTGAAAGGGGGTTTTTGTTTAAAATACTAAATTAAAACTAATTAAAAAAAATAAGTAAAATAAATGAAAACACAAGTTTGATTAAATTAGATGATGATGAGAAAACTACCTAGGCTAACATCATAAAAATAAAACAAAACAATAATAAAGGAATTAATGGAGGAAAACAAAAGAAACGAAAGATTAAAGGTGATAAAACCCGGGGTATTCGTTCTTGATCAATAAGTTCGCCACCGTATGATTCTAAGCCTTCAAACCCCCCAAAATATCACCTCTTGAGCTCCCAAATTCGTCCAAGTTGGCTTTCAGGTTATTCAGGTTATGATTAGGGTTAAGTTTATGGGTGTTTATATAGACTTTCAAGGCCCATAACTTAAAATTAGTAGAAGATTCTATAAATCTGAGCCCATAAATTTAATACTTGTAGAAGATTCTAGAAAGCTTAGCCTATAGACTTAATATTTGTAGAATATTCTAGAAAACTGAGCCCAAAGTCCCGCGTGACGGGCCTTCTCCCATTTTGCTTATTTTCGCATTTTTTCGCCCTCTTTTCGACATGATTGTAACCCGGAACTTAAAATATTCAAATGAATTAGTAATATACAAATTCTAATAAAAACCTAACAAAAACTAATAAAATATTATATTAAATAAACAAGGGATTTATATATATTTAGCCTTATATCAAATATCCCCACACTTATCTCTTTTTCGTCCCTGAAAAAATCTAATTGCAATGGGATCAGAATCGGAGAAAAACGATCTTAAAAACATATTAGGTTATCTTAAAGCTCAGATAAACGTAAAAACCGCGATTGCCGATATTGTTGTCCACTTAAATCCAGCCACCAGTCTATCAAGCTTCCACGCACATTAAGCATTTAAGTTCATGTGATATTAAAAACCTATAGGTCTCACACCTTTGGAGTTAAGATCCACCTACCCCATCTCAAGCATAGTAAAGACAATTAAAAATAATCGAGTTGAAGGAAACTGGTTCAACATATCACTATAAGATACAACCCCTTAATGGTAAGAAGAAAATGCACTTAGATGGAATTATGGATGATAGGTCAAGTGAGGTCGTACGAGCATGCCCTAAATATTATTGGACTTTGTCCTATATATGCCCTAAAAAAATATTTATTGACTAGAAACTTTCGAGCCCCAATAGTGTATCCTCAGAGTCGCCATCCCCTTGGTAACACGTAAACTCTTAGTCTCGTCTATATATACACTTTGGCCTCTTTTTCTATTTTTTTGAGAATGCTTCTTTGGCATTTTTCATTACATAACTTTCTTACTTTTTCTTTTCTTTATTTATTTATTTATTTTTTCTTTATATATATATATATATATATATATATATATATTTATTGTGCACTTAGGCATTTTTTACCTAAAAATATGTAACTAAAGACTAAAGCTCGTATAAAATTGGACATTTGCGGGCGCCACCACACTTTATCTATTTTCATAAAACGGAGTGACGTGCTAATTTTAAAGTGCATTCAATTCTCACCACCTTAAGGTAATCAGCTTATGGTAATACTCCCTATACCTTATCGAATTTCAGCTTCACTGTCCCCCCTAAGGATGAGAACCCAAAAAATCTAAGATTAATTAGGTTTATTAAGAATATGCAATGGAAAACCTTTCAAGACTAGTTGGGCCTAGCACATCCCAAGTTAAGTACGCCTTCTTTAATATTATCTCACATTATTAGTAGTTTGAAAAACCGATTCCTAATAAATATCCTCATCTCCCATTTAAGTGCAAAAAGAAACAAAATCAAGGGATATTTTTCAAAACTTTTTTTGTTTAACTATGACTCAAATATCCTATCCCCACACTTAAATTTTGCATTGTCCTCAATGCAAGGATAAGGACGAACAAATAAATATAAAATCGGAATACAAAAAACTAATAACCTAAAAAATAAAAACAAACAAGCTAGATAGATAGATAAATGGAAAAGACTTCGCTGGAAATATGCGCATGAAATATGATGCCAAAGTCTTCTTCCATGAATGCCCTCCAACTCCGAACGTACTCAGCAAACGGTATCTCCTTCTCTCACTCACGAACGGAAGCGGCAAAAACAACAATATCTAAAAACTTATCTTATCAACTTGATAGATGTTACACATTCAAAGTAGTACCACACCAACCAACCCAACCAATATATATAAGAATAACAGCAGCAAATAGATAAATAAAAAGTATACGGTTCCTACTACTCCATCCCCACACTTGAATTTTGCAATATATTTCATAGGGATGCTCTTCTAGCTCAAATCCTACAAAAACTTAAAAACACAAAAACAAAGAAAAACTACAAAAGACTACGTTAGTGACTCAACAATTATACAAACTCCGCGGAACCTCCCCACACTTGAACTTAATCAGAAGGTTTCTCTTTCACCTGGACCCTATCTAACCCGTTCTGTTCCACCCGGTACTTGTTAAACATTGAAATTTTCTCGGTGGAATTGAAAAATGCTTTAAAACTTCTTAACGGGTCAGACCACCAAAATTTAAACTTACCTGGCATGAACCGGATGTATGACATGTATCGAGAAGTGGTCGTGCTTGAACTTCAATGGCTTCTTCTTTCCTGTAGACCATCTTCTGATTTGCAAATTATTCCGGTTTGCAGATGCTCTTCTCTTCGCCTTCTCTCATGGTTTTGATTTATGAGCAACATTTATTATAAATGCCACGGGCCAGCTATGGAGGTCTTTCCACTACCACCACTTCTATATCCTCCAGTAGAGCTTCAAAAAATGCTAAGTCACCCTCCGAATCGAACACACCTATCTCATTATACTCAGGCAACCCTTCTAACTCCATATCCAAAAACGCATCCTCCTCACACAACGTATTCTCAAACTCTTCCTCAACACCGAACATAAAATCAAGTGACTCTCCCAAATCCACTTCCTCCTCTATCTCTTCTTCAACTACAAACATCAACTTAAGTGAATCTCCCAAATCCACTTCTTCCTCTATCTCTTCTTTCTTCACTAAAGACCTCTGATAAGCAGCCCACTCTTATTCACCTATTTCATCATCAGAGTCACTCTAGTAATTAGTAACAGCGTCTTATGGATCCTGAGGTGGTACTTCATCGTCCATTTTCGTCTCCGTTACTTGAGTGATCCCCTCATCTGACTCGTCAACATACTCCAATAACTTCAATCTCTTTTCGTCCTCCTTTTCTTCATTCAATCTCCTAGTAATGCTCTCTAATATACGTTGGAGATCTGTAATCACGCTCTGCTGATTTTTCAACATGATATCTTGCTCAACTAACTTCTGTTGGGAATCTGAGGCCAGATATTGAGCCAACGTATTCTCTAAATTCTTCATACTACTCTCGGACAAACTATCAACAGGGTTGTTATTAGAATATTGACCATCGAATTGACTCTGATTATACTGAGGCTGCTGATATAGATTATCATAATAATACGACGGAGGCTCCTGTAGAAAATTTTGTTGCGGCTGCTCGGGAGGGTTAGTATAATAATGTGCCAAACACCCCCACATATTGAGGACATATAAGCTTAAAATGGGGTCCACCACAAATCTCACACATATTTACGAGACTCAAAAGAAATAAAAGACACGGAAAATTGGATTCCTATGACTCAAAATAAAATAAAACAAAGTAGACTCCTACTAAAATACTCCTAAATAAAACTAACAATTAAACTAAACTATATTAACCTAACTCCTACGACTCAAAAACAAAACAAAATACAAATAGCACGTAGATAGCAAGTAAGTCCAATCAAAGCTACTACCGCAATTGCCAAGAGTCCCCGGCAACGGCGCCAAAAACTTGTTGTGCTAAAAGTAGTTATATAAAAACACACTAATCTAGACACTAAATAATAAATTCTAGACTCTTAACTTAACTAAAACTACTAACCGGCAAGTGAACCGGTCGACTCTAGTACAGCTAAGTAAGTCCGGATATCGAACCCACGATACTCTTTAAATTATGTAAACTAGCTAATTAGACTCAACTAATACTGACACGACTATTTGTTTGTGAAAGGGGGGGTTTTTGTTGAAAATACTAAATTAAAACTAATTAAGAAAAACAAGTAAAATAAACGAAAACACAAGTTTGATTAAATTAGATGATGATGAGAAAACTACCTTGGCTAACATCATAAAATAAAACAAAACAATAATAAAGGAATTCATGGAGGAAAACAATAGAAATGAAAGATTAAAGGTGATAAAACCCGAGGTCTTCGTTCTTGATCAATAAGTACGCCACCGTATGATTCCAAGCCTTCAAACCCTCTAAAATATCACCTCTTGAGCTCCCAAATTCGTCCAAGTTGGCTTTCAGGTTATTCAGGTTATGATTAGGGTTAAGTTTATGGGTGTTTATATAGACTTTCAAGACCCATAAACTTAAAATTAGTAGAAGATTCTGGAAATCTGAGCCCAAAAATTTAATACTTGTAGAAGATTCTAGAAATCTTAGCCTATAGACTTAATATTTGTAGAAGATTCTAGAAAACTGAGCCTAAAGTCCCGCTCGACGGGACTTATCCCATTTTGCTTATTTTTGCATTTTTTTCGCCCTCTTGTCGACATGATTGTAACCCGGAACCTAAAATATTTAAATGAATTAGTAATATACAAATTCTAATGAAAACCTAACGAAAACTAATAAAATATTATATTAAATATACAAGGGATTTATATATATTTAGCCTTATATCACTCGCTTTTCGAATAAATCAGTATATCATCGATGAAAACGATAACCAACTTGTCTAACATAGGCCGGCATACCCTGTTCATCATGTCCATAAATGCTTCGTTAGACTGAACGACATTGCGAGGAGCTGGTAGTGTCCATACCGCGTCCGAAACGCTGTCTTAGGAATGTCTGCCTCTTTCACTTTCAACTGATGATAGCCCAATTGAAAGTCTATCCGCGAGAACTTGCTAGCACCTTGTAATTGATCGAACAAGTCGTCAATCCGTGGCAACGGAAATATGTTCTTCACCGTAAGCTTATTCAGCTCGCGATAGTCAATACGCATTCTCATACTTCCGTCTTTCTTTTTCACGAATAATACCGGTGCGCCCCGCGGGGAAAAACTCGTTCGTATGAAACCTTTGTCGAGGAGGTCTTGCAGTTGGGACATCAGTTCTTTCATCTTGGATGCCGCCAGGCAGTAAGGTGCTTTCGCGACGGCTGTTATCTTGGTACTAACTCAATCTGAAATTCTACCTCCCATTCCGGTGGCAACCCTAGAAGGTCCTTAGGGAACACCTCGGGATAGTCGCACACTACAGGAACATCTTTCACTTCCTTTTCCTCCGCCGAAGCGTCGACAACATTTGCCAGGTAGGCACTGCACCCTCGCCCTAACATTTTCTTGGCTTTTATAATCGAAATGACGTTAAGCCCCGAAATTTCCTTATCACCATAAACCGTCACTGTACCACCATCCAAGGACTTTAACCTTATCAACCTACTTTTACACACTATTTGAGCCTCAAACTCGTACAACCAGTCCATTCCCAAAACCATTTCAAATCCTCCTAAAGTTATTACAAAAAGAGTAACAGGGAACTAACATCCCTCTAACTTTATCTTACCGTCCTTAGCCATTCTCATTGTCCTAACAGAAGTATCATTAGCCGTTTCTACCATAAAAGTTTTAGGCACACGACAACATGTCATTTTAGCTAACTTACAGAATGATACATCTACGAAACTTCTATTAGCACCTGAATCGAATAAAACAGATGCAGAAATACCATTTACGAGAAGTGTACCTGTCACAACATCGGGGAACTTCTTGACCTGCTCATGGGTCAGCATGTAAGCTCTGGTCTTTGGTTGGTCTTCTCAGCATCTCTCTTTCCACTACCCCCAGCTTCACCTTTCGTACATTCTCATGCAATATGACATGTCTTTCCACATTTGTAACAGGTGGGTTTTGCGTTACATTCATGGGTGTAATGCCCCACCTTTACACACTTATAATAGGCATTTGACCCAATCCTTCATTCTCCTCCATGAGGCTTTTCACACTTATGACACACATCAGTACCAGTACTCCACTTACATTCACCACCATGCATTTTACCACAAGTCTTGCACGATTTCCTTTCCCACGTCTTCTGTTTCTTGTCTTTGGGATTCCACTTCTGAGTACCGGGCCGCTTAGAATGAGCATCCCACTTCTTTTCTTTCTTCTCCTCTACCACCACTTCATTCACTGCCAGGTCATCATAAACCATTTCCGCAAGTTCGACCGCAGAATCAACAGTAGCAGGTCTACTTGCCCTGACCAGTGTGCAGATGTTTTGTGGGAGTCCTATGAAATAACACTTGATTCTCTTAGCTTCAGTATTCATCATCTCAGGCACGAGTCTTGATATACAGTTGATCTCAGTAGTGTACTCACGGTGTATGTAACATCCCGAAATTTAACCCGGTGACCAAAAAATCTATCTTTTGTAAATAAATGATATTTTCATTATTTTAAAAGATTTCAGATATTTTATTCAAAGTTATTTCATAAAAGTTTATAGAAAAATGTTTCGTTTTACAAAATTTATGGACTCGGCTAATCTCGACCCGTAGGTAGCCAACCCGCGCCTAACCAAACCCGTAGTATATAAACGAAAGTTCTTGACACTTCCACCATTTTCACCCAACTCTTTCACTTGCACCCACCCAAACTCTCTCATTTCTAGAGAGAGAAGCTAGAGAGAGAAAGTCCTCAAATCACAAATCCGAGCCCGGAATCTTGTTCCTAATCGTTTTTGGTAAGTCCCTTTCGAAAATCATCCGTTTTCATAACCATTTTCGGCCTCAAATCGAGCAAAAACTCCCATTTTCGTAACTTGAGTTTTCGGGTCAAAAACCGACTTGTTTTGGTGTCAAAATGCAAGCTTTTGTGTTTAAAAGTACTAGGAATCGATACCCCTTTCAATCCCGAGCATTTCCATGTCAAAAACTTCGATTTTGGGTCAAAAATCTGGAAAATCTGGAAAACCCGTAGGTTTCTCCGTCGCCCAGCTTGAAGGAGTCGAATCAGACTCATTCGATCGAACCAGTCGATCGAACCAGTTCATTCGATCGAAGGAGTCGATCGAACCAGTCCAGTCAACCGAATAGGAAAGCAACCGAATGGTCTCCAACTCATTCGATCGAATGAGCTTCGTATTCGATCGAACGAGTGTCTATTCGATCGAACAAGTTCCATGTCCGACCGAACGAGTTTTCCCAAACTGGTTCGACCGAATGTGTTTCTGGTTCGATCGAGTGTGCCTCAGATTCGATCGAATGTGTGTCTATTCGATCGAATGTGTGCCTATTCGACCGAACGTGTTCCTATTCGATCGAATGTATTCTTATTCGATCGAATCAAGCCAGAACCAAGCTGTTTTCATCTTTAAAAACCCAGTTTTTGCTCGAGGTCGCGTAAACTCGTTTTCTTAGACTTATAGCACGTTGTTAACCTTATACGTATGTCCAACTCTAGGCTAAGGAGATCTTCTGTAGCACCATCCTAACCCGAGATCAAGGTGAGTTCATAAACCCCTTTTCAACTGTTTTTACTTTATCAAACCACGGGGTGGAAATATGCAAAACACTTTACTTCAAACCTTTATACACTGTTTTACTCTGCTTTTACTCGCTTTCACTTATAACTTAACGTAATGTAAACACCATCACAATTACTTTACTTACTCTATAAATTTGTATCACTTTATGAACTGTTACACTATGAATCATTGTACTATGAACCGTTGCACTATGAACTATATGCTCTATGAACTGTTGCTCTATGAACCACGGTCACTATCTCGACTGCTTTGGGTACTGCGGCACCCATGTAAGTCTCGCACACTCGACTGCTTTGGATACTGCGGCATCCATGTAAGTCTCGCATACTCGACGGCCTTGGATTCTGTGTGAATCCATGTAAGTCTCGCCTCACACTCGCGTGACCTCTATGTGTACTATGTGTTATTATTTGCTCTTTGGTCTATCTGTTATGTGCATTTATCTCAAGAATTGTGAACTATTGTATTGCCTTATACACGTTGTAACTCAATGATCCACGTACACGCTTTTCACACACTATTATGAACTGTACCGAACCATGTATTATACACTACGCTTTTACTTATGAACTGTCTTCTCACTTTGAAACTCATAAAACAATAAGCACAGCAAAATATGTTGTAGGAGTGGTGGGTTAGCCGCTGGTACACCCTATATATAAACCCCAACAACCTATTTTGGTGCGCTTGTTCTCTTTCAAACTATTTTTCTAATAGCCGGGATCATACCCAAACATGGTAGAACAAGTTGTAGGAGTGGTGGGTTAGCCGCTGGTACACCCTATATATAAACCCCTACAACTTGGTCTAACATGCTTGTGTATGAAGCCTTTTCCTTTTACAACAAACTTATGTTCTCACTCAACTATTTTTGTAGTTGACGCTTTCTTGCATATTTTTCAGGTAATGCTAATAGATGAAGAACAGGGATTTCTAGATGGCCTTAGGAGATGACTGAAGGCGTAGTACTAGACTTAGTATCTGTTGGACTATTGTGGTTTTATTTGTATCTTTTGAACAATGTAACTTGATTATCTATGTATGCATTTCATTTAGACTCTTAACCTGTGTTATGGCTTATTCAATCTGAGACTTCGTCCACGCCCTTGGCATTCCGCCTCTGGCCGGGGTGTGACAGATTGGTATCAGAGCCCAAGGTTATAGAGAATTAGGTATGACCTAGACTATAACTTAGGGACCATACTCTGGATAGTATCATGCATCACTTGCACATATCACACTCGCATACTTGTTAACTGTTTACGTACTACTTGCTTACTTACCAAATATTTACGTGTTACTTGCTTACCTGTTTATCTGTTTAATTAACGCTTGTCTCTCCACCCTGATCTATGTTCGAGCATGATGCCACATATCACTATATCGCCTCTTGTATCACACCTACACATTGTTCGCTTATCTTGTGATCGCCTTACTCTATTGCTATATCCTCGATGTATCTCCTTTGCACTTGTCTCTCATTTTGTCTATTCCCAGAATGCCTCCCCGACGCGCTGATAACTCTGACTCTGCCGAGCTAGCCAACATTATCGCACAACAGATAGCTGCTGTTCTTCCTGGAATGGTGACTCAAATCGCTCAGACCATGCGAGAGGGAGTTCAACCCGCTGCAAACCAAGACCTGAACCCGAACGTTAATGCAACCGATCGACACTACAAGGCCTTCCAAAGTGCCCGACCGACGAACTTCGAAGGATTCGAAGGCGCTGCTGGTCTTCTTCAATGGTTCGAAAAGATGGAAGTTACGTTCGATATCGTTGCTTGCCCGGAAAATCTGCAAGTCCGTTTTGCTGCAAGTATGTTTCTCAAGCGCGCCCTGAACTGGTGGAACAACGAAGTCAGAACTCGTGGCCGTGAAGCTGCCAACGCTTTGTCCTGGACCGAATTCAGGGAAGTCGTCACTCGAGAGTTCGTACCCCGTAGCGAGCAGCAGAAGCTTGAAGCCGAGTTTTGGGAACATAAGATGGAAGGAGCTGATTACCAAGAATACACTGAGCGTTACCACGAGCTCGCCCTTTTGGTACCACATATGGTTACTCCCGCAGAACGTGCTGTTGAAGCTTACCTCCGTGGCCTTCCCGATTGCATGCGCGCTATCCTCATCGCAGCTGATCCCCAGACGGTCCAAGCCGCTGTTCACCTCACCGCTCTTGTGGCCCAAAGCCTAATCAAAGCCGGTCAACTATCTGACGAGCCGAATCGCAAGAAGCAGAAGGTCCTTGCCGCCACCACTACTGCCACTCAAGCTGTTCCCTTGAACGCAGTTGCTCCTGATGCCTCCAACAGACCCCGAGCGGGATACGCCGGTGCCCATCCCAAATGCCACACGTGCCAACGACATCACCCCCAGGGAGTCCAATGCTACAGATGCACCAATTGTGGACGACTCGGCCACCTAGCTAATACCTGCAGATCTGCACCTGCCGTCGCCAACAACGCCGCCCCCAACGCGAGAGCATGTTACGAGTGTGGAGCCACCGATCACCTCAGAAATCGCTGCCCCCGCATCACCGTCGAGATTCCTCCTGCAACAGGACGCGTTTACAGGATCGGAGCCGCCGCAGCCCAGCTAGATCAAGACGCCGCTCCAGGTATGTTCTTTTCCTTTCCTTTCGTCACGATTCTAACCCTTTTCTCCTTACTCTCTTCTTACGACTTTAACCCTCGCCGGAACTGCTCGCCTTTAACCTCTACACGCCCGCACGACTAGTTCAACTCGAATTCTTGACAACACCACTTATGATCAACACACTTTCCACTATTATTATCACTATTACACTTTGTACACTAAGCACTATTACACGAACCACGCACAAACGCAATGCTCTTGTATCCCTTACGCAACGACCAACGAACAAATGTGTTTCACGACCGATTGAACTATTTACGCATTTATACATTTGCTACTTATGTGATTGCCTGATTATGTGATTATGTGTAGAGTTTTCCCTTAAGCACTTACGCGATGGGGTGACAATTGCAAGGACGACGCAAGGTGAAATAACAATTATAGTCCGGAATATAATTGTTAAGTCACAGGTGCGTACGTATGCAAATGTTCCATCATGGTACTATGAGTCCTGAGCCCAATATTCGTGGAGTAAGGGCTACTCAAAGAATGTCGGAGGGGTGGTGGGTTAGCCGCTGGTACACCCTATATATAAACCTCTTCGGCAGGGCGTGTGTAGTTCTGAAGCGGGTATTGGAGGTAGGGACTTGTGGTAGTAAAGTGTGTCGCAAGTCTTGAACCCAATGGCAGTTGAGAGAGTATTCAAGGAAAGTTGTAGGAGTGGTGGGTTAGCCGATGGTACACCCTATATATAAACTCCTACAACTGGAATTGAATATGATCGAATACGAAAAATTGGAATTTAGGGCTTGTGAGGGGATAGGAGTGTCACTGTGAGCCCTAGTCCAAGATCAGCGGAAAGGAGCATTCGGGTAAAGTTGAAGGGGTGGTGGGTTAGCCGCTGGTACACCCTATATATAAACCCCTTCAGCAGTACATGAATGCGCCCGAAGCAAGTCTTGGGTGAATGCTCATAGCTTTGTGTTTGAATGAACTAAGTTGCTCTAATCACTAGAATCGCGAATGAACTATTTGTGCTCATGAACTCACTATTAGAACCACTATGCGCAATTTGTTTTCTCTCTTGGATTGATTACTCTATCTCGAACTAAGTTATCTCATGCTCAAAATTTCATAATATTTAAAAGTTAATATAGGCCATTTGGACGTTATGCATGGAAAGGGAAATTCTCAAATTACGATGAGGGAGTGGTGGGTTAGCCGCTGGTACCCCCTATATATAAGCCCCCCTCCTCGTTAATTTGCGAATCCCTGGAAGTGCACATCAAACGAATAACCTGTATTGATTTGGTAGAATCTATTTCATAAGTTGGACCGTGTGCTTGAATTTCGGGACGAAATTCCCTAAAGTAGGGGAGACTGTAACATCCCGAAATTTAACCCGGTGACCAAAAAATCTATCTTTTGTAAATAAATGATATTTTCATTATTTTAAAAGATTTCAGATATTTTATTCAAAGTTATTTCATAAAAGTTTATAGAAAAATGTTTCGTTTTACAAAATTTATGGACTCGGCTAATCTCGACCCGTAGGTAGCCAACCCGCGCCTAACCAAACCCGTAGTATATAAACGAAAGTTCTTGACACTTCCACCATTTTCACCCAACTCTTTCACTTGCACCCACCCAAACTCTCTCATTTCTAGAGAGAGAAGCTAGAGAGAGAAAGTCCTCAAATCACAAATCCGAGCCCGGAATCTTGTTCCTAATCGTTTTTGGTAAGTCCCTTTCGAAAATCATCCGTTTTCATAACCATTTTCGGCCTCAAATCGAGCAAAAACTCCCATTTTCGTAACTTGAGTTTTCGGGTCAAAAACCGACTTGTTTTGGTGTCAAAATGCAAGCTTTTGTGTTTAAAAGTACTAGGAATCGATACCCCTTTCAATCCCGAGCATTTCCATGTCAAAAACTTCGATTTTGGGTCAAAAATCTGGAAAATCTGGAAAACCCGTAGGTTTCTCCGTCGCCCAGCTTGAAGGAGTCGAATCAGACTCATTCGATCGAACCAGTCGATCGAACCAGTTCATTCGATCGAAGGAGTCGATCGAACCAGTCCAGTCAACCGAATAGGAAAGCAACCGAATGGTCTCCAACTCATTCGATCGAATGAGCTTCGTATTCGATCGAACGAGTGTCTATTCGATCGAACAAGTTCCATGTCCGACCGAACGAGTTTTCCCAAACTGGTTCGACCGAATGTGTTTCTGGTTCGATCGAGTGTGCCTCAGATTCGATCGAATGTGTGTCTATTCGATCGAATGTGTGCCTATTCGACCGAACGTGTTCCTATTCGATCGAATGTATTCTTATTCGATCGAATCAAGCCAGAACCAAGCTGTTTTCATCTTTAAAAACCCAGTTTTTGCTCGAGGTCGCGTAAACTCGTTTTCTTAGACTTATAGCACGTTGTTAACCTTATACGTATGTCCAACTCTAGGCTAAGGAGATCTTCTGTAGCACCATCCTAACCCGAGATCAAGGTGAGTTCATAAACCCCTTTTCAACTGTTTTTACTTTATCAAACCACGGGGTGGAAATATGCAAAACACTTTACTTCAAACCTTTATACACTGTTTTACTCTGCTTTTACTCGCTTTCACTTATAACTTAACGTAATGTAAACACCATCACAATTACTTTACTTACTCTATAAATTTGTATCACTTTATGAACTGTTACACTATGAATCATTGTACTATGAACCGTTGCACTATGAACTATATGCTCTATGAACTGTTGCTCTATGAACCACGGTCACTATCTCGACTGCTTTGGGTACTGCGGCACCCATGTAAGTCTCGCACACTCGACTGCTTTGGATACTGCGGCATCCATGTAAGTCTCGCATACTCGACGGCCTTGGATTCTGTGTGAATCCATGTAAGTCTCGCCTCACACTCGCGTGACCTCTATGTGTACTATGTGTTATTATTTGCTCTTTGGTCTATCTGTTATGTGCATTTATCTCAAGAATTGTGAACTATTGTATTGCCTTATACACGTTGTAACTCAATGATCCACGTACACGCTTTTCACACACTATTATGAACTGTACCGAACCATGTATTATACACTACGCTTTTACTTATGAACTGTCTTCTCACTTTGAAACTCATAAAACAATAAGCACAGCAAAATATGTTGTAGGAGTGGTGGGTTAGCCGCTGGTACACCCTATATATAAACCCCAACAACCTATTTTGGTGCGCTTGTTCTCTTTCAAACTATTTTTCTAATAGCCGGGATCATACCCAAACATGGTAGAACAAGTTGTAGGAGTGGTGGGTTAGCCGCTGGTACACCCTATATATAAACCCCTACAACTTGGTCTAACATGCTTGTGTATGAAGCCTTTTCCTTTTACAACAAACTTATGTTCTCACTCAACTATTTTTGTAGTTGACGCTTTCTTGCATATTTTTCAGGTAATGCTAATAGATGAAGAACAGGGATTTCTAGATGGCCTTAGGAGATGACTGAAGGCGTAGTACTAGACTTAGTATCTGTTGGACTATTGTGGTTTTATTTGTATCTTTTGAACAATGTAACTTGATTATCTATGTATGCATTTCATTTAGACTCTTAACCTGTGTTATGGCTTATTCAATCTGAGACTTCGTCCACGCCCTTGGCATTCCGCCTCTGGCCGGGGTGTGACAGTGTATCATCTTTCCTGCTTTCAAGTTCAGAAATCTCATCTCTGCCCTCTCACCTCAGCATCAGCAAAGAATTTCATTATTACCATCTCTCTCAGATCCTCCCACCTCATACCCTTGATTTCAGCAGCAGTTTTTCTTTCTTCAACAATTTCCCACCAGAACATAGCTTCATCACCAAATGATTGAGTAGCGAAGCCCACAGCTTGGTCGGGACGACACTCGCTAATGCGGATAACCTTATCCATTGCGGTTATCCACTGAAAGGCAGCGATCGTGTAACCTGTACCAGCCAGCTAAGGTGGGTCACAACCTTTGAAGGTTCTGTAGTTACAAACACCTCGACCTCTCTTCCCATCATTAACCTTCAAAAAACGAACCTCGCTTGAAGCCTCAATCTCAGTCTCAGTATCCTTCTTACTACTTTCCCCGGTCTTCTCAACAGTCTTGGTACGGCTTTCAGTTGACTTGTCTGGTTGGAGATTCTTCACTGCAGCTGCAACTGCCCGTGTGATAGTAGCTTAAATAGCATGGTCGAGCTGATACTCTTCCTCCTTCACAGTAATGCTTCATTTTTCACTAGGCTCAGTAATGGGTTCTTCGGAAGGTACTCGGTTAACACGTGGCCTACCATGTCGTCCCGTGCGCCCTCCTTGTCCAGCAGTAGTCTTAGCACCAGCCATTTGAATTCTAAATGAGGAACTATTTAGTACAAGGATAGTAACGCTGCAGGTAATAATAGTGGCCAGCTGGGATTATCTGCTCACGTTACTCTCCGTGTCCTATACACTTCGTTTCGTGAGTCTACTTGTGCTCGGTTTTACTTAAAGCTGTTAGATAATCAAACATTTCAAATATAAGCAAGCATTCTATCTCTAACAATTCATATAAATTTCTTACTTATCTCTATTTCATACACAAGTAATAATGTATTTATGCATTCTTGAGTGACACATGGTATTCTCAGACTGGCATCTTCTTTCTTTCTTCTTTTCGTCCCATACTCAGTTCGAGTCTAAGCATGTAGGATGCTTATTCTCTCGAACTTATGCTCTGATACCACCCTGTAAGGCCCCGATCCCGGGAACCCTACTTTTGCTCGAGTTGGATTTACTCATTCACATAATTCAGAAATTAGAGTTAATTAAAACAAATTGTGAAAATAAAAAGTCATACATTCAATCAAAACTTAAGTACCAGTTTAAGTAAAATAACATGAGTCTTAAACGTTCAAACATAATAACACGTGGATCTTCCTTATCTTCGATGCCAGTCTTCATTTATTCGCCACGTGTCTCCCTCTAAGCAACCTCCCTCATTCTATTCACCTGTATGCATACTAAAAGTTAGCCACGCTGAGTGAGTTCTAGTTAATTAACATACATTACAATCACTTACTTATTAATACGCGTCCTGAGATACGTATTAAATACTTACCTGTTCATCTATCATTCATACATACATGCATACGTTCATATATTCTTTCATAATTCATATTGTCTTACTTATTACTCCAATACTTACATTACTTTCATATTACTTCATCATTTTAAAGAGCATTTCACCCTACATACCTCGGATATTTTAAGGTTCTGGTGCCCTCCATACCTCGGATATTATTATGGTCCGGTGCCCTCCTTACCTCAGATATTATTAGGGTCCGGTGCCTTTCGTACCTCAGATATTATTAGGGTCCGGTGCCCTTCCTCGTACCATTCAACCATACATACGTTTATTATAATATAATTATTATAACTGCGGGCATACTAAATTAATCATTCAATAACATTCACATACATTCACAAATATATCTACTATACACTTACCATTCAAGGTAAGTGTATTAATCTAACACGTCGTAGTATGCATACAGCCCCTAAATACGTAACACAAAAAAGGGGCTAGAACTCACCTGTAGTCGATTACTTTATGTGTTAATCGTAATGCCTCTCTTCAACTTAGCTCGACTAACTGTTTATTGAATAACACGTATTAATTCTCTATCATTTATTCTTTTATATTTCTAAGTAACCAAGCCTTTACGTAACCATACTTTATTAGTTTAATGTACTTAACTTTATTTTATTAGTGAACCGACTTCATTAGTTTAATGTGCCTTGGGTTCGTGTCAAGTTTACATTTTAATTGAGTTCGGCTAAGTTCATATATTTTATAAGTTAACCCTACTTGTATAACGAACTTATACATTCAAGCATTCTTACGAGCTTCATAAGTTAACGGGTTCTTTAACGAATCGTTTCTCAGGTTTATGTTTTTATTTGTTAAGTTCTTACGTTTTTATAAGTTATCCACTTATTTAACGAACCCATATGTTTAAGCATTCTTGAACGAGTTCCATAAGTTAGTGGTCTATTTTAGTTGGGTTGCGGGTTCGGGCCTCGTTTAAGTCCTTGCATCCTTATTATACTTTTTATTATTTTTATGCATTATTATTATTATTATTATTATTATTAATATAATTAAAGCATATTTACCAGATCACCCTCTTCCCACTTAATATTTATAACCGACCTCCCTTGCTCTCTTTCCCTTCTAATCGTCAGTGACCACCGCCGCCCCTCTCTGCTTCCGACAACCATGACGGCGAGGACTAAAGGGGCTGCATTGAGTCTGAGTATAGATTAACTGAGTCGCACAAAGGTCTAATTGAGTTGCATAGGATTTCATCGAGTCGCATAAATTTGAGTCGCCCGAATTTGAGTCGCATGAGTTCGAATGGCTTGGATTTGAGTCGCAAGAGTTTGAATCGCTTGGGTTTGAATCGCTTGGATTTGAGTCACATGAGTTTGAATTGCTTGGGTTTTGAGTCACGCAAGGATTTGAATTGGGTTATTTGATTCAGTTGAGTTGAAGATTTGACTCGAGTCTCATCCACTCATTCGAGTCGAACGTTTATTCAGATCGAGCCTGATGTCCAGTGGACTCGGCTGCTTGGGTTGACTCATTCTTCCAAATCGAGCCGAATCCCAAATCCAGTCGGGCTTTATTCCAGCCGAGTTCACCCACTCGAGTCCTTTTCATCTTAACCGGATTCATTTTGAACCAAAACCCTATTCCAACAGAACCAAGCTTGAATCTATTTCGAACCCTACTCGTTTTGACTGGAATTTGGGTCTCATAATCATTCTATAAGGACCGAGCTCGCAATATATACATACATTATATTAAACCCTTAAAACCAAAACCACTTTCTTATTCGGTTCCATTTGAAGTTTATTTAGTTCGGTTCTTATGGGTTCATTTCGTTCTATCTCACAATTCATTCGTTCATTATTATTTTATGCCCATTAAGAATAAGAACATGAAGGTGAATAAACCGACAGATCTTAACATAATACATACCTCTAAAATGTAATTGGATTAGACCTTGACTAACTTGGAAGTTTCCTAAACGAATCTTCCTAGGATCTTGAACGAATAAAAGGATGGAATGTGTGTATGGGTGTGTGTGCCTAATGAATGTGATGATGACGGAATGATGAGGATAAGAATGAGGATTAGCGTTTTAGGGGTTTAAATATGACAAGCCCAAAGGCTTTCAGGCCCATAATCGTTTTCAAGTACAATAATCATTTTAATCTTATCCTTTCCTCTTGTTATCTAGTTAAATTAAATAACGTAACACGACACACGTTAAAATAAACTTGTATTATTTTATTTAAATAAATCTCAAAATGAGGACGTTACATGTCTTCCCTCCTTAAAAAGGTTTCGTTCCCGAAACCTATCTGTTACACAAATAATTTTGGACAGAACTTACGCATTTTCTCCTCCCCTTCCCATGGTGCATCCGCCCCTTTATGGTGTTTCCAAATCACCTTCACTAACGGAATGACCTTGTGGCGGAGTTGCTTGTACTTTCGGTCAACGATTTCAACTGCTGCTCGATGTAATTCAATCATTCATCTACTTCTGTGTCTGTTAACGTCACGTAAGACGTGTCGTCTACGAGACACTTTATTAAGTGAGAAACATGAAAGGTAGAGTGAATTCCTTCCAGTTCTGCAGGTAATTCGAGCTTATACGCCACTTCTCCTACATGGGTGATGATTTTGAATGGTCCAGTATATCTTGGACTCAACTTTCCTCTCTTCTTAAAACGAATAATACCCTTCCACGACGAGACCTTAAGCATCACGTTGTTACCAACGTTAAACTCGATCGGTCGTCTTCGCTTGTCGGCATAAGACTTTTGACGGTCTTGAGCAGCTTTCATTCTTGCCTTAATTTGATCAAACCTCGGGGAGGTTTCTTACACAACTTCTAGACTACCTATCCCCTTCTGATCAATCTCTCCCCGGCATATGGGAGTCCGGCAACGCCTTCCATTCAACATTTCGAAAGGAGGCATACCAATACTCGAATGATAGTTGTTGTTGTAAGAAAACTCTGCTAAGTGAAGATGATCATCCCAACTTCCTCCAAAATCTAACACGCATGCACGTAGCATATTCTCAAAGGTTTGGATAGTCCGCTCTGACTGTCTGTGTGTTTGAGGATGATACGCCATGCTGATGTTCAATCTTGTTCCCATTGCTTCATGGAACCTCTTCCAAAATCGGGAAGTAAAGCGGGTATCTTTGTTGGATACGATGGACAACGGTACCCCGTGCTTTGTTACCACTTCTTTAATGAATACAGTTGCCAACGTTTCAGATGAGATGGCCTCTCGAATAGGAAAAAAGTGAGCACTTTTAGTTAAACGGTCCACAATCACCCAGATGGTATCATGATACTTAGGGGTACATGGTAGCTTAGTTATGAAATCCATAGTGATGTCTTCTCATTTCCGCTTGGGTATCTCCAAAAGCTGCATTTTCCCATATGGTTTCTGGTTTTAGTTTTTAACTTGTAAACAAGTCAAGCACATGTTGACATAATCAACCACTTCGTTCTTCATACCCGGCCACCAATAGTCTTTCTTTAAGTCTTGATACATGTTGGTGGATCCTGGATGAATCAAATATCGATATTTATGAGCATCGTCTAGAATTCGACATCTAAGATTCCCATGTCGCGGAATCCACAACCGATCGAATCTGATCTTTACACCCAGTGTATTATCTATCAACTCAGATTGTTGTCCAAAAATTCTCTCTTTCTTCATTAATCCTTCATCTGCCAGCACTTCTGTCTGAACCTTGCTGATCCCCTTAAAGAGATCTGAGTAGACAATTAGCTTGTCAGACTTCACTGTCGTCATCACTTCTTCATTCTTCCGGCTTAGAGCATCGGCAACTACATTAGCCTTCCCCGGGTAATACTTGATTTCACAATCAGTTTTGGGTATGCATAAAGCCCGCAAAACCAAATAGAGAAAAAGGGAATGTGATTACTCACCTTTGTGATTAAGTGAGCTATCGCGATAATAAGAATAAAATAAGCGAGCTGACTGTTCCAACAAAAAATAGCCTATAAATATAATATGTGAAAATATCATTAAAATTGAGAAGAATCCAATTGGAATCATATTAATATTCATTAAGGTTATCAAGTTTTGACAAAAACGAGATTTAAGCGAGTTTTATATGTACCGAGTCTGAACAGCGGTTCGAGACCGGGTTCAAGTCCAGCAACTTTAAAATATGAAAACAAACAAAAAACATAATTGGCCAATTTTGATCAGAACTTAATGTAATTGAAAATCCCAATTTTAATGTTTAAGAGCCCTAAACAGGTCAAATCGTAATTGACTAGCAAAACTCTCTAATAAGCAAAATTAATACAGTGATTTTGTTAGTTAGATAAAAATACACAACTTTTATGCTTACAACTTACCCAAAAAACATGAGGGAGACAACGATAAATCAAAACAGTTGACTTTTTAAGTCAAACCTTGAAGAACTTGTAAATTAACAACCAAAACGTACTCACTTTGGGCAATCTAGTTAGACTACATTTATACGTAACCACAAGGTTGGGTTGGGCCTATTATAACAAAAAAAAAATTATAAATTCAATTTATATCCACCACCTGGTCGTGCTACCTAAGGGGGGTGTTCAAACGCATCCGAATCCAAAATATCCAAAAATCCGAGTCTGAATTTTCTGATCTGAAATTTTGATTTCAGATTTGGATAGTGATTCTGAAAATTTCTGGATATTTCGGATATCCGATATCCAAAAGTTTATTTTTCTTAAAATTATTTTTTATATATGCTATTCGGAAAACCTAAGATCCATTGTAAACTTCAGAACTCAAAACACATTCTTTAGTTTAGCTGTAACATTCGTTAATTTTCTAACCCAAAAAAACGACCGTTTTTAATTTTTAGATTTGTTTATATATATATATATAAAGAAAATGGTTCAAATAAAAATAAAAAGTTTCCTAGGAATGGTAAGAACCAATAGATTTTAGACATTTGTTATTATAACCTATGGTGAAAAAACAATTGTAGTAAACTATGTCGGCTATAATGATGAAAGAGTAATTCTAAGAAATTATGTCGATTTTTGGTAATTTTAAATCTTAACTATTGATTAACATGATCCAATGGCTATGCATAGTCTTCCTATGAAACTATTTGTTTTTAGGATAACCCTCCCCTACATATATATATATATATATATATATATATATATATATATATATATATATATATATATATATAATGCTATTATTATTATTATAATTTTTTGAACGGTATTTTTTTTTCTTTTTTATAAAAATTGTTCTATGGGACTTGAACCTAAGATCTCCCCCACTTAAACCTAGGTGTTTAAAGGCTTTGCCTTTACCAATGGACCACCACCCCGTTGGTTATTATGTTATTATTTAATCTTAAGTATCGTTTGATGTATATTATGCACTTATTGCGTTTAAAACAAAGTTCAGGGACCAAATATAATTTTTATATATCTTATATAAAATAAAAGTTCTTAGAAAATCATTTTCTATTTCAAAATCCAAAAGTCTGATTTTCTAGTCTCGCCGCGTAGCGCGACGGACACCAGAGGTACCCGTCGCGTAACGCGATGGACTCAAGGCCAAGCAAACATTTATGTTCTGGTCTCTCTACGCGACGGAGCCACCCGTGGCTCATCGCGCTATGCGACCAAAGTCATTGTTACATTTTTTTTGTTAAAATCAAGCATTCAATCCAATTTATCGCCAAATTGATTTGCTTTATGTTTTTATTAACATTGTTATGATCACATTAATCTTCTTTAATCAAAATTCCTATGTTACAACTTTAATTTGATGATTATTTATTCAAATTTTAAAGACATTTTAATTCAGTTCATTTCTTTGATTAATTTTATCAAACTGAAACATCTTTGAACTATTTCCGCTATAAATAGGACTCCATATCTTTGCCTTTCACTTTGCCACAATCATAATTACGAAAATTCCTTTTTCTTGAGCTCTCTTTTGTGTTTTGCATAAGTTTGATTTCAAATAGTCAAACCGACCCAAGTTTCAAGTTTTATCTTTTTGTCTTGTGTTCACTCCTTGGGTTTGTATGTTAATTTTTTTGTAAGTTTAGTTTGTTTAGGAAGTTATGCCACATTAAAAATATCTGTTAACTGTGAAAACGTTATACGAGCCAAGATCTAGTCGCAATTTGATACACAAATCGTAAACGAGACGATAAATAACTTAGAACAGTACTTTATTGATACGTTAAGGACGAATACATAAGTCTAGAGAGAATCCGGCATGGTAACGTTACATTAGGGAATAAATAAGCTCGGATATCTAAATACAATACTTTTAGCTAGGAAGCCTATTTATAGGTCATCTTTATTCACTAGGCCCCATTGTAAGAGCATAGTGTGTATTGCTAGGGTCTTAGTTTTGATTGTGTAGCTTGATAGTTATTTGTATTTGTTGTTTCGTAATGATAGCGCATAAGTACCCTAGGGAACACATATGTTATGCGGCGCATAACATATGCGCCGTATAACTTGTACGCCCAAGTGTTCTTAAGAGTCAAACCTATAAATAGGTTACTTATGCGTGATTCAGTAGCTTTTGGTCATTAGTGTTAGATCTTAGAGAGAGAAACATGAGAGAGAAAGTGCTTGAAAGTGTCATATCTTTGTAATCCTTTGATTATTTTAATGAGAACGGACTTAATGTTACTTGTGCTGTTCTGACCTTGTTGTATTCCGCACCTCAAGGCATAAGCGATAACATTTCAGATCCTTAGTAGAGTCTACATCATCTACGCTATCCCCTTTCACTCATTCGTTAACATGCTTAATGAATGAGCATCTCCACTAGCGAATGACCTCTCATTCGCTAACACCCTTAGCGAATGGTCATTACTTTAACGAATGGGCTCTAATTCGCAACACCAATAGCAAATGAGCTCTCGAACTTAATGAATGAGCTACATTCGCTACACTCTTTGCGAATGTGCTCCTAGGCTAACAAATGGGCTTAGTATAATGAATCAACTTCATTCGCTATACAATCCATAGCGAATGGGCCATATTAAAATCAATCTAATGACTAAACTAACCCTAGCCTATTCGAAAAGCTACGGACAACAAACCATGCACTAACAGACTCCCCATTTTCCGTAGCAGTTGAATACTTTAACGTCAAACACGTTAACGTTGAATGCTTTAACGACGAATACTTAACAACGAATACTTTAATGTTGAATACTTTAACTGCAAATCATCAGTCACCATACTTTAACTCCCCCTTGACTGATGATTCTCGGGCTTGTGCAGACAGACAAAACTCTAAGTTGATTCTCGGGCTTGTGCAGACAGATAAAACTCTAAGTCTTGTAAGCAACTCTAGGTGATCATCCCGATCATCCAATTGGCATATGATAAGGTTCTATCTTTCAACAATCAGTAACAAGTCATCAGCTATCCGTCCGCACTGGGTAAATTAAAAACATCTTTACATTTGACCTCATCACACATTATGACACCAGCTATTTTAAGCCTAATTAATCCGGAACTAATGTAATCTGTGTTTATGTGAATAAAATATTATATTTAATAAAATAAAGTTATTTTAGTCGGAAAACTCCAAAAATGTATGAGTTATATTTTATTGTGTTCAAAAGGTTATGTTTTGTCGTGAAGTGGACAATACATGAAACGGACACCGGCAACGACCTGGGTATAGTTAAAAGTCAAAAAATATTCCAAAATGTCGAGAATGACCTAGAATAATATATATATATATATATATATATATATATATATATATATAGTGAAGATATTGGTAATAAGTCACTAACATAATTCTTGGATGTTCGGTTCGCGAAAACTAGAAATTAAACGAGTAGAAGACGGTACAGGATACCGTAAGGACCCGAACCCAACCAACTCCAAAAATTTACATCTTTATATGATATTGTAGAGAATTTTACAAGGAATCCAAATATGTGATTAGTTTTGCATAAAATTAATTCTAACTAGTTGTATTTTATAAAATATGACCAAATGGGTTTAGATTGCTACAAGTATTATAACAAAAATTAAATAAACACTATATATATATTAGTGAAGATATTGGTAATAAGTCACTAACATAATTCTTGGATGTTCGGTTCGCGAAAACTAGAAATTAAACGAGTAGAAGACGGTACAGGATACCGTAAGGACCCGAACCCAACCAACTCCAAAAATTTACATCTTTATATGATATTGTAGAGAATTTTACAAGGAATCCAAATATGTGATTAGTTTTGCATAAAATTAATTCTAACTAGTTGTATTTTATAAAATATGACCAAATGGGTTTAGATTGCTACAAGTATTATAACAAAAATTAAATAAACACCCCCTTCTCTTGAGCCGTCCCCAATGCACCCTACACCACTACCCCTAGCTTGGATGACCACTTGTGTTGGAAAATTTTGACATTCCAAGTAATACACCTTTACATGCAACAAGACAAGTGTAATAAGTTTTCTATTTAATCATAACACACTTCCCAACACCACCATCATTCTCCCTCCTTCCCTCCTCTCCTCTCAACTGTCCAATCCCTCCTCTCTCTTCCTTTTCTTTTCTAAACTTCTTTTACCACCAAAACCTAAAGTCCATGGATTAAGATTCAAGATAAGAGTTGTAGGAGCATTTTAGAAGACTTTTAAGAGTTTGCAATCAAAAACCATCAAGCAAATCCTCATCTTCTTCATTTTATCTAACTTTAAGGGTAAAAACCCATCACCATAACTCTTAATTTCTTAAGCTTTGAAGCTACATCTTGTTCATACATCTTGAGAGAGTTCACACAAACATGCAAACACATAAGCACATGTAAAAATGGAACAAGGGTAT
Source organism: Bidens hawaiensis (assembly GCF_021521415.1). Taxonomy (NCBI): domain Eukaryota; kingdom Viridiplantae; phylum Streptophyta; class Magnoliopsida; order Asterales; family Asteraceae; genus Bidens; species Bidens hawaiensis. Next base: position 271,326 of record NW_027504869.1, read on the forward strand.
GATGTGTGTGTGATGTGTGCGAGCTGTGAGGTGTATGTGTGTGTGTGTGTATGTGTGCCATGCACACATATACATACATGTATTTTGCTTCCATTTTTAAGTTTGATAACGTTTGAGTGTGATGATTCTTGAGGTTGAAAGATGAAATTGGGTTTGTAGAGAGAAATCCGTGTGTAAGAGAGAAAGAGTATGAATGTATGTGTTCAAGTGCGTAATGTTACATGCATGCTTGAATCTAGATGTTGAGGTTTGATTTTGTTAGTAGGATTGATTATGGTGATTTTGAAAGTTTAATGATAAAAGGTATGATAATATGAAATTAAAAGTTAGAGGTTTTGAAAACTCACTTAAAATATGATGAGTACATTCATGTTACTTGAAGTTTGATAGAATACATGCATGATACATGAACTAGTTTTGAATGAGTAAAGCCTTTGAAAGATTAATCTTGTTTTAATTAATAAAGCTAGGATATGGACATGCATGGTACATGCTCATGAAATCTGATTATAAGTGTTATAAAAGTTATGTGATAAATGTTAAATGATTACCCAGGTTGAGTTACATTGCTTGCATGTGACAAAACAAACTTAGGATAAACAATAAATGCATACTTTAAGTAGTTAAAAACACTATTTCATGATAGATAATAAAATCTGGACATTTCTGAGTATCACATGCTTAAAGTAGTTAATTCTTATGTGTTATATGAAGTACACGCTTTACTTCGTGAAATTTAAGTGTCAGTTGCCCAAATAGTCGAAAATTTGGCTTTAATGCGAAACCGACGAGATTTTCGGTGCTGTTTTGAAACAGCCCCTAAAAATCAAAAACCCATATACATTACATAAGATAATGTATATAATGAGGTCAAGATGATAAAACTTGACAATAGACGAGTCGCGTCAATAGAGATGACGCGAAAACGTTAAAAAGACCATTTTTATGGAAAATTTAGCTAAACCGAGAACGAAAATATTTTTATATACTAAATTATAAAACATATATATTTAAACTATATAAAGTGTTTTCATACTTAAAACCATAAAATATTTATACAAAACGTTAACCGATTCGCCGTTAGACACGAAACCGACAAAACCGAAAAAGTAGCTTAAAAACATAAAGTTTATAAAACTGGAATAAAAGTGTATAAAGTTTTACTAAAACTTAAGTCTAATAAAAATAATTAATCTTTTGTTAATATAATTATTATTAAATAAATAATTGTTAGTAAATGAAACCGACGAGTCACTTTTTCTTTGTATAAAATGCAAAAGATAAAGAATTTGCAATGTGAGATCAAGAGCATGGATGTTGACTTAAAAAACGTGAGTTCAAAGTAGAGCGAGTGAGTAACAAGAGTGGCGAATGGCGTGCAGGTAACGAATGGGATTCAATAGTTGATAGGGTGTGAAATGGCGGAAAGTCTTCACGAATGTGCATGGATTTATTAACGAATGCCCCATATACGTTAAAACCGTTCATTCTTACGAGACACCGATTTTACTGTTATTCTGCCAAGATTTATAACGAACTTCAACGCATTATTATTTACATGCTCGGTCGTTTTTGTTCATCGATTAGTACCACCGCACGTGTGAAATTCGGTCCTAGATCAATATCGAGTTCATCGATCCTCATTAGGAAAAACAAGTGGTATCAGAGCTTTCGGTGCTCGATTTTACGTCTAACCACTGAATTTCGTGTGAAACCGATCATTCTAACATGTTCAATTTTGATTCCGAAGTGTTTGTACTTTTCGGTTTGATTTTTGCTTGATTCGGACTATAATCGGTTAATGTTTTACATATTGCATTGTTTAGGATTGATATACGAATGATTTCGTGGTTGAATTTGTGTTCGATTTGATGTTTCGGTTTAATTCACTTTTTTCCGGCATGAAGAACGGTTTTCCGACTAAGTAACTGCTTTTCCGGCGAGCTAACTATATATTTTCCGGGAAAATTAGTTTTTTCGACAGCCATTAATGTGAGCTTTGTACGTTGCATGAAGTGCATTAATCAACATGTTCAATATTCCGATTCGCAACAAAGAATTTTCCAGCAACGCATAACTAATTTCCGGCAATCTGATGCTATGTATTGGTGATGACGTCACAGACCTCCATTGTTAAGAGCTTCGTTTATTAATCTGCTCAATTTCAATTCGATTAATCAACTCTTAATTCATTTCAATTTCAATCTGATCCGCGTATTTAGAATCGGTTTTTAAATCGTATTCAGATTTGTTTCCATTCAGTTTAAGTGACCGATTCGATTCCGTTCTTTCCAGATTCATTTACGAGTTCAAGTTCGTGTTTGATGCTCATGTTATAGTTCGGTTCAGAGTTGAGATCGTATCGTTGTTTCAAGTTTGGTGTTCGTATCCGGTTCTTACACATCAAAGGCTGTTTCAGTATTCGTTTGATTTCGTGTATAGCGTCCGTTTCGTATTCAGTATAGATCTGTTCGTGTTCCTTAATCGAGTTCGTGTTTCGATCATTCGTGTTCCCATGGAAAAGACATTCCAGCCCGTTGTGCATTCTAAGACTGGTTATTAGATTTTTGGCAAGTCAAACGGGCCTAAAACTTGAAATTCGCTGCTGAAACGAGCCGAAGCGTTTCGCTTACTGTGTTAACAAGTTGATGAACACGCTAAAAATTACTGTTGAAAACGTGTTTAAACGAGCTGTTTAACGTGCTGAACTGCTGTTAAACGAGCTGAAACGTGCTGAAATTGCTGTTAACGAGCTGATACGTGCTGAAACGGGCCAAAAACGCACTGAAACTATGGTTTCAAGCTGAAATACACTGTTTTAAGTTGAAATTTGCTGTTTTTGCGTTGAAACGTGCTGAAACGCGCTGAGTTTGCTATTAACGCGCTGTTTTTCAAGTTCAGAAGTTGTTTAAAAGTTAGATTGTTTGACTTTATTTGTCAAACGGGACAAGACGAAAGAGATTTTTATCGAACGTTTTCAGTGAAATATTTGACGAAAGTTATTTTATCAAGCAAGTGTGACTCGGCAAGGGATATATTTGGAGAAATTATTTGAGTTTAAAGCTGCTGATGGCATTTTCGTAAATAGCTGCTGATGGCAGTTTGGTAATACAGGCTGATGGCAAGATGTAAATACTTGCAGTGGTAATTTGTAATTACTCAGCAGTAGCAGTTTGTTAAATACTGTGAAAATACAGACTGGAAGTTTTGACGAGCTTAACGAACGTCTTTTAATCAAACTTTTCAACGGATTAAAGTTTGATTCAGTCAAAGACGTCATTTGAAGTTGTGATCAAGAAAATTTTTTCGATTTTCATTTCGGTGCTCAGCTCGCATATTCTTTAAATTTCCAAGATGAAGTCGTGTTATTCTTCAGTTGCTACTAATTCGATCGGTCAAACCAGTTCTTCTAATAATAAGATAAAAATTCCTGAACTTACAAATATTGCTGATCTCATGGATTGAAAAGTTCGTTTTGAAGAAATTATCGGTTTGTTGATAAAGATTTGTTGATACCGATCAAAGAACGAGAATATTGTCGTCCACGATCGAAGAAACCACATGATGTGTACAGTATGTACAAACCAAAGTTTGAATGGAATGTTTGTGAGAAAGTTGAGTTTGATCGTGAAAGGAGGGTGTTTATTACACTTGAAACAGTAATATCATTTGTTGTACTATATGAACCCAGAGAATCTAGAGCATACGCAAAATGCCTAACTTCGTATGAGATTTGGATGTCTCTTGACCAACGATATGCTTATATTGCAGTCTTAAACCTAATTTTGATACATTCAAGCATTTGCCTGATGAAAGTCTACTCCTGATGATTGAGAGATTTTTAAAGTTGTTAAAGGAAATGGATGAAAAAAAAATTCATGTATCAAATAAAGAGATTAAAGAAAGATTGGTTGACATTCTCTATGGTTAAGATTCGAGAGTTTTTCTTGGAAAGATTGTTTCAACATCATCATCTGAATCTTCTCAGACATCAGCGGTGACTGATGAGTTTTCTTCAGTGGAATCTTTTGAATTTGAAGTTGACGAAGAGTGGTTAATGGATTTGAAGAAAGCTCATGTTGATGAAGATTGGTCTATGCTTGCTGATGATATATCCAAGACCACTTCATCAACGAATGTGAACGATGATCCAACTGCGATGGAGATTATCATGCCTTCCCAGGTGATTCTTCCAGATAATCTTTATGAATCTTATGATTCCATGCCAACGTCACCTAAGGTATCTTCTAAACCATCTTATTCATTTGTTTGTGAAACTTGTGCTAAGAATTTAAATTCATCTGTTGTTGATGAACCTCAGAAAATTGATCATTCTCAGTATAGTGAATACAAGTCTAAACTTGAATCAATTCGTCACCACAATGAGCAATTAGTATTTGATTTAACATGTATTCGTGATAACTACCTACAAGCACTTGAATATGATCAAAATTCTAAAGATAAGATCGAGGATTGTCGAATAGCAATCATGATTTGAAAGCTGAGGCTGGGTGTAAATTATTAATCATCGACAAACAGTTTCAAAAATTTTTGGAATTAAGAACGAAAATAACTGAACTTGAAAATGAGGTCGTAATCACCCGTTTATACCATCTACCTTACGAAATCCTCGATATATAACATATCGTAATCACCCGTATATACCATTTACCAGCTATGGTTCAAAAAATTTTCATATCATAAGTACAACCAACCCTGCCAAACCCACCTAATCAACAAACTCATCAAATCATCATTGCACGAGTACCTCCAACCACTCCTATATTTTTCCACTCTGATTGATTTGTTACAAAAGAGAAACCTCACGCTCAAAGACTAATGACGACCTTGACCTATATGGGACATATTTTACTCTCATCTAATAAATCACCACTTTTATTAGACCCAGCATGCTTAAGGGTACTGACTGACCTAGTGATAGAACATTCTACAGTCATACCTAGTAACATCCAAAGGTCAAGTGGGGTATACGAATGCATTCTGACCACAATAAATGATTTAAATTCATAACGATCAGATGCCTATTTACGGGAGTGTCGGGATAAAACAGTTGAACAGTGGTAGGATTGTATCGGAATAATTGTTGTGCGAGTTATAAACTATTCATGATTATTATAGCGTGTGCTTGGATAGGCAAGGATAGTATGGTACTGTTGTGTATAGTTTTTGATATTCCATGCAAGCATCTGGTAGTGTGCTATGCTAATATGGAGGACGATTTGGATCCTTAATTACGAACATTGACCCTACCGGGTTAAAATTACTTGTCACTGGGTGACAACTTTTGATATATACATACAAACAATGGCCTTTGTTAGGGTAAATCAATACACTATCATTGGTATATAGACGCAAGAACAGATGCGCGTGATACATATGTGCTATTTGAAATATCTGATTAACAACTAATGTGGTTCCTTCTGTGATTAGTTATGTAGTGAATTGTTAGTAATTGCGGTATGATTGATTATCATTATAGGATGGCCTCGAAGAAAACAAACATATTATCTGAGGCAGTTGTGGTCGAGATGATTGTTCGGAAACTTCAGACAGTAATTCCAAATATAGCAACGCGCTTCGCTGCCGGTAGTAATACGATAATGAATACAAATTAAATGCCAAACACTAATACGGCCGCGAATACTGTTTCGCCGCTCAGTGCTAATGCAGTACAAATGTCATCCTCCCGATAAATACGAACATTGTCACAAATAATACTCCGCCACTGAACACTAATGTTACTACCAAAAATAATAATTTTCTCCAATAAATGCCCTTGGCAACAAAATTCTCATACCAAACATGAATACTTGTCGTAACAATCGTGATCCTTCACGACGGGAATATTCATTTAAACAATTTATGTCGTGCAAACCTATACATTTTAGTGGTACTATAGGATCAAATGAGTTAGTAACATGAATCGAAATGATAGAGTCTGTTATCAATAATAATAGTTACCCATCAGATTGTATTACTTGTACACTTCTTGGTCACGCCCTTATGTGGTAGAAAATGATTGTACGAATTCGGGAACAAGAAGCAATTATCCTCATGACTTGGGCAAAACTTAAAACCTTTTCGTCCAAGAGATGAATCTAGAAATTAGAACACAAACCCGGGAAATTGAAAACGAAATGTGCGGATCAACTAGAATACACAAACCGTCTTAACGATCCGGTTCGACTGATGCCATGGTTAGTAGCCGGAAGTTGAGACTTTAATTATTTCAATTAGCCACTTAACTTTCGAAAGTTCCATGACACAAGCTGGTGTGATAACGTTTGATTTGGGAAAAAATGGTATGTTGGGAATGCCCAAGGAATCATCTAGTACTAAACAAATTAATCGTGAAACAGGGGGTACAAGATCTGCAACCAATTAAATGTGCGCGCCCTACAACTCAGAACGAGACTGTGATCAAATTTAGTTTCGAATGAAAAATATACAATGAACCTTCGCCAAAGTGTGGTTATGTAATTGTTATAAGGGCATGCCGAATAAAGGTATGCCATAAAAACAGAAAGATTGGATACTATGCCTGTAGCTGTGGAACCATTATGAGCACTGTAAACCGATCGTTCTAACCTCACCATTTACAGTTATCCCAATCACAATCAATTCGCTCACAACCTATGACAAACCCTCATGCTTGCTATGAGTATAGAAGTATGAAACGCTCCAAAAGAAACCATCCCAAGTTAAACCAAGAGCAAACATCGACCTCTAACTCGGCTGGAGGCCGCGTTTAATGATTGGATCATATAGCACACAACAAGACTTAAATGTGGTGAAAGAATACACTTGTAATTTCTGATTAATATGCTCTAGTCTCATTTGATATAGGCAATGATAAAGGTCTTATTCCCGCTAACTTCTTATACCTGGGAAATATACCGGTTAGTGAACTAATAGATCCGGTATGCTATGGAATTCGCTAACAGAAAACCTATAACTGTTAACCAAATATTCTGAAGCTGTCTTATTATCTTAAACGACCAACCAACTCTTATTGATCTTCGCCCAGTGGAGTTGAGAAGTTTCGGTGTAATTGTCAGTATAGATGGGTTAGCTAAATACAAGATGGAAATCGTTTGTAATAATAAGGTAGTTAAAATTCCCCTTCGGATGATAAAATGATTATATTATAAGGAGATAAGTGTGGTACAATATTATCCCTCGTGTCTCATCTCAAGGTGTTGAAGTGTCTACGCCAAGGGTGTATGGCGTTTCTGGCAAACGTAACCGTGAAGAATTCCGATGAAAAACACATAGAAGATATCCCCATAGTACGTGAATACCCCGATGTCTTTCTACCACCCGAATTACCACCGACCCGATAAATCGAATTTCGTATGGACCTAATTCCAGGAGCAGCCCCCATTGCCAAGGCATCTTATCAATTGGCACCCTTTGAAATACAAAAATTGTGCAGTCAATTACAAGAATTATTGGATAAGGGTTTCATACGTCCTAGCTATCCTCCTTGGGAAGCACCGATGTTGTTTCTGAAGAAGAATGATGGAAGCTTTAGGATATGTATTGATTACTAGGAACTAAACAAAGTAACCATCAAAAAATGATACCCCCTCCCAAGAATAGACGATTTATTCAACCAACTCCAAGGAGCAAAATTATTTTTTTCAAAAAACTTGATCTTCAATCCGACTACCATCAAGTCAAGATTCAAGAGAAAGATGTTTCTAAAACGGCATTTTGAACTCGGTATAGTCACTATGAATTCTTAGTTATGCATTTCGGACTGACTAATGCAACCGCAGTTTTCATCGATCTCATGAACCGAGTTTGTAAGTCGTACCTTGATAAATTTGTTATAATTGATGACATCTGATCTATTTGAAAACCAAGGAAGAACACGATCAACATTTACAAACAATCTTGAAGTTGTTGAGCCAGAAAAAATTATATGCCAAGTTGTCCAAGTGTGAATTTTGGCTACAAGAAGTGCAATTTTTAGGACGCGTTGTTAACCGACGCAGAATTCACATAGACCTAAGCGATATAGAATTCATTAAAAGTTGGCAAGCACAAGTGGACCCAAAAGGAATTTGCCAAATTTTGAAGTAACTAGATACTACCAGTGTTTCATTAAAAACATTTCCAGTATAACTCAATCAGTAGCCCTCTTAACCTAGAAAGACCGAAATCATGATTAGAAGAAGAATAAGAAATGTCCTTCCAACTACTAACATAAAAAATTTATTTAGCCCCAATATTAAAAGTAGAAGAAACTATACTACTCATGACCAGGAGTATGGAACGATTGTTTTTGCACTTAAGGCATGGGAATACTGCTTATATGCCACCAAATGCACAAATTACGTGAATCACAAAAACCTATGACCTGCAATTGTCTTAATAGAAATAAATATGGGGTAAGGAAGACGAGTAGAGTTGGGGAACAGTTGTAAGTGTGAAAACCGATGCCTTAAGATGGGGGGATGAAGTTAAACCCTGGGAAGTACGAGCATTTGAAACTAGTGTTCAGACAAACAGTACTGAGCAAATTCATATCGCTCAAAACAAAGCCCTAAGCGAATAACATTTAGGAAATGAAGATTTGCACGAGAACAAGCAAAACTTTGAGAAGAAAAACGATGATATTCTGTACTTCAAAAATTGAGTATGGATTCCAACTTTTAGTAACTACGTGACTTGATTATGGATGAAGCACATAAGTTCAAATATTCCATTCATCTAGGTACTGATAAGATGTATTTGGAGTTAAAGGAATATTATGGGTGGCCCGAATGCCTAACTCATGCTAGAATTAAGGTAGTATCAAAATCCCTTGGTAATGTTACAACAACCGGAAACACCCAGTGGAAGTGGGAACAGATTACTATGAGCTTCGTAACACATTTTCATAAATCATCCCGAGAACACAGTGTAGTCCAGGTACTAGTTGGCCGGCTAAATTAATTTGCACACTTCCTATCGATCCATAACAACTACACAACTAAAAGGCTCGCCTACCATTATGTCAACAAATCATATCTCGACATGGTGTGTCTATTTCGATTACTTTAGACTGAGATAGTCATTTCGCCTCTTATCAATGGTAAACTTAGGAAACCGAATCGGTCTAAGCACAACCTGTCATTCCCGAACAAACGATCAATCTGGATGAACTATACAGACACTAGAAGAATTACTTTACATCTGTATATTAGATCTTGGAGGAAATTAGGACCAGCATTTTCCACTGGTCTAATCCTCGTATACTAATAGTTATCATAATATCATACGAGTGGCACTATAACTGGTATGATACGAGCAAGAATATAAATCGCTACTTTATTAGACTGAAAGTTGGCAACACTCAAAATGCAAAATCCGATTTGATTCCGGAAAAGCTCGAAAGATTCAAAAACAAACTGAAAGCCGCCTAAGGCTGACAAAAGAACTATACCGATGTATGTAGTAAATTGTTGACCTTTAAAAGGTGATAATTGAGTTGAGGAAACCGATAAGTTAATGCCAATGTACACGGAACCGTACGAAGTTGTCTCGAAAGTTAATCCCGTAATATATCGACTAAAACTATTTTTAGAGTCAAGTTCCACTCACGATTTTAGTCCTACTGATAACCTCTTATATATCGAACCTAATCATGTGCCTTATTGACGAGGCGGAGATAGTACCACTTGAAAACTTACTCATAATTAGACTTTCTAAAGAACCCGTATAAATAATGGATCGAAAAATTAGAAAGTTACGACTCATCAAAATTTCATTGGTCAAAGTTCGGTAAAATCCATAACGAGGAACTACATATATTTGAAAACGAAAACAAATACTCATGTTTTTCCCTAAGAAGTGTTTAATTGGCTTAGTGAATTTCGGGGACGAAATTTCTTAACTGGGGAGAATGTGACATTTGAGACAAAACCAGGTACACCTTAGTATGCATTTACCGATTAAATAATTAACCACTTATTGCGTATCAAACAAACGAATAACCAAGCTTGTCTGGTTATGACCCAGATATCCCGTGCGCCATCTATAAGTGATATATGTTTAATATAAGCTAACATATTGACATTATGGCTTTAGTACGATAGCAAACCAGTTAAACGAAAACATGCATGTTTAACTACCCGCTAGGAACTTAAACGTGAAAGATAGCTATGAAACAAGCATTGTATCATCCGTTAAGCCAAAAAAGACTTAAAAAAACATTTATTTGTGATGTTTTAAGCGACCCGTGAAAATATTTTCGATATTTACAAAAAATAGTATGTTTTTTCAAATTTACAAGAAATTGTCCGAAAAACACTCGTTTTCCCCCGCTGTTTGTCATACCCGATATGTTTTTCGCCTCAAAAACCAAAACCTAAAATAAATTTGAACTCAACATTTCATGTTCGGACAATCAAATCGAGAAAATTGGGCCAAAATGAGGCCCAAGTGGGGCCTAGCCCATTCCGGCCGCCAAAAGGGAAATAAACCCCCCTTAAGTAATTTTTATGTATATATTATTATGTTAGATATTTTCATACCATATTCATCTAAATTCTAGAGTTAACTTATAGAACTCACTCCCAAGCTTAAACCCTAGGTAAAATACCTCTATTTTGATTAATCTTTTGCTTGTTTAATCATGTTTAAACATATATAAACATAGTTTGATTACCAAAAATCACTTCTAACCTGCAAAAAATCCTAAAAAATGTCCATAAACATATTTTACCCATACATATTAGGAACCTATTTTGTTAAGTTTTTTTGTCATAAACACGGATTAAGGGGTTTAAATCGCGTTTTTACGGTTTAAAGCCTTAAACGAAACCCTAAGTTTCAAGGCTGACTTATTGATGGTACATGCTTGGTTTATGACATAGGACCTGTATATACCTTACTTAGAAGAACAAGAACCTGGAAATTTGAATTAGAGAGCGAAAACGAACGAAAACCGCAAAGGTAATACCGAATTACTTGTTTAGGGGCGGTTTAGGGTTAGATTTTCATGTGCATATTGTTAGGTTGTAAAATTTTGCACTGACATCAGGGAGTATATAAATGAGTCCCTGCCCAAATTTGGTAATATTTTGACCATCTGAGAATATTTGGCGAATTTATTACCGATTAGGGACGTTTATTTGGGAAAAATACTTAAAATGCATGAAAAATTATACAATTTTATGGGGAACTCAGATTCGGTATAATATGATCACATATGAAATTTGGGGTCATTTGGAAAACTCTAGCTATGTTTTGTGGATTCGCGTTTATTCGAGTTTTTTTGTCATTTTTGGCTCGAAAAGGTATATTGAAAGGAGTGTTAGGTTCTGGGACTTTTATAGGGTGTTTTGGGATAGATTTTTATCACTCAGGAATTTTTTCGGAATTTTCAGAAATCGTTTGGTATAAACGGACGATTTTTGGGTTAAATATAGCATATAAAATTAATTTTTATAAATTAATAAATCAACAAATAATTCTAGAAATATTTTTATAAAATTATAACTATTTTAATTGGTAAGTTTATAAATTTTCATAATTTAATGATAGACGGATAATTAATTATGCTAATTTTAAAGTTAAACAAATTCAATTCTGATAAAAACCAACGAGTTCGTGATTAACGAACCTGTTGGAATATCAGAACATCATGAGTGATCAAAAATCATATCGGGTTAATTAAGTAAAACTAAATTTTTTGGGAGAAATCCGGACAATTTGGATAAATTGTGCGCGCTTTTCTCCAAACCAGACAATTTGAATAAACGGAAATGAGCCCCATAGCGAATCAGACATCTAATCTACGATCTATCTTTATAAATTTAATAATTTTATCAACCAACATGCATACCCGAGTTTATATGGTTACACCTGTTTTCTAAATGCGTAAACGATCAACTTAGCCCAGCATGTGAAACAGGGAAACTGAGCCAAGTTTGGTTTTGTCATACCCCGACTTAGGGCCTAGGTGTGTGACTACCAGTTGGTATCTGTTTTGTAATGTATCAGAGTTTATGGGTTAAATTTTAGCTGAATACTTTATGGTTAATATAATATTAATTTACATTAGAAAATTTACTTGGGAATTAAATACCCAAGTTGATGTTTACAAAAATATTGTTTTCATAATACAAGGAATATTATATTCAAAAACTTTGCCATCTTGATCTGCGAGCTTTTTTCTTCTTGATAACTCTAATCCTTGCATATACTACTAAACTTAGTTACCTGCATTTGGGGATTAAAATACGTCAGCTATGTGCTGATGAATAGTTATGACTCTAAAAGCATTTAAATAGCAATTATAATACAAACATAATTTTCTTGACAAGTTCAGCAGAAATATTTCTATTTCTGGTATATGTAACACTGCCCTACACACACCCAATTTATCCGAGCCGCATAGCCCATACTAGAGAACTATATATGACTGTTAGCCCGCGGCCATGCAGTCTTTGACTGTTTAGGCTGAACAGTTATGTTTGGTCTGATTTGCTTTATTCTCTAATTTTTAATACAATGTTTTAGAGATCATGTAATCTCATGTAAACGTTTAACTGAATCTATAAGACAAACAACCTGTCTATCTTACAGAGCATAAATATGTTTGACTATTCGTAAAGGTTTAACGTATTCACCTGAACTGTTGGTGTGATTGATTGAAAACCTTCTTGATTGTGATTGATTGTTAACCTATAAACAAATAGGTTTGAATGATCACCTTGATGGTGTTTCTTGTTTAGACTGCAGACCTAAAGTCTGGTTTTAACCTTGATTAGGTTTGTGAATGTATTTTGAAATCATGATTGTATTTGTGTGACGTTTGATATAGCATTCTTTAGCTTAATAGTGTCTATCACATTGGCAAACTTCTCCAGGTAAGTAAATGGGTCCCGCTGTTGATTGGGATTTGTACGAATTACTTACTTTAGGCAAGAAGAGTCTGCTAATGATATCCCCTTATAGTTACTACATGCCCGTCAAAATATAATTTTGTATAACATTATCTTCATAGAAGTAATGTTTGATTGAAAACCTTTTGTGAATGCTTTTGAAAAAACTTTCAAGGTTAAAGGCCATAGCCTTGACTGAGTCTAAGCTATCTATAACATGATTGAAATAACTTAAACTTAGATCCTACCTTAGTGAATGCTCGGGATACTAATACTAAGGCAGAGTGATTGTTTGGTTGTCAGAACCTTGCTTCTAATCTCGCTTATCTTGATCAACGGATCGTCAGAACTTCAATTCTCGAACGATTCTTGAGAAAACAGCGCTTTGGAACTTCACGGCAATCGGGACCGCTCTTTAATGTTAAGTGTGTGAACGTGAAGGTGAATGTGGGATGAATGAGCCTCAAACCTGTAACTCCCTTTTATAGGCAAAGTTTTGGACGCCATCGCGTAGAGGACGCTGCAATTGATGAGATACTGCCACGTGTTGACACGTGGATCCGGTTACTTAACATGGTCATCGCGTAGCGTGATGCCCACCTGATATTCGACCATCGCGTGGTGCGACGCCCCATTTTTCTGATGTCTAGGGAATTGCATCGCGTAGCGCGATGAATGATACTGTCTACCCATCGTGTAGCGCGATGGGTTTAGAAAATCAAAATTTTCATTTTACACCCCTTAAGTTCTAAAGTTGTCATTTTTAGCCGAAACATGAATAGGGTATTCCCGAGATGTTACAGATTTTAAACATAAAATATTGAACAACGTCACAATCTGAGCCTATTGACATGTTCTGGGCGTGACAGCCACACACAGACTAGATATACAGCCCAGTTTAGTATGGAGATTATAATAATATTAAAATATTAATATTATTATAATATTGATTATAGGGACTAGTGATATCAATTAGAACAAACTGCAAGCTGACACCGTACCGATTACCTACTAAATAGTGAGTTTCATGACCCCACATTTTAAACTATTTTACGAACTTTTGGGGTAGCATGTTTGCTTGTATCTATATACATACCTGAAACATGTGATGATGTGAATTATCTAAGTGCTAACACATGAAAGTCCCACTAACATAGTGATTAACTTCGAGCCGGTGGCTTGTGAATAGCACTACTGGTTTGACGAACCCAAACGGAGCCAGCACGGTTTGCTAAGACCATAATACCGTTAGCACATGACCATAACTATACAAACATACTATGTAGTGTTATACATAGCGACTTGGGGCATGTTGTGGGCGGAAGGGAAGCCACAGCGGTTGATTATGTGTGGGAAATGGAGGCACGCAGCGTGAACAGAATTACATCACATATATACATACATACATACATACATACATACATACATACATACTCACATGCGTATATACAAACTATTACTTGTGATTACGCATAACTGAATTCTTGAAACTCATGAAACTCACCAACTCTTGTAGTTGACCCGTTTTAAACGTGCTTTTCAGGTGTACCGGATTTGGATTAGAAAGCTAATGTGCTACGTGTTGGACTTGCGATCAATGCTGGGTAAATTGATGCAAGTATGCTAGTAAGAAGTAAAACAGCTTAACGGGCTGGTTTAGATTTGTATCACCTAGTTTGTAAAAGAAGTTATAACGATGTAAAATATTGTAAATTAGTTTGTACTGTTCTTTATAAAGAATATGGTTGATACCATAGGTGTCTGCTACATTTCTTGTATAACGCTTCCGCAATTTGCTAGTCGGGGTGTGACATCATATCTCTTTGCTCTTATTTTCATTGCGCTTTTGGAAATCCCACAAATGGTGGCCTTGTTCATATTGGCGCTACTTTTTCCTTACCTCATTGCCAAAGATAGAGATTATCTCCCTAAATTCTGGCGGCAACCTAGGTTTTGCGAAATGTATGCAGCAAAGGAAATTGAAATCGAAAGAACGTGTTCCAGTTCTTTAAGGTCTATTGGTAAAAGACCAGTGTTATATTTTACCGTTAAGCGGAATAAAGTGGTCAGATAAGGTATTGGGTTTGTTTGGTGTTTTGGTGATAGGAATAGTTATGTTATGTTTTGTCTGGGTATTATATTACCTTCCTTTTTATGCAACTCTTCGTGCGGTATTGAATAGAATATTCCAGACAAGTTCTAAATAACACGAAACAAATGACTCACTCAATACTCCGCAAAAATATGTATATGGCATGAGGCATTTCTCACATAAACAGAGGGAATGGATATAAAAGCCATGGTTTGCATAATGTTTTTATCATTATTACAAAAGTTCATTTCATTTTTTCACATTAGGTTTTGATAGATTTTTGGTTGGTTATTTTGCAAAAAAATTTTCTTGGAATTACCTTTGGTTTTGTCAAAAATTATAGGTAAGTACTAGTTTTATTTGCTACGAAATTTAGAGATCTTTTACTAATTAGTTTGGTTAGTCCAAGTAATTTCTCCACACACTTGAATCTCACATTGTCCTCAATGTGATAGATTCATAAAAGTATAAAATGAGGCATAGAAGGTAAGTAAATAGGAAGGCAACTTCCCTACGGGCCGAACGAAATTTAGCGTCCCCTGTTTTTCGTATATTTCCCTGTAGTGCTTCCTAAAATTAAAAACTGCACACAACCAACAACAAAATACAAGATAATAGTAATGAATTTGAATGTGGAATCCTTCACATTCGGCCTCAACGGGCCTAATAAATTCAGTTCATATGGCCCACGTACCGGCCATCACCACCATCATCAGTTACTGACGTACACAAAATTATACATCTTTTATACATCAATTACGCTCCAATCTTTGTTATTTCTTGGGAATTTTAGTTAGAATTGATACTTAACTTGTTTAATTTGAATTTCCAGGGATAAACGAGCACTTTCTAGAAGGAAAGCCAATGAAATAAAAATCCAGACGCTCAGCATGCCCCAGGCACAGGAAGGCACAGCCCTATGCAACAGTCAAACACAGCCCGATGCCTAGGAAGACACAGCCCTATGCCTAACGTGACATAAGCAAGATGTACTTTTGTCTGGTGATGTGGACAGACATGCCCCATGCTTCAATCATGCACAACCCTATGCTGCAGTCAGACACAGCCCTATCCCGTACGGCTTGCGGTTGACTTTTCTTATTGGTGATTTTGCATCGCAGCAGCTACTGCCTGAGTGATGGTAGCTTGGATAGCAGGGTCGAGCTAACGCCCTTCATCTCGCACTGTCATGCTTCTCTCTTCCTCGGACTCGATGATTGGTTGCTCGAGGGGTACTTGGGTAGCACGTGGTCTACCAAGGTACTTGGGTAGCACGTGGTCTACCACGGCGACTCGTGCGACTTCCTTGTCTAGCAGTCTTCTTAGCGCACCAGCCATTTGTATTTTATAGGAAAACACAAACGTCATCACTTCAGGAACTATTTAGTACAAGGATAGTAAGGCTAGCAGGTAATAACAGTTGCCAGTTGTGATTATCTGATCTCGTTACTCTCCGTGTCCTATACACTTCCCTTTGTGAGTCCACTTGTGCTAGTTTCTACTTATAACAATCAGTCATTCATATGTCTCACACTATAACACATAACAAAATTTCTATATCAAGCAATTAAGTTAGCTTTCTTACACATTCTTTACTATACACAAGATCAACTTACATAAGATGATCATTTTCTAAGCTTGCCTGGGAGACACATGGCATTCTCGGACTGGCATCTTCTTTCTTTCTTCTTTTCGTCCCATTCTTTATTCGAGTCTAAGCATGTAGGATGCTTATTCTCTCGAACTTATGCTCTGATACCAATTTGTAAGGCCCCGTTCTCAGAAGCCCTACTTTGGGTTTGGATTTACTCATAAACATAGTTCTAAATATCAGATTTAATTAAAACTTCACGGAAAAGTTTAAAACTTCAACCATCACATTACAAAACATTCGTTCTTGTCTTAACATACAAATTCTCTTTCCATAAACATTAATTTAAATAGTCATGACACTTCTTCGCAGATGCCAGATTCTTCAGTTCATGCCATGTGCCCTCCTCAAGCCAACTGCTTCAATCTATTTGCCTGCGTGCATACTAAAAGTCAGCTACGCTGAGCTAGTTCTAGATAATCATTTAACATACATTACATTCATATCCATACTCATACGGGTCCAAAGATACGTATTCATACCTTACTATACTTCTTTCATACATACTTTATATACATGCATACATACTTACATGCTTTCTTTCATAAAACCCTATGGTATACCATAAGCTATTCTATCTTAAACATCACAGATATTGTAAGGGTCTGGTCACTAACATCACAGATGTTATAAGGGTCTGGTCCCTAACATCACAGATATTATAAACGTCTGGTCCCTTCTGTCTCGAATAACCATACCACCATACCTGTCTCATCAATCATCCATACATTTTATCATACGTGCATACTTTACATATCTTCTAGTTATAATATATGTATATATACATACATACATACTCATTCATGTAAACATTCTGTATAATTACATTCAGTACACAATCATACACGTATCATACACTTACCATACAAGTAAGTGTGTTATCTATCACATAGGAGTATGCACACAACACCAAAACATAACAGATAAAGGGGGCTAGAACTCACTTGGAGTCGATTTCTCTCCGAGTTAATGGTGATACCCTTCCTTAGTTGTGCACAACTAACTATGTAACACATTACGAGTGTCAATTATTTATCACTACTACCTCATAAATTTATGTTAATGAAACCCTCAACTAACGGGGGTCCGGGGGCAGCACCCCTAGGTCCAAGGGGCAGAGCCCCTGGCTGGTGTCAAGCTAAGAAAATTGCATCAGAAAATTGAATTGCATGGAAATTCACATGGAAACTCTCATGGAAATTTCGCATGGAGATTTCGCTTCGCATGAGAATTCGCTTCGCATGAGAAGTTCGCTTCGCATGAGAATTCGCTTCGCCTGGAAGTTTCGTTTCGCATGGAAGTTTAGTTTCGCATGGAAGTTCGCTTCACATGGAAGTTCGCTTCGCATGGAAGTTTCGCTTCGCATAGCTGTGCGATGCGAATTCTTTGCCCTTCTTCGCTTTTATCATTTTAAAGCCATTTTCCTCCGTGACTCTCCGTTAGGGCCCGATTCTACCCTTTTTATGTGTTTTGGGTTGTACCAACTTTGTATACCTGTGTTTTATGAGGTCCGAACATCACCTTTTTGTCCTATAACACACCCATGAGGTTATAACTCATCAAGTTTATGTTTTTCTTACATCTTACAACCCGATCTATCGTTATATCAGTTTGCATGTCGAATCCAACCTTAAAACTTAACCTTTTACCGAAACTTACCTTTTTGGTCTCGGTTTGGGTTCGGATCTGGGCTAACCCAAGGATCTAGACGTGTTCTTGGTTGTTTGATGGTGTCGAACACGAGATTTACCCCTTCCTTTTGCTTGGAATCGGGTGTGGGTGCTAGAGAGAGTGTGTGTGTTTCTTGAGTGTGTGTGTTTGTGTGCTTTGAAATAAAAGAAAAGAAATGGGGGAGTGGTTGGTTATATATAGGGGTTTCATGGGCCCCATTCTCAAGCCCAAACCCAATCACAGTCCAAACACTATCACTTGACTAAATTAACGACAAACATGTAATAATAAATTTTCTTTTATTTATTAATCCCAAAATACAGATGTTACACACCCGGTGTAGCCTTGGCAGCACCCTGGTTACAAGAATTCTTTTAGTAAACATATGATCAGACTATTACTTGTATCTGATCCACGATGGTTTCCTTCCTTATATGTTATCAAAAAACATGATATTTATAAGTAACGACTTATGAAAATTTGATATTTGAAAGTAATGATTTTGACTTCTAATCACTTCCATCAGACTCTCATCTTCATCATATCCATATTCTACCTCCATCATCCTATTGTAACCTACAAACATCAAAACCAATCAGTCTGTGTAAGAAAAAAATTGAATATGAATGAGTTTATAGATAAGCTTTAAGCCAAAAACTTGATGTACATCGGATAACCCTTACAACTAAGCTTTAAATTTAAAACAAAAATCCTAAAACCACACACAACCGGAAAGTGTACCGATCGCAAGTAGTATAGACCTAGGAAGTCCGAGTATCGAACACGAGGACACGTAAGAACGCTAATGATCACTAACCCTAGACCAGACCTACCTAAGAATAATATTTAATTGATTTTAATTTTGATTTTTCTTTTTATAAAATGACTTAACTGGACTAACTGGACTGACTGACATAAGTTACCAAAAATAGAAAACTTAACGGAAAACTGACTGTGTTGACTTCGGATGGAGAAAATCGTCTACCTAGGTTTGAATCAAATTGTAGGTATAACAAGCAAATGGATTGGATGATATCTAGACACCAGTTCCTAAAGATGACACGACTAAGGATCGCTCAGGCTCACTGGATTACCTCTCGGTCTCACTCAACAAACCCTAACTACTCTTAATCGGCTAAAACAACTAAACTTGAAAACAATTGTTAACGTGTTCTAATGTTGACTCACCTCTCGGTCTCATCAACACTCGACCCTAATGGTATTGAATACTACACAACCAAGGATAGAGGAATAATTCAACATAAACCAAAATAGATCAGCTAGTCGCTCAAAACACCTAAACCGGACAAGAAACGAACTCGCTCTCGCGCAATTCTAATTCTAGCATGCAAAGGCAATGAGACAACCCTAACTTCTTATCACCTCTCGGTCTCTATGAAGGTGTCTAACCGTTGTACTTTAACCACAAATTCGTGCAACAAAACCCTTAAGTTGTACCTACCGCAGACAAACCCTAAACACAAAGTCTAGAATCAATCAAGCACCGATCAATCAATACAAAACTAATCAACCAACGCAAGGAGTTTAAGCAATGAATTACCAAAATTTCCAGTCCTTAAAAACAACCTATTTCATGTCTAAATCAAACTTTACAACAACAATTAAAGTCTAATAATCAAACAATCCATAAAACTCATCAAACACTAACAATTATCATCAGTCCTAGGTACAACCGGCAAATTTAGCCTAGCATAATTTTTGGACAGCAACTAATACTCAATAAAAACATCTTATAACTCATTCCAATCATCTCAAAAATCATTCAACAATCAATACTAATCAATAACACTTCAATCATTCAAGTAATTGCAAAACTAGTTAAAAATTAGGCAAGAATAATAAAGTTGATGAACAATGAAATAAACGAAAGTATATTAGATGTTTCGGGGCTGCTCTTGGCTGTTATAATTGCTAGAAAAATAGTGCCGACACTTGCTCTTGCTTCCTTCTTCTTCTTCTTCTTCCTAGCCGCCACCACCTCCAATCCCTAGCTTTTTCTTTTTTTTTTCTTCCTGGTTTGCTTCTGGCCGATCGGAACTTGTATGGGGGCTTAGGGTTTTTACTTTTTTTTTATGTTATAATATTGTTGTAAGGCTTGGGTTTCCATGATGCATATGGGCCGGGCTTTTAGCTTTGTCTTGAAATTGTATGCGTAAAAGACCCGTAAGCTCCTCGAAAAGTCCGGTTTCTTCATTCTTTTAACCCTTAGCCTACAAGATAATCAAAACTATGTAAAACCTATACAAAACAAGTTAAAATACATAAAATATAATATAATAAGATAGATAAAAGGTGCGGAAAGTAAGTGTGTTTTACAACACTTCAAGTATCCCCACACTTAAGACTTTTTCGTCCCTGAAAAAGAATTCTACACAGGATCATAACCGAGTTTAACTAACCACTCTTGGTTTTATTTATTTATTATTATTATTATTATTAATTTTTTTTCTTTTAAAGTATTAGAACAAGTGACTCGTTACCCAAATATTTCTTCCAACTTTCACCTAATAAGCTAGATCAAGTCGATTGCCGGTATTGCTGTCCGCTTAAACCCATGCCCTTAATACTTACCGAGGCAAATAAGGCGTGACAATATTATTAGTTTGTATGACTATGTGGGACCCACACCTAAAAGCCTTGCTGCCACCTCACCAATTCCATTATGGTTTTACCGGACCGAGTCACCCCAACTTGACTTAACCTATTGCTACATGATCAAAATATTTTGACTCATACTGAAACTGTAAACTCTAGCTCTCTTTCAAGTGCACGCAATTACAAATACATTCTCTTTTTTTTTTCTGCCTTATGGCCTTTTGCATTTTTGTTTAACTCATAGTACAGAGCTTTGTAGGAATAGATACAAATACAAAAGACTAAACAAATAATATACAGGTGATCATGTGACTCGAGGCTTGAGTATGACCCGTCTTTTCATTCAAGTCCTGTCACGAGTTTAGTTAAACAAAGAAACCTCTAAGATGTTTCCCACTAAAGTCAGGCCATTTAAAAGGTTCAATTAGGTCAACAACCAAACCGCCCTTTCATTCTCAAAGGCTGAGCCTACCGACACACCGATTACTGAGTCTAAACCGTTCGGTTACAAAACATTACGTGCGGGTCTAATGGGCATTGTTCTTATTTATTATATATATATATATTTGAAAACACCAAAAAGTTATAAAACAAACACGACTCGGTAATAATATCATTTCCTGTTTAACGTAGAGAAAACAAGTTTCATGGGACAATTTTTTTCAAATTTTTCTCTTTTTTGTATTTTTTATTTTTTTTTATTATTATTTTTTTTCAAAATTTTTTTTTCTACAACTAAGTAAAATAAATCCCGTCCCCACACTTAGAACAAAGTCGTCCTCGATGAGAACAAGGAAACGAAAAAAATAAAATAAAAATAAAACGAAAAATAAAAATATAATATACAAGAATAAAACAAAGAATGGGTTACTCCCCAGGTTTGTGTGCAGAATCTTCAAGAGCTGAGTAGCAACCAAGTGACCGTATAACATTTCATTCGCGGCCGCAACCTCGGGAGAACCTGTTCCAGGAAGCCATCGTAGCTACCATGCGCATAATGTAACTTGCAAAGACTCAAATTCGCTCGCATGTAGCGGCGTACAAAACAGAAAACAAAACATAAACATATTTTTGTGTTTTTGGTTTTTATGATTATTATTATTATTTTTTATTATATTTTTTATTTTTATTTTTTTTTCATGTTAATAATAGAATACCCCTTAAATCGACCGACTCGAATGAAGATTGAGTACGAGCGGTTTCATTTTGGAACATCCTCGACAGTCTGATCAGCCATCGGCTCGCCAATGTAGTGCTTTAGTCTATGACCATTCACCTTAAATTTCCCGCCTTTATCCTCTATCTCAAGAGTGCCATACGGAAAAACCTCAGTGACTGTGAACGGTCCCGACCATCGGGATCTCAACTTTCCCGGGAATTGTAACGCCCGTTAATTTCCGGTTTAAAGATTTAAATCATGTAAAGTATGTATACTTCACTGGAGTTATCCGGCATATTTCGTTGACCCTATCATCTTCCCGGTACGTTAAGATATCTAATCTTTCCTTTCAAGTTACTATATCTCTTAAATTAGAAGGGCTATAGTGTAGCATGTTTATTTATATAAAACAAAAATAAAACCTAAACCCTAGCCTCTCTACTCGGCTGTTCGGAGCTTTGGCAGCCTCATCCCCTTCTATTTTTCTTCTTTCCAGCCGGTTTAAGCCATAAAACTTCAATTCAAGGTCGGTTTTATGTTTTTATAACCCTAAGACATTTACTAAAGTCTGGTAAAAATATAATAATTTATTTCAAAGGTTATCCTATATAATTAAATCCATCTTCGCATGCTAAAATCTGCATGTCTTACTCGTTATTGATCGATAAGTTCGTTTTAGGCTTAACCGGTGGATGTTCTATTGTGTTCTTGTCAGGGCTGTTTGAAGTGGGTTTTTGCACCACAATCTTCCTAGGTATGTCCCGTATATCATACTTAAAGATCATGTTAATAGGTGTTCGTTAAGTTGATCAACTAGTTGTAGTTTGATTGTTATGTTCGGTTGTCTAGAATTGTAGTTTGGCGCGTTTAACGCGAGGGTTGAAGTGATTAATGACCAATTCAGCTTTGGGACACTTGGTTTGATGTATGGGCTGCTCAAAATTCATTTTTATAAGTTATGGGGCTGAATTGGTTGTCGGTTACTCCAACGGGTCGGTGCAACGCACAATTGTGTTTATTGAATAGTTGGTGTGTTGTATTTGCGGGTTACCGACCCATTTGACTCGTGTTGCGTTGTGTGGACTTGTTGGCTGTGATTTTATTATAATGGGTCCACACGGGACTGAGTTGGATGTTAACGGCCTAAACGACTCCTAAACGCGTGTGTTAGTGTCACCTAGTGCTCCCGGGGGGAAATTGGGAATTCTTTATTCCCGGGAGTACCTAAGGGTCGTTTTGGTGAATGTGAGACCTCGGGGGCTGTTGTGATTAAGTTTGATGAGGTCGAGGGTTTAGGTAACTCGAACCATGTTAGAACGTCTCGTAGGATAAACGAGTCATCTTGATGCCATTAGTATTGACTGAATGTAGACCGACAGGTGTTTGAGTTTTGGGATTTCTTAGGGATTCTCTAGCTCGTGGTGAATCCGCGTCTTGTGTCAGGTGAGTTCTTGACGCCTCGTTTAACTCTTTTTAAGTTTTGGGCTAGCATGCACACCTAAGCGATTTTTCTTGATGAAATGTTTTAAACGATTTTACATAGGCTTGCTAGTGTTGGTAGGCCTTGGAATGTTAAAGAATGTGTGTATGTGTATATATATATATATATATATATATATATTATAGAATGGCCAATATGTGGCGAATGTTGTAGTCGTCTCGACTACTGAATGTTGCGTATGCCTACTTTGTGTTTGCATGCGCTGAATGTTATGTGTTTGGGTTGTATGTTTGCTCAACCCTGAATGTTATTATTGAATGTTATATATATATATATTTATATATATAGGAATGTACGTATAGAGATGTTTATGCGTAAGGATGATTATTTATTAAATGTGATAACCTAACTGATGTATTTCCGTTTACAGTTTTAAAACCGTTGGAATGAGTATTAAGACTTTTGTTATTTAAAACTTGAACTCACTCAGCTTAAGCTGACTTTGTGTGCATGTTAGGGTGAGTTTCAGGTTCGGAAGAGGATGCCTTATCGCTTGGACGTGCACGAAGCTACTTGGACGATGAAGGGCATACGGGATTTGAAGATTTTATTATTAAACATTTATTTTTAAAAATTTTTATTAAAGATAATTATGTTGATTTTGGGCAAAATTCCCGGGTTTTGGGAACTTATTTTGTTATTTACGTTTTCCGCCGAATTATACTCTGTGATGCTTATTTTAATGAAAAGAATTGTTTTTAAGTTTAAATATTTTTACGAGTGTTTTGAATTATTACCAACTGTGGGGTTCCCGGGGTTCGGGGCCTTACAGGAATAACCTCAACCGGGAATTATACAATAAGACCAAATCCCCACACTTGAACTGCTTGTTCCCCTTCAATTTCTTATCATGCAGTTCCTTCGTCCACTCCTTATACCTAAATGACTATGCGTAGGCGTGATCCCTCAGCTCCTCTAACTCGTGCAACTGGTGGAAACGAGTGCTTTCCGCGGCGGACATATCAAGATTGACCCTCTGTAGGGCCCATGAAGCACGGTGCTCCAACTCAACAGGCAGGTGGCAGGCCTTCCCATAAATCATCCGAAACGGTGTGGAACCGGTCAGAGTTTTGTAGGCTGAACGGAAGGCCCACAACGCATCATCCAACTTGTCGGACCAATCCCGACGATTCGAACCAACCGTTTTCACAAGAATACGTTTGATCCCCCGATTACTCACTTCTACCTGCCCACTAGTCTGTGGGTGGTAGGTGGTCGCAAGCGGATGGGTGACTCCATAGCGTCGCAACGCCTTCTCCATCTGTGCATTGCAGAAGTGAGTACCCCTATCACTAATCAACGCCTTCAGGACACCAAAATGAGCAAAGAGGCTCTTGAGAAAACGGACTACAACTCGGGCATCATTCGTGGGTAAGGCCTTAGCCTCAACCCATTTCAAAACATAATCCATAGCCACGAGTATGTACTTGTTCCCACGCGAAGATGGAAACAGTCCCATGAATCAATGCCCCACACATCGAAAACCTCACAAACCTGTATAGCATTCTGGGGCATTTCATTTCGCGACAAAATGTTGCCGACACGCTAGCAACGATCACAACTCCTAACGAACGCGTGCGCATCCTTAAAAATCTAAGGCCAATAAAAACCACGATCAAAGACCTTCTTCGCTGTCAAACTCGCGCCGTGATGACCTCCTGTTGGTCCAACATGTCAATGGCTCAGAATCTGCCATCCCTCCTTAACATCAACACACCTCCTGATCAACTGGTCAGCACCTATACAAAGGAGATACGGGTCGTCCCAAAGGTAAAACTTAACATCAGCAAAGAATTTCTTCTTTTGCTGGTAAGGCATCTTCGGGTAGTACCCGTCCGCAAGATAGTTCGTGAAGTCGGCGAACCATGGAAAACCCTCATCCTGAGCTGAAACAAACATGAGACTCTCTGTCGAAAAGTGGTCATTAATCCTAACCCCTGGCTCTCCTAACTCAGCTCTTTCAAGACGCGAAAGATGATCGGCTGCCACATTCTCGGCCCCCTTTTTATCACGGATTTCAATATCAAACTCTTGAAGCAACAGGATCCATCGGATAAGACGCAGCTTAGCATCCTGTTTACTAAAGAGATAATGAATGGCAGAATGATCCGTGTACACAATCATCTTGGACAGAACTAGATAGTACCTAAATTTATCGAACGCAAACACCACAGCTAAAAGCTCTTTCTCGGTGGTGGTGTAACTCTCCTATGCACCATTCAAGGTCTGGCTGGCATAGTAAATCGGATGGAAGTGCTTAACCTTCCTCTGTCCAAGAACCACTCCGACTGCGAAGTCGCTGGCATCACACATCAACTCAAAAGGAAGCGACCAGTCGGGAGCAATCATGATCAGGGCGTTAATGATTTTATCTATTAAAAGATCAAACGCCTTGATACACTGCTCAGAAAACACAAACGGGGCATCCTTCTCCAGAAGTTTGGTCATGGGTCTAGCGATCTTAGAAAAATATTTAATGAACCGATGGTAGAACCCGACGTGACCCAAGAAACTCCGGATGGATCTCACAGAAGTGGGTGGGGGAAGATTAGAAATGGTCTCGACCTTAGTACGGTAGACCTCTATCCCCGCCCTCGAAATACGATGCCCCAAAACAATGCCCTCGCGTACCATGAAGTGACACTTCTCCCAGTTAAGGACTAGGTTGGTGTCAACGCATCGGGCCAACATCCTCACAAGGTTGGAGAGACAATGATCAAAAGAACTCCCAAACACAGAAAAATCGTCCATGAACACCTCCATGGATTCCTCGTTCATGTCATGAAATATAGCCACCATGCACCACTGAAATGTGGCTGGAGCGTTATAGAATCCGAACGGCATACGTCAATAGGCAAACGTGGGCAGATAAACGTGGTTTTCTCCTTGTAATCGGGAGCAATTGGAATCTGAAAGTATCCGGAGAAACCATCAAAGAAGCAGTAATACTGCTGACATGCCAAACGCTCTAGCATCTGATCAATGAAAGGTAAAGGAGAGTGGTCTTTCCTCGTGGCATCATTCAGTCTGCGGTAAGCAATGCAGACTCTCCAACCGGTCACAGTCCTAGTGGGAATGAGCTCGTTCCTCTCATTGGTGACGACAGTCATGCCACCCTTTTTAGGAACCACTTGGACTGGACTAACCCACGAACTATCAGAAATAGGGAAAAATGATCCCCGCATCAAGGGTTTGATAATCTCCTTCTTCACGACCTCCTGCATCTTCGGATTAAGCCGCCGCTGCGGCTGAACGACAGTCCTGAAATTATCCTCCATGAGGATTTTGTGAGTGCAGAACGAAGGGTTGATACCCTTAATGTCAATAGTCTTCCATGTAATGGCCTCTTTGTGCTCTCGAAGCACTCTCAACAATCTCTCTCTCTCTCGACCTCCGTCAAAGCAGATGCAATAATAACCGGCAACTTCCTCTCCTCGTTAAAAAACGCATACTCCAAATGGGTGGGCAAATCCTTAAGCTATACGGAAGGAGGGGGGCCCTCGACGGAAGGTCGGTCCATCGAATCGTCTCGTACGATCCCAGCTGACACTTCAGACTCAGGGGTATGTGACTCGGTGTCGTCTTCCGTTGACTGATCGGTCATGGCAACCATCTCAATCTCCGGAATGTCCCTATCGAGAATCTGAGTGTCAGAGGTAGATCCTCCACAGATCTCACTGAAAAACTCCCCAACATGCTCCATGATGGTATCGATAAAGTACAAGGAGTCATCAGCAGACTTGGGGTGTTTAAGTTACTGTCGAACGTCAAAGGTGACGTTCTCATCCCCAACTCTCAAAATCAACTTACCCTCGCAGACGTCGATCAACGCCTGTGCAGTGGCAAGGAATGGTCGACCTAAGATAAGCGGTACACTATCATCATCGTTCATGTCCTGAATAACAAAGTCCACCGGGAAGATGAACTTGTCGACACGAACAAGCATGTTCTCTACCACCCCTCGAGGGTATTTCACAGAATGATTAGCAAGTTGGATACTCATCCTCGTAGGCCTCGGTTCGCCTAAACCCAACTTGCTGTACACGGAATACAGCATAAGATTAATACTGGCACCAAGATCAGCTAGCACATGAATTACCGTATCATCACCCAAGATGCAGGGAATCGTGAAACTCCCTGGATCGGACATCTTCTCTGGTAACTTCCTCTATAAGACAGTAGAACAACTAGCACTCAAAGGGATGGAAGCGACCTCAGCTAACTTCTCCTAATTCGAGAGAATATCCTTAAGGAACTTCGCATGTTTCGGCATCTGAGTCAGTGCCTCAAGGAATGGAATATTAAGGTGAAGCTGCTTCAAAAGATCAAGGAATTTGGAGTTCTGCTCCTCATCTCTATCTCTGCAGAGTCTACCGGGGTATGGCACTCTAGGTTTGTAGACTCTCAGTGGCTCTAATTCTAGCATGCAAAGGCAATGAGACAACCCTAACTTCTTATCACCTCTCGGTCTCTAAGAAGGTGTCTAACCGCTGTACTTTAACCACAAATTCATGCAACAAAACCCTACGGTTGTACCTACCGCAAACAAACCCTAAACACAAAGTCTAGAATCAAACAAGCACCGATCAATCAATACAAAACTAATCAACCAACGCAAGGAGTTTAAGCAAAGAATTACCAAAATTTCCAGCCCTTAAACACAACCTATTTCATGTCTAAATCAAACTTTACAATAACAATTAAAGTCTATTAATCAACCAATCCATAAAACTCATCAAACACTAGAAATCATCATCATTCCTAGGTAGAACCGACAAGTTTAGCCTAGCATAATTTTTGGACAGCAGCTAAATACTCAATAAAAACATCTTATAACACTTCAATCATTCAAGTAATTGCAAAACTAGTTAACAATTAGGCAAGAATGAGAAAGTTGATGAACAATGAAATAAAAGAAAGGATATTAGATGTTTCGGGGCTGCTCTTGGCTGTTATAATTGCTGGGAAAACAGTGCCGACACTTGCTCTTGCTTCCTTCTTCTTCTTCCTAGCCGCCACCACCTCCAAACCGTAGCTTTTTCTTTTTTTATTCTTCCTGGTTTGCTTCTGGCCGATCGGAACTTGTATGGGTGCTTAGGGTTTTTATTTTTTTTTATGTTATAACATTGGTGTAAGGCTTGGGCTTCCATGATGCATATGGGCCGGGCTTTGAGCTTTGTCTTGAAATTGTATGCGTAAAGGACCAGTAAGCTCCACAAAAAGTCTGGTTTCTTCATTCTTTTAACCCTTAGCCTACAAGATAATCAAAACTATGTAAAACCTATATAAAACAAGTTAAAATACATAAAATATAATATAATAAAGTAGATAAAAGGTGCGGAAAGTAAGTGTGTTTTACAATACATCAAATATCCCCACACTTTTGATAAATCAAAGGCAATATGTTACAATTTCCAACAACCAGGGCATTTTACTAGAAAATGTAATCAGCCCAAGCAGTTTGGAAATCAAGTCAATCAAAACCAGTTCTCAATAAAGAAACCAGATGACCAATAAAAATCCTTATCAAAGTCAGAACAGACCCCAGCAACAACAGGTCCAACCTCAAAGGAACAATCAATTGCAGATTCAGAATAATCAAAATAGAGGAAACACTAATGTGATGAATCAAGCAAGAGACCAAGGGAATGTAGCTGTTACAAGGGGAACATAGGATGGGGAATTTGATTGGAGCAACCATGCGGCCGAAATGGAAAAGGCAAATGTTGCTTTTATGGCAAAGGTGCAAGAGACAAGAGAATCCTCTGCTTTAAAGGTACATTCTGAAATCTCAATTTCTGATCTCATATTAAAAATTGACGAATTAAATCAGGAGATTGGAAAGTGGAAAGCTGAGTGTGGAAGGAGAGAGGCTATCATGAATGTATTTGAGTCAAGTGAAGGAACATATGAAAATCAAATCAAGAGTCTAGAAGAAGACTGCATGCTAGCTTACATGACTCAATCAAGAATGAGAGTTGAAATTGATGGCTTGAAAAAGATATATGCTGAAGAGAAACTAAAGAATGCAGAGTTGTTGATCCAAATGGATTTCTTAAAGAACTTGGTGTTAACAGGGAACATTGTGGGGTATGTGGAAAAGATGACTGAAGAAGAGAATTACAAGAAGGTGCCACCTTCTTTTCGTGACATATATCCACTGAAGGTTAATAAGGAAGGAAGGAATGAATACTTGAAACAGTTCAAGACTGTGTTCGAAGACAAACCTGAGTTTGCGAAACAATAAGAGAACCTAAATGTGAGCAAAGATGGAGAGTTTGTCATGAGTGAGCCTGAGAAGACAGATGAGAAAGAAGTGAAGAAAGTTGAACAAAAGAAGAGATGGAGAGAATACTCAAGTGAAGGAAGCACATGCTGCTGCAAAAGTGATAAATCCTCAAACGGCAAACCAAAGAAACAGAACTCAAGCAAAAGAGATAATCAAAAGATTAAAAAGTTGCCAAAGATAACTCCTAGGTAAGCAAACAGGTCCCGCGGTTGATTGGGATGTATACGAATTGCTTTTCTTAGGCAAGAAGAGTCTACTAATAATACCCTCCTTCCAGTTACTACGTGCCCATCAAGATAACAGGTTTGGTAACATTACTTCACGTGGAAGCAAAGTCTTTGCTTTATAAAACATTATTTGCAAAATATTAACAATTTTAACGACTATACCTTTAACTAAGTTATAACTATGTATTTAAAGTAACTAGTAAGTTAACCTTAATCCTACCTTAATCGGCTAGGCGGAACTTGAGAACTTAAGAAGCGATTCGGCTTGTACTTCGTTTAAGATATCAGCAGCTCGTTCAGCAGCGTAACAACACCCCGTTTCTTCACGAGAACAGCCCTCGGAACCCCATAACTCTCTTGGCACGATTCACTAGGTTATGTGTGTGAAATAAGTGTGAAAATGGGATGAAAACGACTGAACTCGTAGTTGCCCTATTTATAGCCGAAGTTGTGCATCTTTGCGTATCGCGAAGATGCAGCCTATGGCGGTTCGCGAAACGCGAAGCTGCATGTACGGCGCCGCAATTTTGCATGTCAACCGGGTGCTGCCACGTGTCACCACGTCAGTGGATAACGTTGAAATGTGTGCCACCAACTTCGCGATACGCGAAGATGTTCTGCTTTGCATCTTCGTGATACGCGAAGATACATAAATTTAAAAAAAAATTTTCAGTCCTTCTATTTCCATATTTGGCATTTTAGCCCCTTTAACTTCCAAAAATTACAATTTTGGCCCAAAACTAGATGGGGTATTTTCACGGTGTTACATCCTCCCCACCTTTGGAAAAATCTAGTCCTCGAGATTTATGCAAAGAGATGTGGATACTTTCGCTTCATTTCGGTTTCAATTTCCCAAGTGAATTCCGGACCTCTCCGCGAATTCCATCTAACGTTTACCAATTTTAATCTTTTTCGTTTCAGGAACTTGATTTGACTATCTTCAATCCATATCGGCTCCTCTACAAACTTGAGTTTCTCATTCACTTGTACGTCTTTTAACGGCATTGCGAGTGTTTCATCTACTAAACATTTTCATAGATTCGATACGTGAAATATGTCATGAATTCCTTGCATCTCTTCAGGTAACTCAAGGCGATAAGCTACAGGGCCTATTCTTTCCACAATCTTGAATGGTCCAACAAAACGCGGACTTAACTTCCCTTTCTTCCCAAAACGAACCACACCTTTCCAAGGTGATACTTTGAGCAACACTTTATCTCCTTCTTTGAATTCCAACGGTTTTCGTCTTGCATCAGCATAACTCTTTTGCCTATCACGTGCTGCTTTCAATCTTTCTCGGATTTGAATCACTTGGTCAGTTGTTGATTGAACAATCTCGGGACCTGATAACTGATTATCACCAATTTCAGACCAACATACAGGTGTTCTACATTTTCGTCTGTATAATGCTTCGTATGGAGCCATTTGTATGCTTGTGTGATAACTATTTTTATATGAAAACTCCATTAAAGATAGGTGAGTATCCCAAATACCATCTAAATCTATAACACAAGCGCGAAGCATATCTTCTAAACTTTGAATCGTTCTTTAGCTTTTTCTATTTGTTTGTGGGTGATAAGCAGTACTTAAATTTAAACGTGTACCCATTTCCTTTTGAAAACTTCTCCAGAAGTTGGGGGTGTAACGACTATCTCTATCGGATATGTTTGACAAAGGCATACCGTGTAATGATACAATGTTTTCCACATATAATTGTGCCAACTTGTCCATGCTAAATGTTTCTTGAATAGGAATAAAATGAGCTGATTTGGTCAGTCTATCAACAATGACCCAGATAGCATCATTTTGTCTTGACGTCTTAGGTAACTTCATAATGAAATCCATGGTAATCAAGTCCCATTTCCATATCGGGATCTCAGGTTGTGTTAGCAAACCCAATGGCTTTTGATGCTCAGCCTTAACTTTTGAACATGTTAAACATTTTGCCATATACAGAGCAATCTCTTTTTTCAATTTGATCCA
Source organism: Bidens hawaiensis (assembly GCF_021521415.1). Lineage (NCBI taxonomy): Eukaryota > Viridiplantae > Streptophyta > Magnoliopsida > Asterales > Asteraceae > Bidens > Bidens hawaiensis. The sequence goes on from NW_027504869.1 coordinate 303,414, forward strand.
CCAATAATCATCTTTAAGATTATGATACATCTTATCACTACCCGGATGCATCATATACTTGGATTTGTGAGCTTCTTCTAAAATTTTCTCCCGTAAACTTCCAGTCATCGGCACCCAGATTCTTTTCCCTTATCTGAGTATCTTATCGTCGCCTTTTACTAGTTTATCTATAGTACCATTCTCTTTCTCAGCCTTTATATTCTCTTGTTTTAGTGCCAACTTCTGAGCTTCCTTAATTTCGGTTAATAGATCAATTTTGAGTTCTAATCTCAAAGCTCGTACTCTTTTTGGCTTTTCGTGCTCTTTTCTACTTAAAGTATCAGCTACCATGTAAGCTTTACCTTCATGGTAAACAATTTCACAATCATAATCATTCAACGTCTCCATCCATCGCCTTTGTCTCTTGTTCAACTTTTTCTGAAAAAAAATATGCTTCAAGCTTTTATGATCATTATAGACGGTAAATTTTAAACCATATAAATAATGTCGCCATAATTTCTATGCGAAAATTATAGCTCCAAGTTCAAGATCATGTGTGGCGTAATTATTTTCATGAACTTTTAATTGTCTTGAAGCATAAGCAATTACCTTCTTCCCTTACATCAAAACACACCCCATTCCTTTATGCGAAGCATCACAATATATGATGAAGTTATTTTGCCCTTCAGGTAAGGCTAAGACAGGTGCATTTGTTAGTTTCTGTTTAAGAGTTTCGAATGCTTCTTCTTGTTTCGGTCCCCATTCAAATTTAACAGATTTTCAGGTTAATGACGTTAATGGAACTGCTATTCTAGAAAAGTTCCGAATAAATCTCCGATAGTAGCCAGCCAACCCCAGAAAACTTCGAACTTGTGTCGAGATCTTGGGTTTCTCCCATTTCAAAATTGCTTCTATTTTTTCCGGATCCACTTGAATACCTTTTTCATTTACAATATGTCTGAGGAATTGCAGTTTGGATAGCCAGAACTCACACTTTGAAAGTTTCGTGTAAAGCTTTTCTTTCCTCAACGTTTCCAGTATGGTCTTCAAATGAGCTCGATGTTCTTCTTTCGTCTTGGAATATATTAAAATGTCATCAATGAAAACGATAACAAATTTGTCCAAATATGGCTTACAAATTAGGTTCATCATATCCATAAATGCTGCCGGAGCATTAGTGAGTCCAAAAGGTATAACGGTGAACTCATAATGTCCGTATCTGGTTCTGAATGTTGTCTTGGATATATCTTCTTCTTGAACCTTCAATTGATGATACTCGGATCTTAGGACAATTTTGGAAAAACAACTTGCTCCTTGTAACTGATCGAAGAGATCATCTATTCTTGGAAGTGGGTATCGATTCTTGATCGTTACTTTATTCAATCCTCGGTAGTCTATACACATTCTCATGGATCCGTCTTCTTCTTTACAAACAGAATCGGAGCTCCCCAAGGTGAAGAACTCGGTCGAATAAATCCCTTCTCCAATAATTCATCCAATTGCTTCTTCAATTCTTTCATTTCAGTTGGTGCTAATCTATAAAGAGATTTAGCAATTGGGGTCGTTCCCAGAACTAAATCTATCTTGAACTCGACTTCTCGATCCGGTGGAATTCCAGGCAACTCATCAGGAAATACATCCTTGAACTCTGAGACAATTGGAACTTCTTCTATTTTCTTAGACTCGGGTTCCTTGGTTACATAAGCCATAAATGCTAAGCAACCTTTACCCAAACAGTGACTTGCCTTTGTTTTTGAAATAATTCCAATTCTACCAGAGTCCTTATTGCCAGCTATTCGAATAATCTTCCTATTTGGAGTTAAGATTTCAATAGCCTTTTCATTACATAATATTTGGGCTTGATTAGCGGCTAACCAATCCATTCCTAAGATAACATCAAAGCCAGCTAACTCCATAGGTAATAGTTGAACTGGCATATCATGTCCGACTAAGGAAATATAACTACTTAATACTTCAGATATTTTAATTAAGGATCCATTAGCCGTTTCTACTTCATATCGATTATTTAACTTGGCTAGAGGTTCATTTAATAGATCACATAATTTATAATCTATAAAACTTTGATTTGCTCCTGAATCAAACAACACTCTAGCATAAACATTATTGATAAGAAACGTACCAGTAATTACATTTGGTAATTCTCCCGCCTTTTGAGTGTTAAGCATAAAGGTGCGGGCATTCCCCTTTCTTCCTTCATTTCTGGCACCACTTCCACTAGCGCCTCCAACCACTGGTTTCTTCTTGGTGCATTCCGCACTGAAATGTCCTTTCTCACCGCATTTAAAACAAACAATCAACTTCTTTCTACAATCTTCCTCCTTATGCCCCGTTCTCTTACAAAAGTTACATGTCAAAAATGGATCAAATTTTCGAACATCAGACCTCACAGTTGACCTCATACACTTCCCATCATGTCTTTTTCCATAGTTTTTGCACAGTGGTCAGTTAAAAACCACCCTCTTTTCGTTTCCTTTTCCAAACTTCTGCCTACCATCATTTTCCCTCTTCTCTTCCACCACACTTTTCTTTTCTTCGTCTCTATTTCTAATCATGCTTTCCATTAGATACCCCGCTAGTTCAACAGTAGACTCAATGGTAGTAGGCATGTGTGATATTACATGATCACGGATTTCCTTTGGTAGACCATAAATATATCTGATCACTTTGTTGTATTCGGGCGTGACCAAGTGTGGTACCAGTCTACAGTACTCTAAGAATTTGGTACTGTATTCCTTAAGATTGGTTCCTATGACTTTGTGATTCCATAGTTTGGTTTGAATCTGATCAACTTCATGAATGAGACAAAACCTTTGCTTGACTAATTCTTTAAAAGTCTTCCATTCCAGATTATACATGTTACTCCTTCCTTTGATCTCAATCAACGTATTCCACCACCCCAGCGCCTCTCCTTTAAACATCTGAGAAGAGTACTGGATACTTTCCTCCTCGGTGCATTTACTTATAATCACTATAGATTCCATCTCCTCAATCCAACGGAGCGTTGTTATTGCTCCTTTACCCCCATAGAATTCCTTTGGTTTATATACTTGAAAATCTTTAAACGTGCATCCCTTGCTGACTTTACTCTTTTTGCTTTGCTCGGGACATGTTCAGTAGTGGAACTTTCATAGCCTTCCTATTTCTTTTCCTTCTCATCTTTTGTCTTTTCAGTCTCTTTTCTTTTTGAATGTACCGATACATTATGGCTTGGTTGTGTTTGTTTTACTGATTTTGTTTTGGCCAAACTCTTTGAATTTGTTGTATGGTCTTGCACCATTTTTATTAGAGGAGTTACAGCTTCCTTGATTAGCGGGGAAACTGTTTCTTTTATCATATCGCGAATGCCACCAATATATTCTTCCGGAATTGAATTATTATTTTCAGGGGTCTTCTCTTTGTTAGCTTGACTCCCTCGACTTACTCGGGTTTCTTGTTGTTCAGACATTCTGTGAATCATATAAATACATGGATTTAAAACACAAAAAACAGGCTTTTATTCATAACAGTACAGAAGGATAGAAAAATACAACATTCTTAAACAACAACATTATATAATCCTAATCCTTGACTGATTTCTTAACTAGGCTTTTCATTTTGTCACACTTCTTGATGATCTTGTTGCTTATCTTTTTCTTTTTAACCCTCTCGTTTCTTAATTCGTCCATCACCAAGTTAGGAGGGTTAGGATATCCTATGGGTGTGGATGCGGAAGGGAAAATATAAGCGATTTCTGTTGGATACAGGTGAGGATTTGCTACATAAGCCTGCATTTCTTCATCGGGAATATTCGTTGTATAGAACTCCTCAAAAAGACGGGCCTCCTCCCGTATCTCATTTGCTTGTTCAGCCTCATTCGGTATACGACTTCGGTATGGTGGAAAACCAAGAACCTCAGAATAGTGGATTGGTCCTTGGGTTGGTCTTGCTAGAATTTGGGCACCTGGTGGTGGTGATCCAAAATGCCACAGACTCTAGTTGGAATGACAATTCATCCAGCTAGAGGATTCAGTACTTGTTTCTTGTTTTACCCTACTCTGAACTTCCATATCGTATGGATAGTAGTTTGGGGTACCAGTCAGTGGAATACTTTCTGAAGTGTCACTTGATATTTCAATTGGCATTTCAGGGCTTCCCGGAGCATATACTGGTTGGCTTCCGTAGCTAGGTAGGGATCGATTTGATCGACAGGGTATTGGTTCATCTGATTCATCGGATTTGGATTCATTGAGTTAATAAAGTTATTCAGATCAGCCGGGTTTGTGTACACCGGTTTAGTCGGGTTCACCGATACAGTTGGCCACTTAGGACCAAAATTTATGCTAGATCTATAAGATGGCTCGGCATCGGGGGCAGGATTTGACTTCCTCGCAACCCAACGTTTTTGTCCGTAATAATTTGTAAATGTCATCTTCATATATATATATATATACTTAGGGATAAGTAGACTACCATTCATAGCTTAGGTACAAATTTATATTAATACCTAATTCGCTGAAACCGATGGATGGCTTTGATACCAACCTGTCACACCCCGATCCATGGCTTGGGAGTGTGACCAACAGTTGGTACCTGTTTTGTAGATATATCAGAGTAGCGGGTTCATTTTAGCGGAAATCTTTAAATATTAAAATATTAATTTACATTATCAAAATTACTCGGGAATTAAACACCCGAGTTTCAGTTTTACAAAACAGTGATATTAATAATACAAGGATTTATAATATTCAAAAACGAGCCATCTTGAGAGATCTTCTATGACTCCAATCCTTGTATACCATCTATTGTCATCTAATTACCTGCAAGGGTGGGAAAAACACGTCAGCTATGTGCTGGTGAAACGTTGAGTCAATAAAACTGTTTATAACAGTCGTTAAATACAAATATAGTTTTCTGTTCACAATCTCAACAGGAACGCTTGTCATTCCTGGGATTTGTACCACTGCCCTACACACACAATTCAAAGGTTCCCCGAGTACATAGCCCCTGTTCGGAGACAACCTTCCCCTAGGCTATGTAACCCTGTTGGAGAACCGGTTATGACTGACTTGGTTTTGTATGTCAATTATCAGTTATGTTTGGATCCAGACACATGTGTATTCGGTCTGAGTTGCTTTTTATTATCTATTTTGTATTATAACAATTTTAGAGGCAATAATCTCATGTAAACATTTATCAGACTCTTTGTAATAAACAACCAGTCTATTACAAGAGTAAAATCAATTCAGACAGTAAAAGGTTAATGTGTTCACCATATATTATCAGTTGGAAATATCAGATTCCTCAGCTTCAGTATGCTATCAACCTATATTTGTAATAGGCATGCATAAGTACCTAGTTGGTATTATTCAACAGACTTTAAGTCTGTTTCAGTTCAGCAAACTCGAGGTCTGATCAGCAGACTTGAAGTCTGACCTAACCTTAGTATAGTTATAGTTGTTTATGAAAATACTTTGGATTTACATATGACGTTTGTAATAGCACGCTTTGGCCTAATAAAGGATATCACGTTAGCAAACTTCTCCAGGTAAGCAAACGGATCCCGTAGTTTATTGGGATGTATACGAATTGCTTTCCTTAGGCAAGAAGAGTCTACTAATTATACCCCCTTCCAGTAACTACGTACCCGTCAAAATAATAGGTTTGGTAACATTACATCACGTGGAAGCAACATCTTTGCTTTATAAAACATTATTTGATAAATATTAACAGTTTTAACGACTATACCCTTAACTAAGTTATAACTATGTATTTAAAGTAACTAGTAAGGTAACTTAACCATAATCCTACCTTAATCGGCTAGGCGGAACTTGAGAACTTAAGAAATTAGTAACAATTCGGCTTGTACTTCGTTTAGGAGATCAGCAGCTCGTTCAGCTGCGTAACAACACCCCCTTTCTTCACGAGAACAGCCCCTCGGAACCCCATAACTCTCTTGGCATGATTCCCTAGGTTATGTGTGTGAAATAAGTGTGAAAATGGGATGAAAACGAATGAACTCGTAGATGCCATATTTATAGCCGAAGTTGTGCATCTTTGCGTATCGCGAAGATGCAGCCTATGGCAGTTCGCGATACGCGAAGTTGCATGTACGGCGCCGCAATTTTGCAAGTCAACCGAGTGCTGCCACGTGTCACCACGTCACTAGATAACATTGAAATATGTGCCAGCAACTTCGCGATACGCGAAGATGTTTTGCTTTGCATCTTCGCGTATCGCGAAGATGCATAAATTTTAGAATTTTCATTTTCAGTCCTTCTATTTCCAGATTTGGCATTTTAGCCGCTTTAACTTCCAAATTTACAATTTTGGCCCAAAACTAGATGGGTGTTTTCACGGTGTTACAACAACCTCCTTTTGAGAACTAACTGGGAACTGAACGGTATCATGCCCTCCTCTGCATATTTCACACAACTTGCTCTTCGTCTGCAAGTCCTTCACAATCTTCGCCAATGCCTCTACCTGTGCCGTAAGTGCGGTGTTCGTGTCCACCGATTGCATGCCGTGTGATATGGAATCGACGGTCTTACTGTGAGAGCATGTGACGATGACGGATATAGATCTTCTGATTACATCTATGATCTCATTGATTATCCATACGATTTGGTTAGATTTACGTTAGTGTGTTGTGTGTCGAGAGGACAAATGAATAGAGTAACAAGAGGATTCAAGGAATAATCAGAACTGTTATAGATAAAATAGATTACAGGGGTATATATAGGAAGATGACCCTATTCGTTAAACTTAACTTAACGAATAAGTCATTCATTACAAATACTTTAACGAATAAACATACTTATTCGTTAATACTTTAAGTGATAGCGAATGGCCCTCATTCGTTATCTCATTCATTAAACAAGGTTAAAGAATGAGCTTACAATTAGACGAATGTGTTACATTCGTTACGGGGTAACAAATGTAACTTACAATAGAGCGAATGGCCTTTTTGCCATATTTACATTATAATCCCTATACTTTAATCTATTACATTAATAACCCTGATAAAGATCGAGACGTACAAAACATGTATTAACAAACTCCCCCTCGTCTCGAGCTCTTTATCTTTTATCTCTGGAACATCTTGGTCTTCCAGTCAACGCAACCGTGAATCTTGTATGCATAACAGACTCTAACAACCTTCTGAAACTGCATAGCAAGTTCGTAGTCACTTATGTTAGCAAATCTGATCTGACTAGTAAATAGCGCATTGTTGTCAGACTCAGATAAGTTAACTAGCCACATCAGGTCAATCACACGTATCGTCTTCGTGTTAGAATCGTGACCATATACAATAACAAATTCACCTGTATGATTGTCGTAGTACCAATAATTAAACAAGGTGAATAGACTCTGAGGAAATGTCTTCATTGGAACCCTCTTCATCGTCTTTGGTGGCTTTACCTGTAATATTAACTTTCTCCAGCCTGTGCGAGTATCAGTCTCATCAATGTACTTATGAGTCGGCACCCGTGGCTTGAAGAAATTGAAACCAAAACGGGTTTCATGTAATAACTGCTTATAGAACCAACTAGCCCGCTTATCGTCCCCACGATTCACGAATGGTCGATTAGCTAGCGTTCTCACATCCCATCTGGGCATAGATAATATATCGTGTGGGCGTCTGAAATAATAAATACCATGCTCCCACTTCACGATATATACCTTATGATCTTAATCATACTTCCATGCCACCAAATCACCTCTCACATCTTTAGCTGGCTTGTACTTCTTCATTTGGTATGCTGCTCGAGCCTTTTCAACTTTGACTTCTTCTCGTTCGTGATAACGAAAAGTCTCGATCATCTTGTCCATATTTGCAACATTATGTTCAAACATACCATCCGAAGCACGTTTACGCTTCTTATCAGTAACAGAGACATGACTTGTTTCAGCAGCTTTAAATTTTTCTTTTTCTTCCCGCAAACGACGTTTTGCTGCGTCAAAGTGCTCAGTAGTGAAAAATGGAATACCTGAGTCGTTGGTATTGTTTTCGGTATAGAACTCAGGGTACTCCTCAGCAGTAACATCTTCTACTTCTTCAAAATCAGGCACATTTCTGTGAGGAATGCCTGTATTATCACTCTATTCCATTTCCACATCCATACTCTTATCCAATACATCCACCTCATCTTCATTTAGATCAAGAAGCAAGGAAATTTGTTCTTTTGTTAATGAGTGATCAACAAATTCACCTTCTTCGATCTCATCTGCATTCACCATACTATACACAATCCCATCCATGCGAACAAACAAAATCATATTAGCCGGAATAACATCAATCGGTGTCACACTCCGACTAGGTAGTTGCGGAAGCGTAATACGGGAATGTAACAGATAACACTGGTATCAACCACATTGTTTATAAAGAAATTCAACAGCTAAATTACATCATATTACATTGGTAGGTACTATGTTTACAAACTAGGTGAAAAACACATAACCGGTTTACGAGCTTCTTATTCAGTATTATATCAGCGTCTATTCACAGCTATTCAACTTTCCTTCTAACACCAAGCATGTAAGCAAATTATTCCACTTTTGCTTTACCTGAAAAGCATGTTAAAACGGGTCAACTACGTCTAGTTGGTGAGTTTCAAGTTTCACGAGTGTCAATGAAATCAGTACACGAGTTCGTAAAGTTTACAGTGTGTATGTATATATGTATGTGTATGATGTATTATACTAAGCCACAAGTGAAACCGAAACGAGCTAAAACACATGGCCTCCACTGCCCATGCACTCCCGTTGGCATTTAACAGCCACTCTGCCCCAAGTATGTACTATGTCTAACACCACATAGCAGTATGTAAAAATATAATGACAATGTGCAACTGGGTTTACATATGTTCCGGCATACCCCTCCGGCTCTGTCAGTTGGGTTTGTCAAACCGATAGTACTATCCACACGTCACCGGCACGAAGTTAATCACTTGTGTTTGTGGGGACTTGTCAAGTGTTAGTACTTAGATAATCCACATCATCACACGTTTTCAAGTATATAAGTATATGTAAACATGCTTTTCACCCCAAAAGTTCGTAAAACAGTTTAGAAAGTGGGGGTCGTGAAACTCACCTTATCGTAGTTCGCACGGAAATTACGTATCAATAAGTCAGATGCCTCGTTTATAGCCTGATTCCTATAAACGGTATCGTATCGTTAATACTAGTACAGTGTTCAAGCTAAGTCGGGCTGTATAGATAATCTGGGTATAGCTGTTAGGCCCAGAACATGACCATAGTCTTAGATTGTGACGTTGTATACTATGAAATGTTTAAAACTGGATTTGGCTCAGTTTCACCGTTTCCCGAGCCTAGCTCAGTTGATCGTTTATACGTTTCGGGATTAGGTAAGATCACATAAAACTTAAGTAAATATATTGATTGATAAAATGATTTGATTTATGAAAGAATTTTAAGGTTTCGGTGTCTGGTTTGATCGCAGGGTTCGTTTCCGTTTTCACACGGGTTTGATTATACAAAACGCGCACAATCCACCCGATTTATCCAGAATTCTCGTAAAAAGTTCGTTTTTATCAATATCATTCAAAAATATGATATTTGACCACTTTTGACATTTTGACATACCAATCAGTCCGTTAAACACAAAACTGCCGGTTTCGTTAAAACAATTATAATTTAAATCTTTGATTAATCATAACTAAATATGTACTTATATATAAATTATGTAAATTTTTGTAAAAATAAATTAAGACATGGAGAATTTTATAAAAATATTTTCAGAAATTTTATGATTAATTATTTATTTATAAAAATTCATTTAATAGGTTATATTCGTGTAATAAATGGCCCGTTTATATCAAACGACCTCCGAAAAATCCGATAATTTTTACAAATGGCCTCAATGTTATTACATAGCCCCTGCAAAATTTCCAGAACCTATCTCTTTTGACAAAATGACTTTTTGTGTGTTTTTCGGCTGTTAAAATTCGGTTAAACCATGATTGCACAAACCATACTTAGGCATTTCCAATGATTCCCAAACTTTACCAGTGATCTTACCATCACATATTAAACTCCAAAACCAAGTTTCAGAATTTTTTGATATGTTTAGCTATTTTTTCCAAATAAACGCTCATAAACGGAAATAAATTCACCAAATATTCTCCGTTTATCGAAAAATTACCAAATTTGAACAGGGACTCATTTATATGATCCCTAATGTTCCTGCAAGTTTTCACAAGCTAAAAACAAACACGTCACAACCTAATACTAAACAGCCCCTAAACGAGTGTTACGGGTTTACCTTGTCGGTTTTCGATGAATTTTGCTAGCTTAAACGACTCTCCGGGTCTCGGGTTGCAAACTCAGTATATATACATATCATATAACATCAAACCAAGCATAAATCATCCATGTAACAGCCTTGATAATTAGGGTTTCGGTTTTGGGTTCAAACCGAACTTTCTAACCGTAAAAATGCCGTTTCAACCCCTTAATCCGTGTTTATGGCCAAAAAAGATTATATTTCTGGTTTGAAACTGTTATTAGCATCAAAATATATTTTTGGATGATTTTAAAGAGTTTTACATGGTTAACTATGATTTTTAACAATTAAAACATGTTTATATGTTATTAAACTTAATGAAATCAAGTTAAAAATGATGAAATGATCAAAATACCTAGAGTTTTGAAGGAGAGTTGATAGAGCAGAAGTTGGAGCTGCTTGGACTTCAAATTTTTGTAAGTTAGAATGAATAACAAAGCTTAAGGTGTAAGTTATATAAAACAAATGTGAAGTAGGGTGGGCTGTTCCGATCGGAATCCAAGGATGGCCCATAATGGGCTGTTTTGGCCATTAATTCTGATTATACAAGCCCAAACATGAAAAGCCCACTTCAAATTTAGTTCGGGTTCGGTTTTTCGCAAGAAAATTAATTCGGGTGTGAGAAATAGCGCAAAAACGAGTGTTTTTCAGCTTATTTTTGTAAAATAAGAAAAACGTACTGACTCGTTGTAAAATTCCAAAATATTTTCACGGATTGCTTAGAACATGTCATATAAGTGTTTTATAAATCTTTTTCAGCTTAACGGATGCTACAATTGTAAGGCCCCGTTACCGGTAACCCTACTTTCGTGTTGGATTTACTCATAAACACAGTTCTAATTATCAGAGTTAATTAAAAACTTTACGCGGAATATAAAACTTTCATAAAACATTACATATCAATTCATAATCATGTCTTAAAACATTCCTCTTGTCTTTCAAAATCAAAACATAACTTATAAAACATATCGGATCTTCAGATGCCAGGCTTTAGTCTTCTGCCATGTGTCCTCCACTCAAGCCAGCTGTCTCATCCTACTCACCTGCGTGCATACTAAAAGTCAGCTACGCTGAGTGAGTTCTAGTTAATCATACACTACCATACAATACCTTGTTACATACATACGTACTTAACCTCATAACTTTCTTTCATACCCACATAAGTACTCATACCTTCATTCTTACTTATATACTTTCTTTCTTACTTACATACTTTCTTTACATTCCTAATCATACGTTTTAAAGAGCCTTTCGCCCTATAACCTCACAGATATTATAAGGGTCTGGTCCCTAACATCACAGATATTATAAGGGTCTGGTCCCTAACATCACAGATATTATAAGGGTCTGGTCCCTATCATCACAGATATTATGAGGGTCTGGTCCCTAACATCACAGATATTATTAGGGTCTGGTCCCTAACATCACAGATATTATTAGGGTCTGGTCCCATGTTTTCGAATATTAGTAGGGTTCGATTCCCTCTTCGTTACCATACAACCATACATCATACCTCGAGTATTATTAGGGCTCGGTACCCCTTTCGTAACCATACAACCATACAACCGTCATTTCCTTCTTTTATTAACTTTCTTACGTTCATACACATAAACATACATATCATACTTGCCATATTTATAATGTTACAACCTGACAGTACGTGCAATATCCGAAGATCGTTCACGAACCATCAAGAAATCATTCATACATATCACATATATCACCTATGGCATACACTTATCACTTAGGATAAATGTATTAACAACACATCAAGTATGCACACAGCCCCGAAAACATAACAAGGAATGGGGCTAGAAACTCACCTGGATCCTGTTACGCTCGCCGTTGATCGTAATTCCTTTCTTCAACTGGGCTCGGCTAACTGTATAATATTTACACATATCAATTAACTACTACTACTCGTTTTGTATTTCTATCTATATATGACCCACAACGAACGGGGGTCCGGGGGCAGCGCCCCTGGCAGCGGGGTTCTAGGGGCGGCAGCCCCTAGCGGGGTCCAAGGGGCAGAGCCCCTGGCTGGGGTTAAGCTGCCAGGTCAGCTTGGAAAAATTTTATTTTCGATAACTGCCTTAACACATTTTCCATTAGGTTTTTAATTTATTTTCTAAACGAACTTCACTTCAGGCGAAGTTAAACCTTAGGCGAACTTGGAAACAGCTTGGTTCGGGCTTGATTCGGTCGAATAGGGACATATTCGATCGAATCTGAGGCACACTCGATCGAACTAGACACACACTCGATCGAACCAGTTGGGAAAACTCGTTCGGCTTGGTTCTGGCTTGATTCGGTCGAATAGGGACATATTCGATCGAATCTGAGGCACACTCGATCGAACCAGTTGGGTAAACTCGTTCGGTCGGACATGGCACTTGTTCGATCGAATAGGAACTCGTTCGGTCGGATATGAAGCTCATTCGGTCGAATAAGATGGAGACCATTCGGTTGCTTCCCTATTCGATCGAATGGACTGATTCGGTTGACTCATTCGATCGAATAAGTCTGATTCGACGCCTTCAAGCTGGGCGACGGAGAAACCTACGGGTTTTCCAGATTTTCCAGATTTTTGACCCAAAATCGAAGTTTTTGACATGGAAATGTTCGGGATTGAAAGGGCTATCGATTCCTAGTGATTTTAAACACAAAGACCTGCATTTTGACACCAAAACAAGACGGTTTTTGACCCGAAAACTCAAGTTACGAAAATGGGAGTTTTTGCTCGATTTGAGGCCGAAAATGGTTATGAAAACGGATGATTTTCGAGAGGGACTTACCAAAAACGATTAGGAACAAGATTGTGGACTCGGATTTGTGATTTGAGAACTTTCTCTCTCTAGCTTCTCTCTCTAGAATTGAGAGTGTTTGGGTGCGGGAGTGAAAGGGAGTTAGTGAAATGGTATTTTGGGCTCGGGATGGGTATTTATATCTCTCGAGCCCACGGACCTAAGGCCCATTCTCATTTAACCCATCTTACGTAATCTAAGCCCATGACCCGATCCTTACTCGACATTAAATAACTAAAACGTGACATTACTAAGCATAACTTTCTTTTATTTATCATTATAAAAATTTTAGGATGTTACAAGTCTTCCTCCCTTAAAGAGGTTTCGTCCCCGAAACCTAACTATTACATAAACAAACTAGGGTAAAACTTGCGCATCTCATCCTCGACTTCCCAAGTAGCATCTGATCCCTTGCGGTGTTTCCATATCACTTTGACCAAGGGTATAATCTTGTGACGAAGCTGCTTCTCCTTGCGATCAACGATCTTTATCGGTTGCTCGATGTAGTTCAATTGTTCATCAACCTCGATGTCCATTAAGGGCACGTGAGACGTGTCATCAGCTAGACACTTCCTCAGATGAGAAACATGGAAGGTTGAATGAATTCCTTCTAACTCATCGGGTAAATCCAGTTTGTAAGCTACTTCACCCACACGTTTTACAATCTTGAACGGTCCAATGTACCTCGGACTCAACTTTCCTCTTTTCCTAAAACGGATAATCCCCTTCCAAGGCGAGACCTTAAGCATCACATAGTCGCCAACGTTAAACTCAATTGGTCGTCGCCGCTTATCCGCATAAGACTTTTGTCTGTCTTGAGCGGCTTTCATTCTTGCTTTGATCTGATCGAACTTTGAAGACGTTTCTTGAACCACTTCTATACTTCCCATTTCCTTCTGACCAATCTCACCCCAACACACCGGGGTTCTACATCGTCTACCGTACAGCATCTCAAACGGTGGCATACCAATACTCGAATGGTAACTGTTGTTATAGGAGAACTCTGCCAGATGCAGATGATCATCCCAACTTCCACCAAAATCTAAAACGCAAGCACGTAGCATATCCTCAAGGGTTTGGATCGTCCTTTCAGACTGTCCATCGGTTTGAGGATGATACGCCGTACTGATGTTCAACCTCGTCCCCATAGCTTCATGAAATTTCTTCCAGAACCTCGAAGTAAACCGTGTATCCCTATCAGACACGATCGATAACGGTACTCCATGCTTGGTTACAATTTCTTTAATGAACAAGCTTGCTAACGTTTCTGACGAGATGGCCTCTCGTATGGGCAGAAAGTGAGCACTCTTGGTCAAACGGTCCACAATCACCCAGATGGTATCATGTTGCTTAGCTGTACGAGGTAGCTTAGTTATGAAATCCATGGTGATGTGTTCCCATTTCCACTCAGGTATCTCTAGCGGTTGCATCTTCCCACAAGGCTTTTGGTGTTCGGCTTTGACTTGTAAGCAAGTTAAGCACTTACCAACATAATCCACTACATCGCTCTTCAATCCTGGCCACCAGTAATCTCTTTTCAAGTCTTGGTACATCTTTGTAGCTCCTGGATGGATTGAGTACCTTGACTTATGAGCTTCATCTAAGATTCGACTTCTAAGATCACCATGGCGTGGGATCCACATACGGTCGAACCTAGTCTTAACTCCATGAGTGTTTTCCATCAACTCATCTTGCTGGCCATAAATCCTTTCCTTCTTTACTAACCCTTCATCTATTAACACTTCTGACTGCACCTTGATGATTTCTTCAAAAAGACTCGGGTTCATGATCAACTTGTATGACTTCACTGTTGCAAGGACTTCCTCATTCTTACGACTTAACGCATCAGCGACCACGTTAGCTTTACCGGGGTAATACTTAATCTCACAGTCGTAATCCTTTATCAATTCTAACCATCTTCTCTGCCTCATGTTCAGTTCTTTCTGCTCGAAGAAGTACTTTAAACTCTTATGATCGGTATAGATAGTACACTTAGTGCCGTACAGATAATGCCTCCATATCTTAAGAGCATGCACTACAGCTGCTAACTCCAAATCATGCGTCGGATAAGTACTCTCATGGACCTTCAACTGTCTAGACGCGTAGGCTATCACCTTCCCTCGTTGCATCAACACGCAACCTAACCCTTGATGCGAGGCATCAGCACAAACAACAAAATCCTCATCACCATCGGGTAAAGTAAGGATTGGAGCTTGCGTGAGTCTTCTCTTTAATTCTTCAAAGGCTTCTTCTTGAAATTTTCCCCAACTGAATACTATCGACTTTCGGGTCATACCGGTCAGCGGTGCGGCTATCTTGGAGAAACCTTCGATGAATCTCCTATAGTAGCCAGCTAACCCTAGGAAGCTTCGTATATCAGTCGGATTCTGCGGAGTCTTCCAATTCGTTATCGCTTCAATCTTAGCTGGGTCCACGGTAATCCCCTCCGGATTAACCACATGACCTAAAAATTGCACTTCTCTTAACCAGAACGCGCACTTCGAAAACTTGGCGTACAACCTTTCTTTCTTCAGAACTTCCAATACCTCTCTCAGATGCTCGGCATGGTCAGACTCACTCTTTGAATAAATCAATATATCATCGATGAAGACGATAACCGACTTATCCAACATCGGTCGACACACCCTATTCATCATGTCCATAAATGCTGCAGGAGCATTTGTTAGACCGAATGACATTACAAGGAACTCGTAGTGTCCATACCGCGTTCGGAACGCTGTTTTAGGGATGTCTACCTCTTTCACCTTCAGCTGATGGTAGCCTGATCTGAGATCTATTCGTGAGAACCAACTCGAACCTTGCAGTTGGTCAAACAGATCGTCAATCCTAGGCAAGGGGTACCTATTCTTTACCGTAAGCTTATTCAACTCACGATAGTCTATGCACATTCTCATACTTCCATCCTTTTTCTTCACAAACAAAACCGGTGCGCCCCATGGAGAAACACTCGGTCTGATAAAACCCTTGTCGAGGAGTTCTTGCAGTTGGGACATTAATTCCTTCATCTCGGACGGTGCTAGACGGTAAGGCGCTTTCGCGACGGGCTGGGCTCCTGGTATTAAATCTATCTGAAATTCTATTTCTCGCTCCGGTGGCAGCCCCGGAAGATCCTCAGGGAATACTTCTGGGTAGTCGCGCACAATAGGAACATCCTTCATTTCTTTCGTCTCGGCCGTAGCGTTGACAACGTACGCCAGGTAGGCACCGCACCCTCGCCTTAACAAACCCTCGGCTTTTATCATCGAAATGACATTAAGTCCATAACTCTCCTTATCACCATAAACCGTCACCGCACTACCATCCAATGACTTTAACCTTATCATCTTACTTTTACATACTATCTGAGCCTCAAACTCAGACAACCAATCCATAACCAAGACTACATCGAACCCTCCTAAGGCCATAACATACAAAGTAACAGGGAACTCATGTCCCTCTAACTCTATCTTACAATTCTTAACCATTTTTGTTATTTTCACCGAAGTGTCACTTGCGGTTTCTACTACAAAAGTTTCAGACACTCGGCAGCCTTTCATTTTAGCTAGTTTACTAAACGTCGTAGCTACAAAACTTCTATTCGCACCAGAATCAAATAATACAGAAGCGGAAACATCGTTCACTAGAAACGTACCTGTGACGACATCCGGAATCTGCCTGGCTTGTTCCTGGGTCAGCATGTAGGCTCTAGTTCTGGGCCTAGCTTGATCGGCATCCTTCTTTCCACTACCTCCAGCTACACCTTCAGTGCACTCCCTTGACATATGGCCTGTCTTGCCACATTTGTAACATGCTGGCTTCGCACTGCACTCATTGGCATAATGCCCTACCTTCCCACACTTATAGCAGGCATTCGACCCCATTCTGCATTCTCCACCATGAGCCTTTCCACATTTGAGACAAACATTAGAACTTTTACCCCACTTGCACTCACCACCATGCCTCTTTCCGCAGGTCTTACACGATCTCTTCTCCCACACTTTCTGTTTCTTATCCCTGGAGTTCCATAACTGAGTACCGGGTCGTTTAGCAGGAGTGACCCCTTTCTTCTCTTTCTCTTCGTCCCTTTCCACCCTATCATCCGCGGCCACGTCAGCATAGACCATTTCCGCGAGTCCAACAGCCGAATCAAAAGTAGCAGGTTGAATCGCCCTGACTAACATGCGGACCTTTTGTGGCAACCCCCTCACATAACACTTGATTCTCTTGACCTCAGTGTCAACCATGTCAGGCACCAACCTAGATAGTCGGTTGAACTCCGTGGTATACTCACGATGCGTCATCATACCGGCTTTTAAATTCTGGAACTTCATCTCCGTTCTTTCAACCTCGGCATCTGCACAGAACTTCTTCATTACCAACTCTTTCAAATCTTCCCACTTCATCCCTTTGATCTCTTCACGGGTCTTCCTCTGCTCCACACTCTCCCACCAATACATAGCCTCATCTACGAATGACTGAGTAGCATAGCCCACAGCTTAGTCGGGACGGCATTCGCTAATGCGGATAACCTTGTCCATAGCGGTTATCCACTGGAGAGTAGCGATTGCGTCTCCTAAACCAGTCAGCTTAGGCGGGTCACAACCTTTGAAGGACTTATAGCTGCACCCACCTTGTCCTCCTCTCCTATCATCGACTTTCACAGACTTATCCCCACTCGAGGCCCCTCTTTCACCTTCCCCATCCTTTCTACCATCACCACCCGCCCCTTCAGCAGTTCGTTCACGGCTTCCAGCAGATCCTTCGGGATTCAGGTTCTTCACAGCAGCAACTACAGCCTGAACAATGGCTGCTTGAACTGCAGGGCTAAGTTGAACTTCCTCGTTGTTGTTCTGGTCTCCTCCAGCTGCGCTTCCTTCATCTTCGGTGTGGGAAGCTTCTTCTACCGAGGGTTGCCGGACAAGACGAGGCCTGCCACGACGCCCAGTGCGACCCCCAGTTTCAACAAATTCTCCAGCTCCAGCCATCAGTATTCTAAATGGAAAAACACAAACATCATCACTCAAGGAACTATTTAGTACAAGGATAGTAAGGCTAACAGGTAATAACAGTGGCCAGTTGTGATTAGCTGATCACGTTACTTTCCGTGTCATATACACTTCCCTTTATGAGTCTATTTGTGCTGGTTCTACTTAAGCAGTTTGTCAATTTAAACAGTCAATTATTCCTATCCCTATCGTTCACATATCTTTTCTTTCTCATTAACATATATCATTTAATCATGCACTTTACCTTTACTGATCTTGCTTGAGCGACACATGGCATTCTTGAACTGGCATCTTCTTTCCTTTCTTACTTAAATCCCATTTTCTGTTCGAGTCTAAGCATGTAGGATGCTTAAATCTCTCGAACTTATGCTCTGATACCAACTTGTAAGGCCCCGTTACCGGTAACCCTACTTTCGTGTTGGATTTACTCATAAACACAGTTCTAATTATCAGAGTTAATTAAAAACTTTACGCGGAATATAAAACTTTCATAAAACATTACATATCAATTCATAATCATGTCTTAAAACATTCCTCTTGTCTTTCAAAATCAAAACATAACTTATAAAACATATCGGATCTTCAGATGCCAGGCTTTAGTCTTCTGCCATGTGTCCTCCACTCAAGCCAGCTGTCTCATCCTACTCACCTGCGTGCATACTAAAAGTCAGCTACGCTGAGTGAGTTCTAGTTAATCATACACTACCATACAATACCTTGTTACATACATACGTACTTAACCTCATAACTTTCTTTCATACCCACATAAGTACTCATACCTTCATTCTTACTTATATACTTTCTTTCTTACTTACATACTTTCTTTACATTCCTAATCATACGTTTTAAAGAGCCTTTCGCCCTATAACCTCACAGATATTATAAGGGTCTGGTCCCTAACATCACAGATATTATAAGGGTCTGGTCCCTAACATCACAGATATTATAAGGGTCTGGTCCCTATCATCACAGATATTATGAGGGTCTGGTCCCTAACATCACAGATATTATTAGGGTCTGGTCCCTAACATCACAGATATTATTAGGGTCTGGTCCCATGTTTTCGAATATTAGTAGGGTTCGATTCCCTCTTCGTTACCATACAACCATACATCATACCTCGAGTATTATTAGGGCTCGGTACCCCTTTCGTAACCATACAACCATACAACCGTCATTTCCTTCTTTTATTAACTTTCTTACGTTCATACACATAAACATACATATCATACTTGCCATATTTATAATGTTACAACCTGACAGTACGTGCAATATCCGAAGATCGTTCACGAACCATCAAGAAATCATTCATACATATCACATATATCACCTATGGCATACACTTATCACTTAGGATAAATGTATTAACAACACATCAAGTATGCACACAGCCCCGAAAACATAACAAGGAATGGGGCTAGAAACTCACCTGGATCCTGTTACGCTCGCCGTTGATCGTAATTCCTTTCTTCAACTGGGCTCGGCTAACTGTATAATATTTACACATATCAATTAACTACTACTACTCGTTTTGTATTTCTATCTATATATGACCCACAACGAACGGGGGTCCGGGGGCAGCGCCCCTGGCAGCGGGGTTCTAGGGGCGGCAGCCCCTAGCGGGGTCCAAGGGGCAGAGCCCCTGGCTGGGGTTAAGCTGCCAGGTCAGCTTGGAAAAATTTTATTTTCGATAACTGCCTTAACACATTTTCCATTAGGTTTTTAATTTATTTTCTAAACGAACTTCACTTCAGGCGAAGTTAAACCTTAGGCGAACTTGGAAACAGCTTGGTTCGGGCTTGATTCGGTCGAATAGGGACATATTCGATCGAATCTGAGGCACACTCGATCGAACTAGACACACACTCGATCGAACCAGTTGGGAAAACTCGTTCGGCTTGGTTCTGGCTTGATTCGGTCGAATAGGGACATATTCGATCGAATCTGAGGCACACTCGATCGAACCAGTTGGGTAAACTCGTTCGGTCGGACATGGCACTTGTTCGATCGAATAGGAACTCGTTCGGTCGGATATGAAGCTCATTCGGTCGAATAAGATGGAGACCATTCGGTTGCTTCCCTATTCGATCGAATGGACTGATTCGGTTGACTCATTCGATCGAATAAGTCTGATTCGACGCCTTCAAGCTGGGCGACGGAGAAACCTACGGGTTTTCCAGATTTTCCAGATTTTTGACCCAAAATCGAAGTTTTTGACATGGAAATGTTCGGGATTGAAAGGGCTATCGATTCCTAGTGATTTTAAACACAAAGACCTGCATTTTGACACCAAAACAAGACGGTTTTTGACCCGAAAACTCAAGTTACGAAAATGGGAGTTTTTGCTCGATTTGAGGCCGAAAATGGTTATGAAAACGGATGATTTTCGAGAGGGACTTACCAAAAACGATTAGGAACAAGATTGTGGACTCGGATTTGTGATTTGAGAACTTTCTCTCTCTAGCTTCTCTCTCTAGAATTGAGAGTGTTTGGGTGCGGGAGTGAAAGGGAGTTAGTGAAATGGTATTTTGGGCTCGGGATGGGTATTTATATCTCTCGAGCCCACGGACCTAAGGCCCATTCTCATTTAACCCATCTTACGTAATCTAAGCCCATGACCCGATCCTTACTCGACATTAAATAACTAAAACGTGACATTACTAAGCATAACTTTCTTTTATTTATCATTATAAAAATTTTAGGATGTTACAACAATGCTTGTTTTGATATTAACGATTGCGTTTAAGCTTATAGCGTATCGATAAACGAAACCTTTTTCGTTTAAAGAGTTTTAAACGTACCGGGGCCTAAATATCAATATGTTAGCCTCTATAACATATATATAACTCGTATATGACCCCTCAGTATGTATACGGGTCATAATTAGTATCGGTCGGTTACTCGTTTAAACACTACGAATTAACCGATTTATCGTTTACTTGTTACGTAATGAATATAGTGTACCTCGTTTTGTCATGAATGTCACAATCGGTTTGGCTCTCGTGTAGTCTTTGTACGGAACAATCTGCATCTGACTATCTCCAGACCCACCACCAACACTCGCATCAGTCTTATTACCTGCCGACAGTGTGGAACTTCCGCCCGGTTGCCGATCTACCCCACCCCTGCACCATCTTGAACATCTTCATCGTTTTTTAACTTCTTTAACTCATCTTCTTTACATGACAACTGAAGAATGATCTCATCCTGTTTATCTAATCTCTCCCTTTGAGCAGCAATTAGGGCTCGAAGTTCCCTGTTTTCACGTTGAGTGAAGTGGATATTCCCCAACAAATTCCTTTGGGCTAGCTCATGAGTAGCTCTATCTGCTTGCATTTGAATATGTTGTAAATGCAACAGATTCATCATGTGAAACCATTGAACTTGGGGAGCCATAAGATTGAAATTTGGATGCACCGGTTGCATAGGACCCTGAGGACGACTGAATGACATAAAGGAATGCTCAGGTCTTGGCAACATTGGACTAACAGGAGTAGTTGGCTGTGGTGTAGGCATTCGTGCCAATACAGTTTGTAATATGTCTCCAAAATGAGGATCAGGCCTCACAGTAGTAGCCAAATTCAGAGTTGGAGGCATTGGAGAAGTAGGCATCTGCACAGGTGTTGGAGAACGAGGAAAATCTGTAATAGGAGTAGGAGTAGGATATCGTGGAATTCTCTGTTGAACTTGAAAAGTAGTAGCAGGAATAACTGAAGCAGAAACAACTGTAGATGGTACAAATGGTTGACTCGGTATCTCTATATCCAAACCCCTTCGAACTCGTTGTTTCTTGGGTTTCTCCCCCTTTTCCATCATCGGTTCTTTACCTTTATGCTTACGCTTTTGTTCATAACTTAACTCGGCTTGTGGTCCAGGACCACCATCACCACCATCATCACCACCATTCCCACCACCACCACCACCACCTTCACGTTCTGAATCGGAGTCATCATGAATCCAACGATCATTAGGTGATGCAATGTAATCAATATTCACCAAGTGACCAATCAAACGCTTGAACTTTGGTCTATTGGCAAGGCTCTGACCTCGATACGATCTTAAATGTCTCATGGTCTCCTCATCCATATGCTTTAACCTCATCACATCATTCTAATCTTTAATCAACTCAGGTTGGAGATCATTGATTATCATCTAGAGGAATCTTGGATACATTAAAAACTTATGGTGGCTCGTCAAGTTCTCCTTCAAGTGATAATAAACCATTTTAGAGAAGTTAAATGGTTTATTCAACACCAAGGCGACAAAAGAAAATTGCAACATGGCTCGAAACTCATCAAATCCACCTCTTCGTCCACCAAGACAGTGTATCAATACATGTAACAAGTACTTGTATTGTTCACATAAATTAGCCTTGTTGTACATGGACCTCCCCAGATCACCATTATACTTTACACAGCTGAATAACCCTCTAATCAAATCTTTATCGAACTCACATGGGTCGTTAATTGTATCAATAAAGCCCAACGAGTCTCGAATAACATTAACATCGATCACCACTTGTTTGTCTTGAATAACAGCCTCGATCTGATTCTCTGCTTCATTGAATGCACGTATAATCTTCTGATAGACCACAGTGCGAGTGGATATGGCCTTGTAAATTCTTGATCGGATCAAGAAACTGATCATTCAGCCAAAAATCGGTGTATCTTCAAATTGAGGCTCGAGATATGCGCAGATATTATGACTTTCACTCCAAGACAAGAGTACTGGTGCATGTGCAGGTTCAGCTTCAGCAGGGTTAACCATCGGGTTTTGCTCTGGAGCAGGATTTTGAACGTTTTGTCGGCCATTACTGTTAAAAATAGCAAATATTAGTATAAAATTCAATACTGATTAACAAAGGATTATCTCATTCGTTAAAATATTTAAACGAATGAGACATTCTTTATACAATATATGTACATTCGTTGTCTTTAACGAATGAAACATATTTGTTAATATTAATTGTATCCATTCGTTGCCTTTAACAAATGAAACATATTCGTTACCATTAATTGTTTCCATTCGTTAGCTTTAACGAATGAAACATATTCGTTAACATTAATTGTTTCCATTCGTTACCTTTAACGAATGAAACATATTCGTTAACAAATGTTATACGAATAAGTTTTAAATATCTAACGAACCAACCTGATTCGTTATATCTTATTCGTTAATAACTTAAATGATCATGCGTTACCATATTTAACGAATACGCAAATCATTCGTTAACACTTAACGAATCTATCATTTTGACTGTCAGGAGTCAAACCTTATACATTATTTTGACTTAATAAAGTCAAAGACGACGAACATCATCGTCGAACCCTTTGATTCTTTATCAATTTACACAATTAATCTCAATAATAATGAACGAACACTGGTTTAACACATAATACATTGATCATGCATACGAATGCCGATCAACAAATAAGATTTTTGAGCAGTTAACTATGCGATTCATATCTAACTATTAATAAATCAGTTAAACCTTAAAATCCCGATGAAATCCCATGAATTTCATATTGTTGATATCATTATTACCTGTAGAACAAGGAGATATCAGTCAATAATACCAGCAAGCAAGTATGATTTTTTGGGAAAAATTTGCAAGAATTCGGTTAAGGAAGCAATGGAATAGGAACAGACGAATGAATGTCTATTCGTCTAACCTTGGGATATAAACTCAATAATATCACGTAATCCGAGGTCATTCGTTCAAAATTTGTACGAATGGCCTCATTCATCAACTTATTAATCTTATTCGTCAATCCTTTTAGACGAATAAGCATTTATTCATTAAATATACATTATTCGTTAATGTTTCTATCGAATAAGAATGCCATTCGGTAAAATTTTAACGAATCATACATTAAATTCATTCCATTCGTTAATGGTTACACGAATGTCTTCCATTCGTTATGCACAACAGAAGAGAATGTCATTATAATGAATGAGAAATCTCATTCATTATGATTAATAATGAATGGATTTACATTCGTTAAACCATTTAATGAATCACCAAGTTTTCCTTAGCGAATGAGATGCAAATCTCTTAAGGAATTAAATAATATTAAAAACCAATTAGGGTTTCAAAAATAATTAAATAATTAAAAAAATCCCATTAGGGTTTGATTTTAAACATTAAAAATACCCGATCACTATTGATCGGTAAAGTTTAAATTAAATAGATTTTTACGTTAAAAATACAACTGATACCAGTTGTAAATACATTAAGCACGAATAACTTAAATCTTTTTGGGGATCAATTCTTTCATTTTCTTTTTGAATTACACGCTAGTTTGGTAAATCGAAACTAAAGCAGAAATGAAAAAGAAATAAAATCTTTTTGGATTATCGAAAATTTTCAATTAACAAATGACAAACAAGAATAAAACTATACTACTAAAGCTATTAAAGCAGTACATATATTTGTGAGTTGAGCAGGGAATCATATGATGAAAATATCACTAAGTAACACTCAATTTCGATGATTATTATACACGTAACCCAACGATGATTGCAGATATAATTGTCCTCTTAAACTTTTCACAGACTTGTCGGAAACTTTACGATATGCTTTAATTTGGTTCAATTAGGCACAAAACCATATGTGGACCCATCAATCAGATTTAACATTTCTATCTCTTATATAGTGAATATCACATGTACGTTTTTCTTTTGCTTTTTCAATTTTCGATTAACTGTGACTCATGCAAAAATAATAACAAGAAAATAAAACAGAATGTCAAAATTTTCCCTTAAGATCGGTATTACTACATGCATATAAGGTTCCATTTCAACAAAATAAAAATATAAAAATAAGTTGAGGTTGCATAAAATCTTAACCCTCAATTCGGATAATCCCGTATTATCGCGCGGAGAAAGGCCAAGATTTTATACAAAACACCACGAAAATAAAGCAAAATACTCAAATATTAACCCTCAGGTCGGATAATCTTATCGCGCAGGAGAGGATCCAATATTTGAATAAAAATAAAGGAAAAAAAATGAAGTTGAATTTCTTTGCAAAATAAAATGAAAACAAAGCAGAATTTTCTTCAAAAATGAAAGCATGCACACACAGTAATCATTTTGTCTTTTGACTTTTATTTAAATCAGATATAGTATCAATATATCAAGATGTAATTCCACTAGGTTCGGCATTCATTATGTTTATATTTTATCAGTTCCTATATAGTCTGTCAAGCCTATCTTCGCGTATCATATTGATGTACGGTAATTTTTAATCTAGTTTATTCATGTACTAGATCAATCTCGTCAATGTACTATCATTTTCCCTTTTTGCTTCAACACTCATTTTGAGGAGCATTTTTCATTGTTTTTGAAATTTTTCAATATTTGAATGTTTTTGAAGTTTTTCAAATTTTTCTGTACAAACTGAAAACACAATATTTTTGGATTTTATATTTTCTCCCCATAGAAACAACAAAAATCGAAACAAAGCAAGAAATAAAATGATTTAACCAAGCTTTTGAATGTCTTGTAAAGTTTTTAAACCATTTATACCCAGCAGATATTGAAAACGTGTTTTGTCAAATGCGTTGGTATAAAGTTCAGCCTTTTGAAAATCCGTGTGAATTTTATTAATTGATATTTATTTCTTTTCAAAACAATCACGTATGAACTGATAACGGATTTCAATATGTTTGGTTTTCGAATGATGAACCGGATTTTTGGTGATTGGAATTGCAGCAGAATTATCAATATAAATGGGAGTAGTAAGAAACTTCAAACCGTAATCCCGCAAGTATTGCTGGATCCAGAGAACCTATGGGCAGCAACTCGAGGCCGCCACATACTCTGCTTCGGCTGTTGAAGTTGAGACCTTTGTCTGCTTCTTACACTGCCAGGAAACAAGCTGGTTTCCTAAGAATTGACATCCAGCTGATTTAGATTTGAAGTTGATTTTTCATCCTCCGTAGAGTGAATCAGTAAAAGCGGTGAGATCGAACTTATCGTCTTTGGGGTACCATAACCCGATGTTTGGATTTCCCCTCAGATAATGTAAGATGCGCTTTACTTCCGCCAGGTGAGTCACTCGGGGACTCGATTGGTACCTAGCACACAAACAAACAACAAACATAATATCAGGTCACGATACAGTCAAATACATAAGAGAACCAATAATAGCACGATATAGGGTTGGATCAACGATATCCTCCAATTCATCCGGTGATAAATTGTGACCCACGGGAAGAGGTGTCGAAGGAATTTTGCGGTCAGATATCTTGAATCGGCTCAAGACATCGTTCACATATTTTGTCTGATGGATAAAAATCCCGGAATCAGACTGGTGAACTTGCAATCCTAAGAAAAAGTTCATCTCTCCCATCGAGCTCATCTCGAATTTTGTTTGCATCGTCTTTTCAAAATCTTTACACAAGTTGTCGTTTGTCGAACCGAAAATTATTTCGTCCACATAGATTTGGACGAGGAGCAAATCATCACCCACGTTCTTATAAAATAATATACAATCCACAGTCCCTCTTGTGAATCCACTCTCTACCAGATGGTCAACCAACATGCTGTAGCAGGCTCTCGGGGCCTGATGCAAACCATAAAGAGCCTTGTTTAATCGATAAACACGCTCGGGAAAGTCTGGATCCTCGAAACCAGGAGGCTGCTTCACGTATACTTTTTCATGAATAGCTCCGTTTAAGAACGCTGATTTCACATCCATTTGATAAACCTTAAAATTCTTATAGGCTGCATAGGCAAGAAAGATACGTATAGCCTGCAGTCGTGCCACCGGAGCATATACTTCAGTGTAATCTATGACTTCTTTTTGATTATATCCAAGTACGACCAATCGTGCCTTGTTTCTCACGATTACTCCGCGGTCGTCCTTTTTGCACTTAAAGACCCATTTAGTTGGAATCGCCTTCTTTACGCGATCATGTTTATCAATTAAGTCCCATACACCCATTCGTATAAACTGTTGCAGCTCCTCCTGCATAGCTTCAACCCAAGACGGTTCCTTGAGTGCCATTGCGACACTTGTCGGTTCTATATGTGATAGGAAGCAGGTGTATTGTGCGATACTGAGGATTCCCGAAGAGTGAAAATCCGCATAAGCACAAACTATCGAATCATCGGTAGGAGATACATTATTATAAACTTGATCATCACATACATTAGCTAATTGGTATCTTGTGCGAACCCAATCGTTCACATCACCAATTATCTGTTCCTGCGGATGACTCGAATGAATCCTTAAGGAAGGATTGGCAGGGACAGATACGTTATTACCCAAATTGGTAATATTTTCATCACCTGAATCGAAAGAGGCAGTCAGTGAATCATCACTAATTAGAATTGGCTCAGTTGTATCTGGAGCTTCATCTAACATAACAGACGATGAATCCACAAACTCAGCATCATCAGAAGATTCAGAAACCTCATTCGACGTTTCCGATACATTAGGATAGTCATTTACATTAACTGAAGAACACCTTGGATTCGGAAGATATTGTTCCTCCAAATAAGATCTAATGATATCTTTAGGGACTTTTTCGACCATTAAAGTAAATGAATTAAATAAACCATCGTAATCAAACATCCAGTCGGGACCAGTACCAGTTGGCGGAGTAGTATAACTTTGGCAATCAACGTGATACCATTCTTCCACACCACCTGAAGAAATATTGAATATCCACTTCTTAGGAGAGTTGTATCCCAAGAAATAACCCTCAAAAGCTTTTTCATCGAATTTTCCAACATCTTTCTTCAAAACAGTACACGGACACCCGAATGGCTCCAAATACTTTAAGTTCAGCTTACGATTATTCAAAAGCTCGTAACTCGTCTTCTTGAGCTTCTTTACCGTTTGTACGCAAATCAGTGTGTAGCATGCAGTATTCACAGCTTCATTCCAGAATTGAACAGGTAGCTTTGAATCAGAGAGCATCGTTCTTGCAGCTTCAATCAGCGTACGATTCTTTCTTTCAGATACACCATTCTATTGAGGAACATAAGGTGCACTGAATTCCCGATGAATTCCTTTTTGAATGCAAAAGAAATCCAATACATTATTCCTGAATTCAGTTCCGTTGTCACTACGAATTCTTCTCACTTTCAGTTTGTAAACTGATTCGATCTTTGTGATAAGCTTCTGAATTAAGACAGAAGTCTGATCCTTCGATCCCATAAATAACACCCACGAGTAATGTGAGAAATCATCCGTTACTACCAAACAGTAAAAATCTCCAGCAATACTGGCACGGTTCACCGGACCGAAGAGATCCATATGAAGTCGTTCCAGAGGAGTAACAATCGTGTTTAGTGACTTGCTTGGATGTGATTTCTTCTTTTGTTTCCCCTTCTTGCACGCGACGCAGTGATCATTGAACTTGAAGAGATTGAGGGACACACCATCCACTAAATCGTTTGACATAAGAAAGTTCATCTTTCGTAAGTGAATGTGTCCCATACGTCGATGCCAAAGAATAGAATCTTTTTCAGTAGCTTCTGATACGAAGCAAGTAGCTAAGGGTGAAACAGGTACATCATAACTCATGTCAAGTATATAAATATCATTTGATCGAGGTGATCGCATGACAACCATGTCTTCATGAATCGTGTATCCCGGTAGAAGAATGACACATTCCTTGTCAGTGAAAATAGTGGTAAATTTCTTATCACAAATCTGTGACACGCTCAACAGATTATGATCCACCTTTTCACAATAATTAACTTTTTCAAACGTCACTTTCCCGTTTGAAACTTCTCCCTCCTTCGTTATCATTCCACCATGGTTACCAGCAAACGCAACATAACCCCCTTGAATATCTTTGACGTTATTCAGAAGATCCAGGTTGCCGGTGATATGCCGAGAACATCCACTATCCAATATCCATTTGTAATTAGACACGGACCTAGATGTACTCTGCACAAACAAGTAAAATGATTAGTTCAAAAAGGCAGCCCAAGCCTCAGTCTTGGGCTCTCCTTTTGATACTTTCGGAGAAAATGATAACTTCACACTTGTATTCGGTACTTGAGAATAAGTGACACGTTTTTTGTTTGTCTTCTATAAGTAACCATCACATATTCTACCCGAATCAGTGTTTGAAAAAATTGGTTGAGCACGGTCAACACATTTGTTTACTAAATTAACCGAATCAATCCGAAAAACTTTCTTCGGATTAATATTCGAATACATTATAACACACTCATCAACTTGATTTTCTTTTATATTTGAAAACAAATCAGTGTTTTGAGTTAATAGGCTTATGATATCATCTATTTTTGTTTTACACTTTTTGGAAACATGACCCGGTTCACCACACTTGAAACATAATCGAGAGTCCAAAGATTTTGATGGTGAAGCACAGGTAGTCTTTGATAGCAAAGATTGACGAATATCATCTTTGGGTTTCTCAAACGTTGCCGACTTTGGAAATTCTTGTTTTAAACCCTTTTTGTTTTTATAAAAATCAAGATTTGTTGAATTCGAAGAATTTTCCAATCCTGAAGATTTGACAAATTTAATGTGTTTGAAAACATTACTTTGAGATTTCACTTGAACATTAGCAAATTTTGATTGAAAGAATTTTTGTCCAAGTTCGGTAACTTTTGAAGTATCATCTTGATATACACTTTCAATCATTTCAGGTTTAAGAAGGTTCAAAGGAACTTCCTTGTCTGAGAACACTTTTGATAAACCCTTTAATTTAAAAATCTTTCCACTTGAAGATTTCGGTTTAGGATTAATGAATCTCAGCAACTCCTCATCAGACACCGAAGGCTTGTCTGATTGAGATACATTAGATGTTACTTTAGAAATTACATTAGGTTTTTCTGAAGTGTTTGATGAAACACCGGAAGGCTTTGAACCATACACTTCTTGTGCAAAATCTTCGGGTTCACACAGAATGTGATTGTCAACTGGTATATCTTTTTTATACAATCTCATTTGTTTCAGTCAACTCCTCGATTGAACCATCCAATTCATTTTTGGTGAAAACATTTTTACTTTTGACATGAATTGGTTCACGAGTAGTTTCAGTTGTATCAACATTCTCAGATTTAACAGTAGGCATATCTGAACATTTTTCCACATCGGGAATGCTACTGTAATCATGCTTAAAAGGAGGTGGAATTTCGACATATCCCAAACCTTTTTTTCATTTTTCTTATATGAATGGTTAACTTCGATTATTTCATTTAAAAGAAATGAAGAATCTCTAAATTTTCCAAGCTTATTTTTAAGTTCCATTACTTCATTTTCGAGATTGGAAATACAAGTTCGGAGTCGAAGAATATCCTTAAAATGTTGATCAACTTCGATGATCTTACACTGAACCTTAGTTTTTAGATCATGATTGCTTTCAGACAGTTTTTGAATTTTAAGAGTTGATTGCTCTAGCAATTTTGTTTTCTGTTTGTAGCATTCATTGATTATAAAGTGGTCTTTTGTGAGAGTATTGTTCTGATTTAAGGCTGTTTCAAGTTTGGCTTTAAATACAGCACATTCAACACAATCAATCACGTCAGTTAAAGATTCAGATACATTAGTTTGAGGTTGAACACATACCTCATCAATCTTAGCCATGCATGCATAAGATTCAACTTGATCAGGGATTGATTCAGTTTGAGAAGACAGGCTTTGATCAGTATCTGTCTCAGAATCAGATGAATCAGTTCCATCAGATACATTATCACTGCTAGCATCTTCAAATTTCTCTACTGGTTCAACAATTTCCACATTTGCTTGATTTTCCAACAGACGTTGATACCAATCGACAACTTCATTAACCACCAGAGCTTGAGTAGCAGGAGACTTATCTTGTTCACCACCAGATACAGTCGTGTTACTCTTATCCCCACCAGATGAATTCTTTCCTGAAGATCTTTCTGAATTGCGTGGCCCAGAATATTCTTTTCTTGGCTTATCACATTCTTTGGCAAAATGGCCAAAGTCCCCGCAATTGTAACATTTCACCTTCAGTTTATCAAATCCGACCCTTTTATTCAAAGCAGGAAGATCTTTCCCACTCGATATCCATTAATTCATGATCATCCGGGTCAATTTGATCATAATCTTCATCTGTTAATTCACTTGTAGCAATCTTGCTTCCATCAAGCTGTTCATATGAAGTCATGAAAGCACACAAGAATGCAAACTGTTGTTCAGCCTCTTGCAGATTTACTTTAGGCAAGCTTGATGATGGAACACTTGTGTTTGCATTAGCTCCATTAGCCAAAAATCATACATTAGGAGAACAGTTTACATTAGGAATTTCTTCTTGAGATTGAGCAAAGAAAGCATTGATTGGTACAGAACTTGAAGAATGATTGGCTAGCAAGGCACCTCCATAGAGTGAAGGGTTTTGAGTTGAAGATTGCTGATTTTGATTTTCTTTCAAAGAGTTTTGACATTTAATATCAAATTCCCATTCTTCAATCTTATTAATGAATTGCACAGTTGTGAGGTCGGTGTTTCGAAAGAAACCGTTTTCTTTCAATACAAATAGAAAAGTTGAATATGAAGGAGGTAAAGCATTCTTTAGAGTATCAATCTTATCTGTTTCAGTTGGCTCAAGATTGACACTTGACATCTCCACAATCAAATGACTAAATCGGTTAATCATCTGTTCAACTGTCTCATTTTTCATCAAAATAAAATTTCTAAATTGAAATTTCACGAGCGTCTTCTTACTCTTTGAATTCCTTTGGTGTCCATTCCATGTTGTCACTACCTATCAAAGGTGCCGCATACACGTCGTCTAGAAAACGCACACTACTTGGATGCACGGATCCCAAGTGAGCACGGAACCTCGGTTCCCAGCGAGCAAAGTCTGACAATTTCAACAATTTGGGACATTTGTTGTGACTTCCAATTTCCTTAATTTAATTGTACACGTCGTCTAGAAAACGCACACTACTTGGATGCACGATCCCAAGTTAGCACGGAACCTTGGTTCCCAGCGAGCAAAGTCTGACAATTTCAACAATTTGGGACATTTGTTGTGACTTCCAATTTCATTATCCATGGTTAGCATCTGCTGCAGTAATACGTTCTGAGAGGCTAATGCAAAGTAAGAAGCATTTTGCGAAGCCATGATGAAACAACTGGTTAAACTTCAAGGGTCGATTTTGTCAATTCTTCAAAGTATATTGTTTACTGTTCACACGAATGGGTATTATAATGAATGAGACAATTACTTTAACGAATGAGTGATATTCGTTAAATGAGAATTACTTTAACGAATGGATAAATATTCGTTTAGCGAATGAGTTTTAGCGAATGAGGTATAACGAATGTGTTTTGAAACAAAAGCAAATGGGTTTAACGAATAAGCGGTTTGCTTTAGCGAATGGGCAGTTAAGTATGAATGAATGGGTAGTTGGATCTTAACGAATCAGTCTTCATCATAACGAATGAGTGTTCAAATCTTCATCCAATCTAAAAACCAATTCAAACACAAATCCGTCCAAATCAAACTTGAATCACCATAAACCTTTATCAAACTGTCCCTAAACCAAATCCGAACCTCACTGAACTCGTCCGAACTCACAAACAAACCAAAACAAACCTCAATTCATACTGTCAATCGCTCAATTCAAACTCAGTTTCAATTTAATTCTCAATTAAACTTCAATTCCGATCAATTCATCATGAATTGAATTCAATACACAATTAATTATACAATTAAGATCAAGAGAATCATCGAAGATCAGATCATTAGCTCTGATACCACTTGTGAGAGCATGTGACGATGACGGATCTAGATCTTGTGATTACATCGATGATCTTGTCGATTATCCATACGATTAGGTTAGATTTACGTTAGTGTGTGTTGTATGTGTGTCGATTATCCATACTATTCGTTAAACTTAACTTAACGAATAGGTCATTCTTTACAAATACTTTAACGAATAAACATACTTATTCGTTAATACTTTAAGTGATAGCGAATGGCCTTCATTCGTTATCTCATTCGTTAAACAGGGTTAACGAATGAGCTTACAATTAGAAGAATGTGTTACATTCGTTACTAGGTAACGAATGTAACTTACAATAGAGCGAATGGCCTTTTTTCCATATTTACATTATAACCCCTATACATTAATCTATTACATTAATAACCCTGATAAAGATCGAGACGTACAAAACATGTATTAACACTTACCACCCTTGGCGTGTGGTCGCTGGTATCCACTCATAGCTAACCCATTAAATAAATCTATGCACTCATCCGGGTCCTTCGTTGTCAGCAGATTTCCTCCCGCCGCCATGTCAAGCATATTCTGCGTCACGTACGTCACTCCATTATAAAACTTCTCGACTACCGCCCAATCTTGCAAGTCATGGTTCGGGCATAACGCTAACAGATTTTTAAATCACTCCCATGCCTTGTAGAAACTCTC
The DNA here is from genome assembly GCF_021521415.1 of Bidens hawaiensis. NCBI lineage: Eukaryota > Viridiplantae > Streptophyta > Magnoliopsida > Asterales > Asteraceae > Bidens > Bidens hawaiensis. The sequence goes on from NW_027504869.1 coordinate 336,902, forward strand.
GGTATCCTCCATCTAGAAAGAATGAATCTGGTTACGCAAACGAGCGGCCTTAGCCGGAGGATCGTAGCTATAGAGCTCTGCGGGAGGGACTCGAGCCTCAGACTCGTATGATCAACGAGTGAAAATGGAAAGGCGCAGAGTTTAACAGCGTCTTCGGATACACCGACAAGATGGAAAGCGTCCCAGATACGCGTGATGCAAGGGATATGAGAATGCGGGTTTTCGTGTAGCAACCCGTGAAATTGAGCAGAATGTGAAATGGTATTCAGAATGTTCGACAGAATCTGCCAACTCGTGTTAACTGCAATAGCGGGTGGTGCGATGCTGGATCTCGCACCAGCATTGGCCAGACGGGCCCGGTCTGCAACTGTCCTCCTCGGTGGTGGATTGTCGGCCATAATCCTATCCCAATCGTCGAAGTCAGAAAACGTAGGAGAAGAGGATCAACTACCAACGGATGAAGAAGTGGACGATGGTGAAACGGTGTGACGTCTCGCACAAAACTCTCTCTAGCTCGGGAAATACTTCAGTGTTAGGTGGTCCACAAGATCGAGTGTATCGCATACAACTATAAAAACAATAAAAGTAGCCAAACTATTCTAACAAATAAGCAAATCAAAACAAAAATAATTACAAGTAGCAAACAAGGTAAATGGTAACTCGAATCGCTCTCAAAACCCCTAAACCCGTGTCCCCGGCAACGGCGCCAAAAACTTGATGTACGTCGGACGGTGTGTCCATAAAGATGAACGACCCTCACAACTAAGCTTTAAATTTAAAACGAAAATCCTAACAACTCCACACACAACAGGCAAGTGTACCGGTCGTAAGTAGTATAGACCTAGGAAATCCGAGTATCGAACACAAGGACATGTATAAACGCTAATGATCACTAACCCTAGACAAGACCTACCAAAGAATAATATTTAATTGATTTTAATTTTAGTTTTTCTTTTTTTAATATAAGTTAACTGGACTAACTGGACTGACTGACAAAAGTTACCAAAAATAGAAAACTTAACAGAAAATTCACTGTGTTGACTTTGGATGGAGAAAAACGTCTACCTAGGTTTGAATCAAACTGTAGGTATAACAAGAAAATGGATTGAATTATATCAAGAAACCGGTTCCTAAAAATGACACGACTAAGGCTCGCTCAGGCTCACTGGATCACCTCTCGGTCTCACTTAATAAACCTTAACTACTCTTAATCAGCTAAAACAACCCAACCGGAAAACAAATGTTAACGTGTTCTAATGTTGACTCACCTCTCGGTCTCACCAACACTCGAACCTAATGGTAATGAATACTACACAACCAAGGATAGAGGAACAATTTAATTTAAATCAAAATAGATCAACTAGTCGCTCAAAACACCTAAACTGGATAAGAAATGAACTCACTCTCGCGCAATTCTAATTCTAGCATGCAAAGGTAATGAGACGACCCTAACTTCTTATCGCCTCTCGGTCTCTAAGAAGATGTCTAACCACTGTACTTTAACCAATAAAAAATGCAACAATACACTACGATTGTACCTACCGCAAACAAACCCTTAACACAAAGTCTAGAATCAAACAAGCACCGATCAATCAATACAAAACTAATTAACCAACGCAAGGTGTTTAAGCAATAAATTATCAAAATTTCTAGCCATAAAACACAACCTATTTCATGTCTAAATCAAACTTTACTATAATAATTCAAGTCTATCAATCAAATAATCCATAAAACTCATCAAACACTAACAATTATCATCATTCCTAAGTAGAACCAACAAGATTAGCCTAATATCATTTTTGGAAAGCCACTATTAATCAAATGAAATGCCAAAAAACTCATCCCAATCATCATAAAAAGCATTCAACAATCGATAATAATCAAAAACACTTCAATCTTTAACGTAATTGCAAAACTACTTAACAATTGATCAAGAAAATTTAAGTTGATGAACAATGTATTAAATGAAAGGATATGAGATTGTTCTTGGTTGTACTTGGCTGAGGTAAATGACGGAAAAAAGTTCCCGATGCTTGTTCTTGACCTCCTTCTTCTTCCTTAGCAACCACAAGTCCAAACCCTAGCACAAAAAAATCTTTTTCTTCTCTTCTTGCAGCTGTCGATCACAATCTGCTATGGGGGCTAGGGTTTTTCTTTTTTTTCTAATATCATATAAGTAAGGCTTTGGCTTCCAAGATGCAATTGGGCCGGGCTTTGTGTTGTTTCTTGAAATCGTATGCATACAAGGCCCTAAAGCTCCTCGCAAAGTCCGGTTTTTCTTTCCTTAACCCGCAACCTACAAGATAAACACTATTATGTAAAACCAAGTTAAAATAAGTTAAAATACATTAACTAAAGGTAAATAAGATATAAAAACATAGATAAAATGTGCGGAAAATAAGTGTGTTTTACAACACATCAACAAACCCAGGGGAAAATATGCAGTTGGAACCAAATGGGTTTTTCAGAAGCAAGAAGGATGAAAGAAGGATTCTAATTAAAAACAAAGCAAGACTGGTAGCTCTATGGTGCTTACAAAAAGAAGGAGTGGACTTTAAAGAATTTTTGCTCATGTGCAAGAATAGAAGCTATCAGAATCTTTCTAGCTTATGAAGCATCCATGAACATCAAAGTCTATCAATTGGATGTAAAGTCTGCATTTCTGAATGGAAAGATTGATGAAGAAGTCTATGTGGCACAACCACCTGGATTTGAAGATTCAATCCATCCCAGTAAGGTGTACAAGCTTAGTAAAGCATTGTATGGGCTACATCAAGCTCCTCGAGCCTGGTATGATGAGCTTTCAAGTCACCTATTGGATAATGGATTCTGCCGTGGAGCCATAGACAAGACTCTATTTTACAAGAGATGGAAGAGAGATCTTCTACTTGTACAAGTGTATGTTGATGACATCATCTTTGGTTTAACAAATGAACAAATGTTTAAGGACTTTGAATAGGTGATGAAGTCAAAATACAAGATGAGTTCTATGGGAGAAATGAACTTTTTCCTTAGACTTCAAGTGTAGCAGAAGACATATGGCATCTTCATTAATCAATCAAAATATGTTCAAGACATTCTCAACAAATTCAAGTGCCAGGATTACAAGACAGTGTCCACACCAATGGACACACATGAGAAGATGGTACCTGATGAAAAGGGGGAGCCAGTAGACCAGCATTAATATAGGGCCAAGATAGGATCATTGATGTATCTAACAACATCTAGACCAGATATTATGTTTGCTATGTGTGTCTGTGCAAGATTTCAAGCTAATCCAAAGGTATTCCACATGTTGGCAGTGAAGAGGATATTCAGATATCTTAACGGAAAACGAGATTTGGGAATTTGGTATCCTAAGAGCATCCTCATCCAACCCATTATATTATGTGAGGGGTGTTTTTATAATTTAGAGAGTGATTTAGGGTGTTGTGAGTGAAGAGTTTTTATATTTAGAAAAAGTAGTGATTTTTCTGTATATTTGAAAAGTTACTGTTCATCCCCTATAATTTTTTAATATATTTTGAAAGTGGTTGTGAGTGAAGGAAAGATAAAAGGTAATGATAAAAGGTATAAAAAGTATTATTTAATTGAAATGGAGAGAGAAAATAAAGTGAGTTTTAGAGTGATTTTTGGTTTAGAGATAGGGGGTGGGATGAGAATGCTCTAAGAACCCTTCCTTTGACTTGATGGCCTATACAGATAGTGACTATGATGGTTGCAACATGAGTAGGAAATCAACTTCAGGAGGATGCCAGTTTCTAGGAAACAGGTTGGTGTCCTGGCAATGCAAGAAGCAGACTACACTATCTATCTCAACTGCTGAAGCGGAGTACATTGCTGCATCGGCATGCTGTGCACAGGTTTTATGGATACAAAATCAACAGCTGGACTATGGTCTAAATTTCTTACTTACTCCTATCTTAATTGATAACACTGCTGCCATGTTCATTGTTAAAAATCCAGTGCAAAACTCTAAAACTAAGCACATTGAAATTAGGCATCACTTCATTAGGGATTGTAGTGAAAAAGGCTTAACAGAAATGAAAAGGGTAGATACATCTGATAACTTGGCTGACCTGTTCATCAAACCTTTAGATAAAACCAAGTTTCACTTTCTGTTAAAATGCCTAGGTATGATAAATGTTGATGAAATCTAATTGATGATGTGTGCTTATGTGAGGTGCTTACTCACTATCTTATATTACTCAGTGTGATAAGTTGCATGATTTTGTGATATATGCTTGAATGACTATGTTGATTGATTGAATCATGCTTGTTTTGATTATGTGATATGTGATATATTTGTGATATTCATGGCTCTGGTACTTAAATATTGGCTTACAGGATAAATTTTGTAGCTATAAGTATTTCAAGCATGGATCTGTGCTTGATACTGTGTTTGTTGCTCCTCGAGCACAAACAAGCATACTTGAACATCTTTTAAGTATTTCGAGCACAGATATCATGATTCTGATGATCGAGCATAGCAATATGCCTTGAAACACTTCCTTAAGTCTTTCGAGCATAGATCTGTTGCTCGAGCACAGTGTTGTCTGTTTAACCTGTTTCAAGTGTTTCGAGCACATGTGAGTGTTGCTCGAGCACAATGATTGTGTTATAAATCATCTCAAGTATTTCGAGCACATGCATTGTAATGATAAACTTCTAGTTAAGTCCATCGAACACATACTTTGACATGATAAATTTCAGGTTTGCTCGATAGGATACTTGTGTGCTTGAAGTGAAAGATCACTCAAAATTAAGTGAATTTGCAAATTGTGTGTAACTTGTGTGCTATTTTTAAGTCTTATGTGCTTAATTGACAAAATGTGGTTCATAATTAAATGCAAAATGAATTTCTCAAAGAAACTAATTTTGACACATAAATGATTTTTGACTAAGCAAACAGTTTTCGGTGAACACATAAGAGAAATGATAATATTATTCAGTTCCAAGCTTTAAAGAAGCTTAAAATGTTTTAAGTAGAAATTTGAATCCAACCTTCTGGGAAATGATAGTATATTGGTTAAACTCCTAACCCATCGATTATCTATATTACATATAAAACATTTTAGATGGACAATATGGTAATTTCATCGTTTTAAGTCGCCGTTATTATTAATCAGGAGATGCCGTAAAAATTAAATTTAGTCACCGTCGGCAGTGACAATCCATCTTCAGTCGACGTTACAATTTAACTTCGGCAAGGTTCATCTTCAATTACAATCAAACCTAATAAATTCCTTTTAATTGATGTCAGTTTCAATTCCAATCAATTCCTTTTAATACTCGGTTTCTATCTTGCTTAAACACACAGATACGAAATCCCAACTGCTTCAACTTTATCAATTCCATATTATTGAAGGTTGGCGACTACCCCTTACCCATCTATGGAAGCCAAGTCGATTTCTTGATGAATGAAACCGAATCGTCGTTGCTATCAAGTCTAAACCGTTTGTTGTATTTCTATGTCTCTGTAAAGATTTGGTTTATCTCCTTCATATGCACATGATGATAATGATGTTTATCGTAGGGGATGGTATGTTATGATTATGGTGAACTGTTTTCTCAATTTCAAGAGAATTGAAACCATATGCCCCTACTAGAGTTATCAGGGTATGATATCAAAATCTGCTAAACTTATTAATATTTTAACATTGAACAATATATGAAATACCAATTTTTAGCATGAGAACATGATCTGCAGTTGTGATTATTCATGTATTTAGGATAATTGCCATATGATCACGACAAAGAAAATTGGATCCTGGTAAAACGGCTGCCATTGTTATTAGGATGTTCAGAAGATGGTGAGAATGGAGATGTTGAAGATGATCACTACCATCTGTTCATGGTATCTTTCTTTTACTTAGCTCTATATTGTTATTCATCAAAAACTGTTTTTTTTATATAATTATTTGATCTTGGCTTTTTGTGACATTTGAGCCAAAGCAAGGTACACCTCAGTACGTATTTATCGATTAAGCAAATAAACGCGTAATACGTAGCAATCAAACGATTAACTGAACGGGTCTGGTTATGACCCAGATATCCCGGGGGGCCATCTATAAGTGATACATGTTTAATATAAGCTAAAATATTAGTAATATGGCCTTACTTCGATAGCAAACAAGTTAAACGAAAACATGCTCGTTTAACTACCCGCTATAGATTTAAATGTGAAAGATAGTTACAAACCAAGCATTGTATCATCCGTTAAGCCGAAAAAGACTTACCAAACACTTATTTGAAATGTTTTAAGCGATCCGTGAAAATATTTTCGATTTTTACAAACATATAGTATGTTTTTATAATTTTACACAAAATTAGCCGAAAAACACTCGTTTTCGCACTGTTTAACGCACCCGATAAGTTTTTCGCACAAAAAACCAAACCCGGACTAAATTTGGACTGGGCTTTTCATTTTTGGGCCTTTAGAATCAGTTATTTGGGCCAAAATGGACCCAAGGTGGCCCAAGCAACCTTGCGGCCGCAATATTAGAACCCCCCCTGATTTCTTTCACATATAAACTAGTTTTAAGATATTTTTACACATTCATCCACAAGAAAATTCTGGAAATAACCTTCTTCTCCAGCAAGTTTACATAAACCCTAAGGTAAACAACTTAAATAAGCCACTTTTATACTTGTTTAACCTTGATTAATACCACATAAACATGTTTTAATTACCAAAAATCATTCCTAGCCATGTAAAAACCATAAAAATGGTCCATAAACATGTTTTGATCATACACATGGTGAGGAACCTGGTTTGATAGTTTTTTTGGCCATAAACACGGATTAAAGGGTTGAAACGGCATTTTTACTGTTCAAAAGTTCGTTTTTGTGCACTAGCCGAAACCCTAAGTTAAGGACTGTTATGTTGATGAAAAATTTCTTGGTTTGCGATATAGTACTTGTATCTAGCCTACATAGGAGGACAGGAGCTTGAAAAGTTGATTAGAAAGGCGGAAACGAACCAAAACCGCTAAGGTAATGCCGAAACACTCGCTTACGGGCTGTTTAGGTAAGGTTGTGATGTGCATATTATTAGGCCTTTAACTTTTTCAAGGACATCAGGGACCATGTCATTGAGTCCCTGTTAAAATTTGGTAATTTTTCGACCTTCCGAGAATATTTGGCGAATTTATTACCGAATTGGGACGTTTATTTGGGAAAAATACCTAAAATACCTCAAAAATTATGAAATTTTTTTGGGAACTCAGATTTTATGTATTTTGATCACATATGATTTTTGGGATCATTTAGAGAAGTCTAAGGTGTTTTGTGCATTTGTGTTCTTGTGAATTTTTATTGCCGAAATTGGGCCGAAAAGAATATCGCATGAGCTTTTTACATTCTGGTATTGATAAAGGTTGTTTTGGGACATAATTTAAGTATTCAGGAATTTTTGTGGAAGTTTTGGAAATTGTTTGGGATAAACGGATGATTTTTAGGCGAAATATAGCTGCTAAAATGAATTTTTATAAATTAATAAATTAGTAAATAATTCTAGAAATATTTTTATAAAAATCTACATATTTTAATTGATAAGTAGCTAAATTTTCATAATTTAATAATAAACGGTTAATAAATTATACTAATTTGAAGATTAAACAAATTCGGTTTTATAAAAACCGGCAAGTTCGTGATTAACGAATCTGGGGAATATCAAAACACCAAGAGTGATCAAAAATCATATTTTTGGATTAATTAAGTAAAAACAAACCTTTCTCTGAGAAACCTGGACAATCTGGATAGATTATGCGTGTTTCTTCTCAAATCAAACTGAATAAACGGAAACGGGCCCCGTAGTTAATCTGGGACCCCAATATGTGATCTTTCTTTATAACTTAGTCATTTTATTAACCAATACATTTACCCAAGCTTATTTCCCCATAAATGTTTGCGTAAATGAACAACTTGGCCCAGCTGGGAAAACGGGAAACTGAGCCAAATTCGGTTTGAGTATTAGACATTGAACAACATCACAACCTAAGCCTAATGCCACTTACTGGGCGTTCCAACTATACCCAGATTATACAGCCCAGTTTAGTATTGAGATTATAATAATATTAAAATATTAATATTATTATAATAGTGATTATAGGAAACCGTGATTGCAAGTTACACGAACCTCGAACCGACGTGCTACTGATTATCTACTAAACAGTGAGTTTCATGACCCTACGTTTAAACTGTTTTTAAGAACTTTTGGGGTGAAAAACATGTTGTTACATATCTATATATACTCTGAACTGTTTGATGATGGGAATTATCTAAGTGCTAACACACAAAAGTCCCCACTAACAAAGTGAGTAACTTCGAGCCGGTGGCTTTTGAATAGTACTATTGGTTTGACAAACCCAAACAGAGCCGGCACGGTTTTCCGAGACGCAAAACCGTTTGCACATGACCATAATTATACAAACACGCTATGTAGTGTTACACATAGCTACTCGGGGCATGTTATGGGCGGAAAGGGGGCCACAGTGGTTGATTGAGCGTGGGAAATGGAGGCACGCAGCACGAATAGTCAAGGCTTCACTGTAGCTTAGCATAATTACATCATAAACATACAAACAAACGTCCTTGTGAACGTACATACATACATACATACTTGCGTATTTACAACTGTGATTGTTGTCGCACAACTGATTTCTTGAAACTCGTGAAACTCACCCACTATTTGTAGTTGACCCGTTTTAACATGTTTTTCAGGTATACTAGACTTGGACTAGAAAGTCACCGTGCTACGTGTTTGACTTGCGATCAATGCTGGGTGAATTGATTCAAGTATACTAGTATGAAGTAAAGTCGCTTAATGGACTGGTTTTAGTTTGTATCACCTAGTTGTAAACAAAGTTAGATCGATATAAAATATTGTAAACTAGTTTGTATTGTTCTTTATAAACAATGTGGTTGATACCAGAGGTGTCTGTTACATTTCCGTTTTACGCTTCCGCAATTCGCTCAACGGGGTGTGACAGAAGTTGGTATCACAGCCATTGGTTATAAAGGATTAAGTTATCCCTTAGGGTTCCTAAAATATAACCGTAGGCTCGATTAATTCTGGGAAAATAAATAATAATTTAATATTATATACTGTTGGATGCCGGGATGAACTTGTAGGGCAAGTGAGTTATTGTGGTCCGGAACATAATAACAGACTTGCTTGTACGAGGGAATTCGGGGAGAAGTCACGGAACGTAAGGGTAGGTAAAAATGCCAACATATGTGTATAAAAGATAATATTGAGTAAGTAAATATATATGTAACACGCATACGTGCTTATTTGGAACAAGGTGTACGAACACGTGTACGTATTGCACTATCGTTAATACTAAGTCTCCGTGTAACAAATATTATATTCGATTATAATCAATTTAAAATTGTATTTAATTACAAATAATATTATATTTTATCGCAATTAATATGGTACTTGACCGTAACAAATAAAATATTTTATTTAGCCTTAAGTAATAATATCCCTTACTCTGATTCATACTATTGAAAAATATTATTTTTATGACAAATCGTTGAGCTGAAAGATGTCGAAATCGGTAGCCCCATATCGAATGAAGAACTGATGATGCCTATGAACGAGATTGTGTGGACGTTCTATCGAGTCCAAATTGAATCTTATTGTATGATAGAACCACAGACCGAGTGTAAATTCAAGGCCCAGAAAGGAACCGTGGAAGGTGTGATCTACATACGTTCATCTCAAGGGAACACAATACTTCTCGATTCGGGCCTAATCTTTATCTCATATACTAGTTTCTAACAGTAGACTGAACTGTTTTCTAGTAATCTTTCCACTTCCGTTGTTCAAAAATAAACACTACTCCTAAGAAGTGTCTTGGCTGATTGAGAACCTACTTACTCCCAACTAATAAATCGTCACTTTTGGTAGACCCAGCATGCTTACGGGTATTGAATAATCTGATGAAAGAATATTCTGTAATTATACTTAATAACCCCAAAGGTCAAGGGGAGTATATAAATACCTCCCGATTACAACATACTGTTTAAACTCATAGCGAATAAATGGTTACTTACGGGAGAGACATGATAAGACAGTTACCCAATAGTGGGATTACATTTGAATGATTGTTGTACAAGTTGTGAACTAGTCATAATTGTTATAATGTGTGCTCGGATAGATAAGGATAATATGGTACCATTGCGTATAGTTTCGGTACTCCATGCAAGCATATGATAGTGTGCTATTTGATATGGAGGACGATTTGGATCTATTAGTACAAACATTGACCTCTATCGGGTTAAAATTACTTGTCACTGGGTGACGACTTTCGATATATACATGCAAACAATGGCCTTATTAGGCTAAATCTACGTACTACCCTTAGTATATGGATACAGGATTTGATGTGTGAGATATTATGTGCTATTTGAAATGCTTGAGTATTGGCTAATGTAATTCCCTGCGTGATGGGTATAAGGGGAATTACTATTAAGTGAAGTATAGTGGTTTATCATTATATGATGGCCCCGAATAAAACGCACATGTGATTTGAGGCAATTGTGGCCGAAATGATTGTTCGGCAACTGCAGTTGGTAACTCTGACAATCGCAGCGCGATTCGCTGCCGGCATTAATACGATAATGAAAACAAATCAAATGCCAAACACTAATACGGCCGCGAATATTATTTCGCTGCCCAATACCAATCCAAGTACAAATGTTATTTTCTTGATAAATACGAACATTGTCACAAATAATACTCTCCCACTGAACACTGGTAATACTGCCAATAACATTAGTTTCCCCCACTAGATGCCGTTGGCAACAAAAATCTTTTACCGTTCATGAATATTAGTCGTAACAACCGTGATCCTTCACAACGGGAATACTCATTTAAACGATTTAAGTCGTGTAAACATGTAAATTCTGGTGGTACTAAAGAATCAAATGAGTTAGTAAAATGGATCGAGATAATAAAGTCTGTTATCCATACCAATAGTTTTCCATTAAATTGTAGTGTTAATTATGTACTATTACATTACTTGGCCACGCCCTTATGTGGTAGAATACGATTGTACGAATTCGGGAACAAAAGACAATTATCCACATGACTTGGACAAAACTTAAAACCCTTTTATTAAAACATTTTCGTCCAAGGATTGAAATCTAGAAATTAGAAAATGAACTTGGGAAACTAACAAAGAAAGGTGCGGGTTAATTGGGATACGTGAACGGTTTTAACGATCTGACTCGACTGGTGCCATGGTTGGTAGCTCGAAAGTAAAGACTTTAGCTATTTCAGTTAACTACTTAGCTTATGAGAATGCTACGATACGAGCTGTTGTGATAGATTTTGATTTGGTCAGAAATTGGATATCGAGGAAGCTTTGGGAATTCATCGAGTACAAAACGAACTTATCACGAATCAGGGGTACAAGAACTAAAACAAATTAAACATGCGCGCCCTATAACTCAAAATACTACGGCGATTAACTTTAATTCAGAATGAAACGTATACAATGAACTTTCGCCAAAGGGTATGTCAAATAAAGGCATGTCTTAAAAAGCAGGAGGATTGGATACTATGTTTGTACCTGTGGAACCTTTATGAACACTGTAAACCGATCATTCTAACCTCACCACTTACAGTTACCCTAATCATAACTAATTCATCCACCGCCTACAACAAACCATCATGTTACTATGAGTGTGGCCGTACGAGACGCTCCAAAAAGAATTGTCCCCAGTTAAGCCAAGAACAAACATCGACGTCTAACTCGGCTGGAGGCCGTGTTAAGTGATTGGATCAGATAGAGCACGACAAGACTTAATTGTGGTGAAAGGATACAATCGTAATTTATGATTAAAATGCCTCAGTCTCGGTTGATATAGGAAACGATAGAGGTCTTATTCCCACTAACTTCTTATCCTTGGAAAATATACCGGTTAGTGGACTAACAGATCCCTTGCTATCGAATCTGCTAACGATAAAATTATAACTGTTAATAAAAAAAAATTCTGAAACTATCCTAGTAACTTAAACAAACAACCATTTTATTGATCTACTCCCGATATAGTTGGGAAGCGTTGATATAATCGTCAGTATAGACTGATAGCTAAATCCCAAGCGGAAATCTTGTGTAATGATTAGATAGTTAAAATTCCTCTCTCGGATGACGAAACGATCATAGTATAGGAAGAGAAGTCTGGTTCAATATTAACTCTCGTGTCTCATCTTAAAATGTTGAAGTGTTTACGCCAAGGGTATATGGCGTCTAGGAAACGTAACCGTAAAGAATCTCGATGAAAAAAACACATAGAAGATATCCTCAGGGTACATGAATACTCTGATATCCTTTCTAATAAACTACCCGGGATACCACTATCCGACAAGTTGAATTCCGAACTGACCTAACCTTCTGGGCAACTCCTTTTACCAAGGCACCTAATTGTCTAACATTCTCCAAAATGTAAAAAAAAAAACTAATTATACAACTACAAGAATTATTAGATAAAGGCTTTATGGGACCTACCTATCATCATTAGGGAGCATTGGTCTTGTTAGTAAGGAAGAAGGATGAAAGTTTAGGGTATGTGTTGATTACCGGAGAACTAAACAAAAACACTATCAAAAACTAACACCCCCTCTAATGATTCGACGATTTGATCAATCAACTCCAGGGAGTGAATTACTTCTCGAAAATCAACCTCTGATTCGGCTATCTTCAAGTTAAGATTATGGAGGAAGATGTTTCTAAATTGGTGTTTCGAGCTCGGTATGGTCACTATGAACCCTTGGTTATGCCATTCGAACTGACTAATGCATCTACGGTTTTCATGGATCAATCGAACCGAGTTGTAAACCGTACTGTAACAAATTCATCATAATGTTAATAATGATCTCTTGATGTATTCAAATAATAATAATAATAATAATAAAATAATTAAAAAAAATTCGCTAAATTTTGGAATTAGCTGAGTATTATCGGCGCTTCATTGTACACTTTCCAGTTTAGCCCAACCTTTAACCCTTTCAACCCAAGAAAACTGGATTTATGATTAGGGAAGAGAACAAGAAATGGCTTTTAATCGTTAAAACAGAAACTTTGTCAAACCCCGAATCTAAATCTCCCAGAAGGGACTGATGATCTTGTAATCTATTGTGACACATCCCGAGAAGAATTAGAATATGTACTAACGCAAAGAAACAAGATTATAACATACACTTTCTAACAATCAAAAACACACAAGAAAATTACACTTTCCTTGACTCGGAGTATGGGATGATTGCTTTTGCACCAAAGACATGGGAATACTACTTATATGACATCAAATGCACCGAATACATAAATCATAAAAGCTTATAACATGTAAGTGATCTGACAAAACTAAAGATGCGGTAAAGAAGACGAGTTGAGTCATGGGACAATTGTAACTAAGAAAAAAAACGATGCCTTAAGATGAAGGGATAAAGTTAAACATTGGAAAGTACGGGCACTTGAAACAATTGTTTAGACAAACATTATCGGGCATACTCATATCGCCCAAAAGAAAACCCTAAGACCATAACATTTAGAAAGCAAAATTTTGTACGGGGACGATAAGAACTTTAGAAAGGAAAACCGATGAAATTCTATACCTCCAACAAACCGAGTCTAGATTTCAACTTTTATTATATGTGACCTGATCTTGGACGAAGCACATAAGTCCGAAGATTCTATTCATCTAGATGACGATAAGATGCACAAACATTCAAATAAATATTATTGGTGGCCCGATATATATATATATATATATATATATATATATATATATATATATATATATATATATATATATATATATATATAAATATATATATATATATATATATATAAAGGGTGTAACTATACATGTTGATAAATGCCTGACTCAATTTAAAATTAAGGCAGAATATCAAAACTACTCGGTAATGTCATAACAACTGAAAACACCCAAGGGAACTGGGAACACATTACTATGAGTTTCAAAAAAAAAAAAATACTTTCGTAAATCATTCCAGGAGCATGGTATGGCCCGGGTACTAATTGGCCGTCTAACTTAAATTGCATACTCTCTTCCGATCTATAACAATTTCACAACTGAAAGGCACACCTACAATTATGTCAACAAAATCATACCTCGACATGGTATATTTATTTCGATTACTTCAGACTGAAATAGTCATTTGCCCTCTGAATCTTTGGCAAAACTTAAGAAACCCAATCGGTTTGAGCACAACCTGTCATTCCCAAATAACAGATTGAGCTGGGCGAACTACACAAATATTGGGATAAGTACATTGCAAATATATATTAAATCTTGAAGAAAATTAAGGCCAGCATTTTCCACTAGTTTAATCCTCGTATTATAACAAGTACCATAGCATTATACGAGCGACACTATAACTGGTACGATACAAGAAAGAGTATAAATCGTTACCATAATAAGCTAAAAGTTAGCAACATTCAAAATTCAAAACCCAATTTGAGTCCGGAAACCACAGATAAAACTCGTAGAAATCAAAAACAAACTGAAGGCCGCATAAATTTAATAAAAGAACTACACCGATATACGTAATGAATTGTTGACCTTTGAAAAGTGTTATTCAAGTTGAGAAACTGACAAGTTGACATCAACATATACGGAATCGTACGAAGTTATCCTGAAATTTAATCTCATAGCAAATTGACTAAAACCTTCTTTAGTGTCGAGTTGTAGTCCTACAAATGATTTCCTATATACCAAAACAAACAAGTGCCTTACTGATGAGGAGGAAATAATACCACTTGAAAACTTACTGATAACTAAACTTGGTAAAGAACCATTATGAATAATGGACGGGAAATTCAAATAGTTACGACTCGTCAAAAATTTCATTGACCTAAGTTCGGTAAAATCCACAATGGGGAACCAAATATATTTGAAAACGAAATAAAATACTCCTTTTTGTCCCTAAGGAACGTATAATTGGCTTGTTGAATTTCGGGGACGAACTTTTCTAATGGGGGGAGAATTTACATTTGAGCCAAAACAAGGTACACCTCAGTACGTATTCATCGATTAAGCAAATAAACGCGTAATACGTAGCAATCAAACGATTAACCGAACGGGTCTGGTTATGACCCAGATATCCCGGAGGGGCATCTATAAGTGGTACACGTTTAATATAAGCTAAAATATTAGTAATATGGCCTTACTTCGATAGCAAACAAGTTAAATGAAAACATGCTCGTTTAACTACCCGTTATAGAATTAAATGCGAAAGATAGTTACAAAACAAGCATTGTATCATCCGTTAAGCCGAAAAAAACTTACCAAACACTTATTTGAAATGTTTTAAGTGATCCGTGAAAATATTTTCGATTTTTACAAACATATAGTATGTTTTTATAATTTTACACAAAATTAGCCGAAAAACACTCGTTTTCGCACTGTTTAACGCACCCGATAAGTTTTTCGCGCAAAAAACCGAACCCGGACTAAATTTGGACTGGGCTTTTCATTTTTGGGCCTTTAGAATCAGTTATTTGGGCCAAAATGGACCCAAGGGGGGCCAATCAACCTTGCGGCCGCAATATTGGAACCCCCCCCCCCCTTTGATTTCTTTCACATATAAACTAGTTTTAAGATATTTTTACACATTCATCCACAAGCAAATTCTGGAAATAACCTTCTTCTCTAGCAAGTTTACATAAACCCTAAGGTAAACAACTTAAATAAGCTACTTTTATACTTGTTTAACCTTGATTAATACCACATAAACATGTTTTAATTACCAAAAATCATTCCTAGCCATGTAAAAACCATAAAAATGGTCTATAAACAATTTTTGATCATACACATGGTGGGGAACCTGGTTTGATAGTTTTTTTGGCCATAAACACGGATTAAAGGGTTGAAACGGCATTTTTACGGTTCAAAAGTTCGTTTTTGTGCACTAGCCGAAACCCTAAGTTAAGGGCTGTTATGTTGATGAAAAATTGCTTGGTTTGTGATACAGTACTTGTATCTAGCCAATATAGGAGCACAAGAGCTTGAAAAGTTGATTAGAAAGGCGGAAACGAACCAAAACCGCTAAGGTAATGCCGAAACACTCGATTACGGGCTGTTTAGGCAAGTTTGTGATGTGCATATTATTAGGCCTTGAAATTTTTCAGGGACATCAGGGACCATGTCATTGAGTCTCTGTTAAAATTTGGTAATTTTCCGACCATCCGAGAATATTTGGCGAATTTATTACCGAATTGGGACGTTTATTTGGGAAAAATATCTAAAATACTTCAAAAATTATGAAATTTTTCTGGGAACTCAGATTTTATTTATTTTAATCACATATGAATTTTGGGATCATTTGAAGAAGTCTAAGTACGTTTTGTGCATTTGTGTTCGTGTGAATTTTTATAGCCGAAATTGAGCCGAAAAGAATATCGCACGAGCTTTTTACATTCTAGAATTGATAAAGGTTGTTTTGGGACCTAATTTGAGTATTCAGGAATTTTTGTGGAATTTTTGGAAATTGTTTGGGATAAACGGATGATTTTCAGGCGAAATATAGCTGATAAAATGAATTTTTATAAATTAATAAATCAGTAAAAAATTCCAGAAATATTTTTATAAAAATCTACATATTTTAATTGATAAGTAGCTACATTTATATAATTTAATGATTAACGGTTAATTAATTGTACTAATTTGAAAATTAAACAAATTCAGTTTTATAAAAACCGGCAAGTTCGCGATTAACGAATCTGCGGGAATATCAAAACACTAAGAGTGATCAAAAATCATATTTTTGGATTAATTAAGTAAAAATGAACCTTTCTCTAAGAAACCTGGACAATCTGGATAGATTGTGCGCGTTTCTTCTCAAATCAAACTGAATAAACGGAAACGGACCCCGTAGTTAATCTGGGACCCCAATATGTGATCTTTCTTTATAACTTAATCATTTTGTTAACCAATACATTTACCCAAGCTTATTTCCCCATAACTGTTTTCTGAATGCGTAAACGAACAACTTGGCCCAGCTGGGAAAACGGGAAACTGAGCCAAGTTCGGCTTTGAGTATTAGTCATTGAACAACATCACAATCTAAGCCTAATGCCACTTACTAGGCGTTCCAACTATACCCAGATTAGTTATACAGCCCAGTTTAGTATTGAGATTATAATAATATTAAAATATTAATGTTATTATAATATTGATTATAGGAAACCGTGATTGCAAGTTACACGAACCTCGAACCGACGTGCTACTGATTATCTACTAAACAGTGAGTTTCATGACCCCTCTTTTAAACTGTTTTTACGAACTTTTGGGGTGAAAAACATGTTGTTACATATCTATATATACTCTGAACTGTTTGATGATGGGAATTATCTAAGTGCTAACACACAAAAGTCCCCACTAACACAGTGATTAACTTCGAGCCGGTGGCTTGTGAATAGTACTATTGGTTTGACAAACCCAAATGGAGTCGACACGGTTTTCCGAGACACAAAATCGTTTGCACATGACCATAATTATACAAACACGCTATGTAGTGTTAGCATAGCTACTCGGGGCATGTTGTGGGCGGAAAGGGGGCACAGTGGTTGATTGAGCGTGGGAAATGGAGGCACGCAGCACGAGCAGTCATGGCTTCACTGTAGCTTAGCATAATTATATCATAAACATACAAACAAACGTACTTGTGAACGTACATACATACATACATACTTGCGTATTTACAACTGCGATTGTAAATAAAACAATACGAGCCAAAACAAAACAAACCTAACTTCGCACAGCCGAACCCTTAAGGAAAACGAGCCCGAAACCCTACCCCCGTCCGTCACCGGTGAACGGAAAAGCGGCACGAGACCTGAGGAGAGACCGGTTTCCTAACCTTCATTTCGAAAACGAACGGCTTGAGTTGTAGACAAACCAGATCTGGCCTAAACCACTCGCGAACTAGCGACGTGTGATTTTGGAGTTCGTATCGCATCCCGTGCGAACGATTCCAGGGTTTCGCGTCGCATCTCGTGCGAAGCGATTCCAGGGTTTCGCGTCGCACATAATGTGAAGCGATCCCGAGTTTCGCGTCGCGATCCGTGCGAACTTGTGACATGAGAAATGCCCCTCGTCTTCATGGTTGCTGGAGCTTCTGGAGTGGCGACGACAAGGGAACAGCAGTGAGTGGCCGGGGTAAGAGAGCCGGTGGCGCCGGCGAGTGAATTGAAGAGGAAGAAGAAGGGGGCGAGGGGGGGCTCATGGTTAGGCTAAGTAGGGGTGGGTGAAGGGTGGGGGTTTGTATAATAATAATAATAATAATAATAATAATAATAAGAAGAAGAATAAGAATAAGAATAAGAATAAGAATAAGAATAACCATAATAATAATAATAAGGTTAATAATAATAAAGAGAATACTTGGATGCTAAAATTAAGCAAAACCCGAACCCGACACCCGACTCGTCCAGCGAACCCGAACCCGTTTAAAGACGTTAACTTATAAACGCATGAAGAATATGAACTAATAATGAAACAAGAATAATATATATGTAAATAACGATAATAAATAAGGATTAAAATATATTAAATTAATATGAACGGCTAAGGAAGAATACATGTCGGTTCAGTTAGCTTAAGAGTTAACTCCGTTAACTCAAGAAAATAAATGGCAAACAAATATAGAAATTAATGTGTGTACGTTATTAACAGTTAGTCGAGCACAGTTGAAGGGACGCATTATGATTAATTCAGAAAGGAATCGTCTACAGGTGAGTTCTAGCCCCTTCTCTGTGTCACATTTTTCAGGGCTGTGTGCATACTACGATGTGTTAGATTAATACGCTTACCTTAAATGGTAAGAGTATAGTAGATATAATTGTGTATGTATGTGAAAATCATTGAAGGATTAATTTAGTATGCCCGTAGTTATAAATAAGTATATTATAATTGAAGGATAAAGGTATGAAACGAACGAATGTATGATTGTATGGTTGAACGGTTAGTAAAGGGTTGCGGACCCTACTAATATATTCGAAGAATATAGGGTTGCGGACCCTACTAATATCTTCGAAGAATATAGGGTTGCGGACCCTACTAATATCTGCGAAGAATATGGGGTTGCGGACCCTACTAATATCTGCGAAGAATATGGGGTTGCGGACCCTACTAATATCTGCGAAGAATATAGGGTTGCGGACCCTACTAATATCTGCGAAGAATATATCGGACCCTACTAATATCTGCGAAGTTTATAGGATTAAAGGTTTGTTAAAATATAGAAGGGACGCGTAGGTATTAATTAAAGAAAGTCAGATAAAGTATGGAAGATTGTATGAACGTAGGTATGCATGCATGCATGTATGTATGTATGTATGTATGTATGTATGTATGTATGTATGTATGTATGTGTGTGTGTGTGTGTGTATGTATGTATGTATGTATGTATGTAGAACAGGTAACTAACTAATACGTATCTTCGGACGCGTATTAATAAGTAGGTGGATGCAATGTATGTTAATTAACTAGAACTCACTCAGCGTAGCTGACTTTTAGTATACACGCAGGTGAGTAGAATGAGGCAGGTTGCTTATAGTGGGACACGTGGAAAATAAAAGAAGACTGGCATCAAAGAAAAGAAGAATCACGCGTTATTTATATTTATGTTAAGACTTATGTTATTTCAGTTTAAAGACCAAGTATTTAAGTTATGCAAGAATGATTGACTTTTATTTCCGTGAAATGTTTTAATTAACTCTGATTTTACGAATTATGTGAATGAGTAAATCCAACCAACGAGAAAGTAGGACACCCGGGTCGGGGGCCTTACAGGTTGATATCAGAGCATAAGTTCGAGATAATAAGCATCCTGCATGTTTAGACTCGAATAGAGAATGGGACGTAAAGAAGAAAAGAAAGAAGATGCCAGTCATAGAATGTCGTATGTCACTCAAGCAAACATAATACGTGAGTTTCCTTACGTGTAACGTAGGGATAAGTAAGAGAAGTTATATGAATTGTTAGTGATAGAAATTGCTTGTTTATATTTAAATGTTTGATGCCGTAACTGCTCTAAGTAGAACCAAGCACAAGTAGACTCACGAAAGGAAGTGTATAGGACACGGAAAGTAACGTGAGCAGCTAATCCCAGCTGGCCACTGTTATTACCTGTAGCCTTACTATCTTTGTACTAAATAGTTCCTCACATGATGATGTTTGTGTTTTTCCTTTAGAATTCAAATGGCTGGTACTAAGACTACTGGACAAGGAGGGAGAAATGGACGCCGTGGTAGGCCACATGTTACCCGAGTACCCCCCGAGGAACAGATCATCGAAACTGAGGAAGAAAGGAGCATAACTGTGAGAGAAGAAGAGTATCAGTTAGATCCTGCTATTCAAGCCACGATTACTCAAGCTGTTGCTGCTGCAGTGAAGAATCTCCAATCAAACAAGTCTACTGAAAGCTATACTAAGACTGTGGATGAGACTAGGGAGGATAGTAATAAGGACACTGAGACTAAGGATGAGGCATCTAGTGAAGCTCCTCCTGTGAAGGTTAATGATGGTAAGCGAGGCCGAGGTGGTTGCAACTATAGAACCTTCAAGGGTTGTGACCCACCTAAGCTAACTGGTACCGGTGACGCAATCGCTACTCTTCAGTGGATAACCGCAATGGATGAGGTTATCCGCATTAGCGAGTGCCGTCCCAACCAAGCTGTGGGCTTCGCTACCCAATCATTTGCTGATGAAGCTATGTTCAGGTGGGAAACTGTTGAATAGAGAAAGACCGCCTCTGAAATCAAGGCCATGAGGAGGGATGATCTGAGAGAGATGGCAATGAGGAAGTTCTGTGCTGATACTGAGGTCAAGAAAGCGGAGATGAAGTTTCTGAACTTGAAGGCGGGGAAGATGACACACCGGGAGTACACAACCGAGTTTAACCGCATGTCGAGACTGGTTCCCGAGAAGGTAAATACCGAAGTTAAGAGAATCAAGTGCTATGTTAGAGGACTGCCATCGAACGCCGCACATTGGTCAAGGCGAATGGACCTGCCACTTTTGATTCCGCGGTCGAACTAGCGAAAATGATTTATGCTGACCTGGCAGTGAGTGAAGTGGAGGTAGAGGAGAAGAAAGAGAAGGAGTACCCGGTACCCAGTTGGTGGATTCAAGAGATAAGAAACATAAGGAAGGGGAGAAGATGCCGTGCAAAATATGTGGGAAGATGCACGGTGGGGAGTGTAAATGGGGAACTGGTTCTGATGCGTGCCGCAAATGTGGGAAGGCTCATGGCGGAGAATGCAAGTTGGGATCGAATGCTTGCTATAAGTGCGGTAAGATGGGACACTAAGCCAATGGGTGCGGTGCAAAACCAGCATGTTTCCGATGTGGCAAAACAGGCTACTTGGCGAGGGAATGTACTGAAGTTGGAAACAAGGGAAAGAAGTTGCAGACTTAGAGTCCCCTGTCAATGAATGAAACTGGAGGGAAGAGCACTCAAGAAGGATGAGTTATTTTGTTTAATTATTATATTATGTATAACTTTAAAGATTTCATGTTTACTGTTTAAGTTTAAATTTTAGGCTTATGATTAAATGTGATGATTATGGATTTAATTATGATACGAATGGGTCCTTGTGAATGGCAGTCATGTGATATGTGACCTTAGAATTTGAAGTAAACGGTAGTGTTAGAATAGTATAATGCAATGCCTCTTAAGAGATGAGATGAGACTTATTAAGATTAGGACAACAAGCATATCACCAAGGGCTTCATGGGCGAGCTACCCTGAACAGCTAACACTGAGCACCACTCAGTGACTGCAAGGCCGAGAGTAAGAAGGATAAACCGGCAATCTAGGGAGCTAAGATGGTTCAAGAAAGGAAATGAATGCAAGGGGCGTTAGTTGTGCAATGGCTAAGCAGGTTTTGGGGACGAAACCTTTTTAAAGGGGGGAGATTTTAACGCCCTAATTCCAATAAATAATAATAAACAAATGTTTCAAGTTTTAATTAGTTATAGTATCGTTTGACGTCATTTAATTAATTAAATAATATGTAGATGGTGGATAAGGTTAAAGAGGATAAATGGACTTAAGAATGATTTGAGCCTAAAAGCCTTTGGGCTTTGCCTATTTAAAACCCTAAAACCCTAGATTTCCATCGTTATCATTCCATCATCATCATCATTCCAATCATTGTACACACACACCCATACACAACATAAACCTCCTGAATACAAACATTCCAAATCCAACTCTGTTTATTCAAGATCTAACCTTTAAGGTATGTTTAGAATCTATATTCGTTTATCTTTCTCATCTCATTCCATCTTAAGATTTGATAACAAAGGAACACAAGCCAAAGCAAAACCGACATAAACAAAACAATACGAGCAAGCTACAAATAAATCTGATGATAATAACAACAATAATTGTAGTTGTGAAGTAAGGAAATGCAAGCAATAACAAAATGGTTTAAACGGGGTCAATGGAACCCGGAGCCTCGTAACCGGAAACCCAAACCAGGACCCGAAACAAACCTAACTTCGCACAGCCGAACCTTTAAGGAAAACAAGCCCGAAACCCTACCCCCGTCCGTCTCCGGTGAACGGAAAAGTGGCACGAGACCTGAGGAGAGACCGGTTTCCTGACCTTCATATAGAAAACGAACGGCTCGAGTTGTAGATAAACCAGATCTGGCCTAAACCACTCGAGAACTAGCGACGTGCGATTTCGGAGTTCGCATCGCATCCCGTGCGAAGCGATTCCAGGTTTTCGCGTCGCATCCTGTGCGAAGCGATTCCAGGGTTTCTCGTCGCACGCCATGCGAAGTGCTCCCAAGTTTTGCGTCGCAATCCGTGCGAACTTGTGACATGCGAAATGCCCCTCGTCTTCATGGTTGCTGGAGCTTCTAGAGTGGCGACGGCAAGGGAACAGCAGTAGGTGGCAGGGGGTAAAAGAGCTGGCGGCGCCGGCGAGTGAATTGAAGAGGAAGAAAAAGGGGACAAGGGGGGCTCATGGTTAGGCTAGGTAGGGGTGGGTGAAGGGTGGGGGTTTATATTATAATAATAATAATAATAATAATAATAATAATAATAATAATAATAAGGTTAATAATAATAATAATAATAATAATAATAAGATTAATAATAATAATGACAATAATAATAATAATGATAATAAGGTTAATAATAATAAAGAGAATACCTGGATGCTAAACTTTAGCGAAACCCGAACCCGAGACCCGACTCGTCCAGCGAACCCGAACCCCTTTAAAGACGTTAACTTATAAACGCGTCAAGAGTATGAACTAATAATGAAACAAGAATAATATATATGTAAATATGATAATAAATAAGGATTAAAATATATTAAATTAATATGAACGGTTAAGGAAGAATACATGTCGGTTCGGTTAGCTTAAGAGTTAACTCCATTAACTCAAGAAAATAAATGGCAAACAAATATAGAGATTAATGCGTGTTCGTTATTAACAGTTAGTCAAGCACAGTTGAATGGACACATTACGATTAACTTAGAAAAGAATCGTCTACAGGTGAGTTCTAGCCCCTTTTCTGTGTCACGTTTTTCGGGGCTGTGTGCATACTATGATGTGTTAGATTAACCTTAAATGGTAAGTGTACAGTAGATATAATTTTTTATGTCTGTGAACATCATTAAAGGATTAATTTAGTATTCCCGTAGTTATTATTAAGTATATTATAATTGAAGGATAAAGGTATAAAACGAACGAATGTATGATTTTATGGTTGAACAGTTAGTAAAGGGTTGCGGACCCTAGTAATATCTGCGAAGAATATAGGGTTGCAGACCCTACTAATATCTGCGAAGAATATAGGGTTGCGGACCCTACTAATATCTGCGAAGAATATAGGGTTGCGGACCCCTACTAATATCTGCGAAGAATATACGGTTTCGGACCTCACTAATATCTGCGAAGAATAAAGGGTAGCGGACCCTAATAATATCTGCGAAGTTTAAAGGATGAAAGGTTCATTAAAATATAGAAGGGACGTGTAGGTATTAATTAAAGAAAGTCAGATAAAGTATGGAAGATTGAATGAACGTAGGTATGCATGCATGTATGTATGTATGTATGTATGTATGTATGTATGTATGTATGTATGTATGTATGTATGTAGAAGAACAGGTAACTAATTAATACATATCTTCGGACGCGTATTAATAAGTAGGTGGATGCAATGTATGTTAATTAACCAGAACTCACTCAGCGTAGCTGACTTTTAGTAAGCACGCAGGTGAGTAGAATGAGGCAGGTTGCTTAGAGTGGGACACGTGGCAAATGAAAGATGATTGGCATCGAAGAAAAGAAGAATCACGCATTATTTATATTTATGTTAAGACTTATGTTATTTCAGTTTAAAGATAAAGTATTTAAGTTATGTAAGAATGATTGACTTTTATTTCCACGAAATGTTTTAATTGACTCTAATTTTACGAATTATGTGAATGAGTAAATCAAACTAGCGAGAAAGTAGGGCACCCGGGTCGGGGGCCTTACAATAAGATATGCGTTCTTGTGGACTTATGCATTGAATACACTACACAAAATATATATTTGACATTTTAAGCCTTATACAATCATATCTAATATATCTAAGACCCTAGTAATAGACATTATGCTCTAACAAATGTTTTCACCACAAGAAGTTTTCGAAGTTGTCGATCGCGAACTCGAATCCAAAGATAAACCGTCCACATAGGTACCACCAGCCTTGGAATTAAAAGAACTACCAACTCACCAGGAGTATGCTTTCTTAGAAAGTAATTCCCAACTCCCTGTGATTATCTCGGCCAACTTATCAATTGACGAGAAGAAAAAGTTGCTCGGTGTTCTTACACTTCATAAGAAAGCCATCGTATGGAAGATAATTGATATCAAAGGCATCAGCCCTTCGTTCTGCACTCACAAAATCCTCATGGAGGAAGACTACAAACCTGTAGTTCAGCATCAAAGGCGTCTAAATCCCAACATGCAGGATGTCGTGAAGAAATAAGTAATCAAACTCCTTGATGCAGGCCTGATCTACCCTATCTCTGATTCACCTTGGGTAAGCCCGGTTCAAGTTGTACCCAAGAAGGGAGGAATGACTATGGTAATGAACGAGAAACATGAACTTATACCAATGAGAACCGTCACAGGCTGGAGGGTATGCATTGATTACCGCAAGCTTAATGACTCTACAAGGAAGGATCATTTTCCACTCCCTTTCATTGATCAAATGCTCGAACGTTTATCTAGGAAAATGTTCTATTGCTTCCTTGACGGGTTTTCTGGTTATTTTCAAATTCCCATTGCTCCTTAAGATCAAGAAAAGACTACATTCACATGCACTTATGGCTCATTTGCCTACCGGCGAATACCCTTTGGGCTGTGCAATGCACCTACTACCTTTCAGGGTTGCATGGTAGCCATTTTCCATGAGATGATCAAGCACTCAATGGAAGTCTTCATGGACCATTTTTCAGTTTTTGGAGACTCTTTTGAGCATTGTCTTAATAATTTGGAGAAAATGTTGACAAGATGTGAAGAGGTGAATCTTGTTCTTAATTGGGAAAAATGTCATTTCATGGTTCGTGAAGGCATTGTTCTCGGTCATAAGATTTCCCAAGCTGGACTTGAAGTTGATAGAGCAAAAATCAAAACAATTTCCAAACTCCCACCTCCAACGTCTGTCAAAGCAATTAGGATTTTCTTGGTCATGCGGGTTTTTACCGCTGCTTCATAAAAGATTTTTCAAAAATCACCCGACCACTTACCCATATCCTTGAAAAAGATTCACCATTTGCTTTTTCTGAAGATTGCTTGAAAGCATTCAATCATTTGAAAGAAAAACTTGTCAATGCTCCAATCAGGGTTGCTCCAGATTGGACATTACCATTCGAAATCATGTGTGATGCAAGCGATTTTGCTGTAGGAGCGTTTCTAGGCCAAACAAAAGATAAGCATTTTCACCCAATCTACTACGCTAGCAAGACTCTCAACGATGCACAAGAAAATTACACAACCACCAAAAAGGAGTTGTTGGCAGTAGTGTTTGCATTTGTCAAATTCTGCTCTTATATTGTTCTTTCGAAAACCATAGTTTACACCGACCATGTAGCCATTCGATATCTTTTCAACAAGCAAGATGGAAAGCCTCGACTCATCCGTTGGATCTTGCTGCTTCAAGAATTTGATAATGAAATTCAAGACAAAAGGGGTGCAGAAAATGTTGCCGCTGATCATCTTTCACGTTTGGAGTGCTCAGCTTCACACAAACCACTGGGTCTCACATAAATGGCAATTTTTCCATGAGGTTCTTATGCACATTCAAACAATTTTGAAAGAAGATGAAAATGAATGCCCCTGGTTTGCTAATGTGCTAAAAGTAGTCTAATAAAAACACGCTAATCTAGACACTAAGTAATAAATTCTAGACTCTTAACTAAACTAAAACTACTAACCGACAAGTGAACCGGTCGACTCTAGTACAGCTAAGTAAGTCCGGATATCGAACCCACAAGACTCTTTTAATTACGTAAACTAGCTAAATTAGACTCAACTACAGACACAACTATCTATTATTTGTTTAGGGGGGGTTTACTAATAAACTAATTTTAAACTAATTAAGAAAACTAAAGACGACTAAACTTAGAAATTGGTCTTAATTCAAATGATGATGAGATAACTACCTAGGCTGGAATCCCCTAAATTTCAGTTGTTAATTAATCGGGAAAATATTTAGTTATGGACTGGGATCGTAAAATAGACACCTAAGAGAAAACCCGAACAGGACCCTTGACCCTTCTCAAGAGACACCTATGGGTTTCTAATAAGTTTTAACGCACACCAGTATTAAAAATCAAGTTTCCTTATAGTCACCTAATTATTATGACTTAGTTCCTTTATACGAAATCCTACCTTACAGCGAGAAAATCAAAGGTAGTTTAATATATTTAATTGATTCAATAGACAATAATTAAATAATCAAACCTAGACGAACTCCTTACGAAGAACTAAATCTAGCAAGATCATATAATAAAGATCTATCAATAACCTAGCACTTTACAGATTTAGGTTAGCAGTACACTTAGGTTTATTTAATTATTAATTATTATTCCTATGATCTAATCGCGAATCAATCATAAAATAGTCAAAAACACAAAGTAGATGACCTAATAGCAACCTATCATAATGACAAACAATAATCAAGGCAACTATGAAATAATAACAATTAATCAAACAATCCTAAATATCCATACGCATCAATTTAATATAATTAAACCTTTTACTAAATCATAAAACCATAACGATAAATAAATCCCAAATCGAAACACAACGTCAAAATAGGTTCATCATAAGCCTAGGTAGTCTATTATGTTAAGCCTAACATCTTAGGTTTAAACAAAACAATCAAATAAGAATTCATAGCGGATATAAAAGAAAACAGAAGATAAAACCCGTGTTCTTCGTATTCAACCAATTTGAATTATAGTTATTATTTTTATAGTTGTTCCCGTTTGAATTATTATTTCTATTAAATGCATTAGGAACCCTATTTTGTCCTCCTATGAATTCTACCTGCTCCTGACCCACCAATGGACAATCTAAAGTCCCATGCCCTCCTCTACACAACTCGCACTTATCTACCTTAGCCTTAAGTTTTTTAATCTCACTAGCTAGACTCTCTAAGGCAGTTGCCACACTAGTATCCTCCGACGGATGAGGGTGTACTAGTGACGGGATTTGAATTCCCATTTACGTGGCTTTTTAGCAGACTCGGATTGCGCAAAACTTTCAAACAATTCATTACACTTAACTACACTTTTCTTATCCATTAAATTACCTCCAGCAGCAGTGTCGAAACGAGCCTAAGTCTCATATGTCAGCCCATTTGTAAAACTTCTCAACAAGTGCCCACGGAGTAAGACCACGCTGTGAACAACGAGCTAGTAAACCCTAAAAGCGCTCACAAGCTTGACAGTACGGCTCATCCGGCTCCATGTGGAAGGAGTAGATCTGATAACGGAGGCGAGATGCCTTGGCAGGTCGGAAGTATTTCTTCAAGAAAGTGGTAAGCAACGCCTCCTAAGCAGTGAATGCTCCAGCAGGTTGCGAATCGAGCCAAGTAGCGGCACGACCTGTAAGTGAAAACGGGAACAAATGGAGAAAAATGGCGTCTTCATTAGCACCTTGCAAATTGAACTTTCCGAGCACACGGGTGAGACGGTTGATGTGCGCTGGTGCGTCCTCATCGTCACGGCCATGGAATAGATTACTCTGGATGAGATTGGTTATGACATAAGAGGGAATCTGCCAGGAATTAGGGTTGTCGATTATGGGGGTGATGATGGGCGAGTAAACTCCGGTGAAACCCTCGAAAGCTTGTTGGTAAATAGTTAAGTTGTTGGCCATTTGAATATCAGGAATGGTTATGGGACTCGACGGCAGTGAACTGTGTGGTGATGACTTCGGTGAAGAATCTATGATGACTGATGATGACGAACGGGCTTCTGACTTTAACGAAATTGGTCCTTGTGAATGAAGATGTGGCATAAACCTGATAAACACACAAGACCAACTGAGTAGACTCTATGTAAATACGAAAATAAAACTAAGAACAAATAAAATAAACTAGACTTAAAATTAAACTAAAATTAATTAGACTCCTACGACTCAAAGGCAAAACAAGTAGCACGTATGTAGCAGATAAATCTAATCAAAGCTAATAACGCAATCGCCAAGAGTCCCCAGCAAAGGCACCAAAAACTTGATGTGCTAAAAGTAGTCTAATAAAAACACGCTAATCTAAATACTAAGTAATAAATTCTAGACCCTTAACTAAACTAAAACTACTAACCGACAAATGAACCGGTCGACTCTAGTACAGTTAAGTAAGTCCAGAGATCAAACTCACGAGACTCTTTTAATTACGTAAACTAGCTAAATTAGACTCAACTACAGATACAACTATTTATTATTTGTTTAGGGGGGGGGGGGGTTTACTAATAAACTAATTTAAACTAATTAAGAAAACTAAAGACGACTGAACTTAGAACTTGGACTTAATTCAGATGATGATGAGATAACTACCTAGACTAGAATCCCCTAAATTTCAGTTGTTAATTAATCGGGAAAATATTTAGTTATGGACTGGGATCGTAAAATAGACACCTAAGAGAAAACCCGAACAGGACCCCTGACCCTTCTCAAGAGACACCTATGGGTTTCTAATAAGTTTTAACGCACACCAGTATTAAAAATCAAGTTTCCTTACGGTCACATAATTATTTATGACTTAGTTCCTTTATACGAAATCCTACCTTACAGCGCAGAAATCAAAGGCAGTTTAATATATTTAATTGATTCAATAGACAATAATTAAATAATCAAACCTAGACGAACTCCTTACGAAGAACTAAATCTAGCAAGATCATATAATAAAGATCTATCAATAACCTAGCACTTTACAGATTTAGGTTAGCAGTACACTTAGGTTTATTTAATTAATAATTATTATTCCTATGATCTAATCGCGAATCAATCATAAAATAGTCAAAAACACAAAGTAGATGACCTAATAGCAACCTATCATAATGACAAACAATAATCAAGGCAACTATGAAATAATAACAATTAATCAAACAATCCTAAATATCCATACGCATCAATTTAATATAATTAAACCTTTTACTAAATCATAAAACCATAGCGATAAATAAATCCCAAATCGAAACACAACGTCAAAATAGGTTTAACATAATCCTAGGCAGTCTATAATGTTTAGCCTAACATCTTAGTTATAAACAAAACAATCAAATAAGACTTCACATCGGATATTAAAGAAAACGAAAGAAAACAGAAGATAAAACCCGTGTTCTTCGTATTCAACCAATACGCGCACCACCAGATGATTCTTCAACTCTAAAGCCTTCAAAAGTTGCAATCCTAAGCCTTAGAACTCCCAAAATTTGTATGGCTCTTCAGGTTATGATTATGGTTAAGTTTATGGGTGTTTATATAAACTTTCAAGGCCCATAAACTTAAAATTAGTAGAAGATTCTTGAAATCTGTGCCCATAAACTTAATATTTGTAGAAGATTCTAGAAAACTAAGCCCAAAGTGCCGCGCAACGGGCCTTTTCCCATTTTGCTTGTTTTCGCTCTCTTTTTGGCATGATTGAAACCTGGAACCTAAAATATTCAAATAAATTAGTAATATACAAGTTCTAATTAAAACCGAATGAAAACTAATAAAATATTATATAAAAGGTACACGGGATTTATCTGCATTAAGCATTATATCATTTGCCGATTATGCAAACTATTTAACATGTGGTATCATGCGAAAAGGTTTAACACACCAAAAGCGTAAAAAAATCTTTTCTGATCTCAAGAATTATTTTTGGGAAGATCCATACTTGTTCAAAATTAGGGAAGATCAGATTATATGTAGGTGTGTTTTTGGAAACGAAGCCATGAAAATTCTTAAACACTGCCATGAAGGACACACTGGAGGACATCATAGTGTAACCCTCACAGTATAAAAGGTCTTTGATTCAGAATTCTTTTGGCCCACGGTGTTTAAAGATGCCCAGACCTTGATCCAAGCTTGTAATGCTTGTCAAAGAACCGGGAATATTTCATTTAGAAACGAGATGCCTCAAAAGAGCATTCAAGTTTGTGAAATATTTGATGTGTGGGGAATTGACTTCATGGGACCGTTTCCAAGTTTTTTTGGGAACCGATACATTCTAGTAGCGGTTAACTAGGTTTCCAAGTGGGTTGAGGCACAATCCCTCCCCATTAATGATGCTAGAGTTGTTGTCAAATACCTTAAAATGTTGTTTTCAAGATTTGGTACCCTGAAAGCTTTAATCAGTGATCGAGGGATCCACTTTTGCAATGCCCAAATGGAAAAAGCTTTGTCTCGATATGGAGTGCACCATCGATTCTCAACACCATATCATCCACATACTAGTGGACAAGTTGAAGTCATAAACAGAGGCATCAAAACAATTCTTGAGAAAACAGTTGGCTTGAACCGGAAGAGTTGGGCCAAAAGGCTTGACGATGCTCTTTGGGCTTTTCGCACTACTTACAAAACACCCATAGGCACAACACCATTTAAACTTGTGTATGGGAAAGCATGCCATCTACCTGTTGAGCTTGAGCATAAAGCTTATTGGGCTTTAAAAACTGTGAATCTCGACTTTGCATGCGCAAGTGAAAGCAGATTTATTCAAATCCATGAACTCGAAGAGTTAAGAAATCAAGCCTATGAAAATTCATCACTTTACAAGGAAAGGACAAAAAGGCAGCACGATGCTCGCTTGTAGGACCACAAGAAATTCCAAGAGGGTAATCGTGTTTGCTATACAACTCCAGCCTTCATCTATTTCCAGAAAAGCTAAAAACCCGTTGGTCAGGCCCATACTTGGTAAAGAAGGTTTTTGATTACGAGACTGTGGAAATCAAAAATGAGAATGGCCAGTCGTTCAAAGTTAATGGTCATCGTTTAAAGCTCTACATCGATGGACAAACTGGAACCGCCTCAGAGGTGATTTGTCCTCCATCCCAAGAACCCTTGAAAGGAAGATTCAGGTCTAGCCAAGAACCTTAACCAAAAACTTGGCACTTACACATAGTTTTTGCTAATAATAATAATAATAATAATAATAATAATAATAATAATAATAATAATAATAATAATAATAATAATAAAATCGGAAAATGTGTAGATGATTTTCAGCATTTTTTGGGTACTAGTTGTTTCACGCCCAGTGTAGACATCATATTATCTTATTTTTATAGCTTTTACCTTTTTATTGTTTGTTTGGATGGTTGTTGCTTCTTTCGTTGGAACGTCTACCTGGAAGACAATTGTGGATTTCGGACACAACCCAAGGCCGCCGGAATTTAGGGGAGTTACTTTTCATCCTTTCCCTACATGTTGTATTGCATTTTTATATATCTTTTCACATTGAGGGCAATGTGAGATTCAAGTGTGGGGAGGGGTTTACTTGAACTTTGTTTTGTCTAAAAAAAATCTCTCTAAATTATAATTTTTGTGTTAAAAACAAGAAAGAAAAAAGCAAGTTATAATAAATAATAAAATAGAAGACCGTTAAGCTTTTAATGAATTTTTGACAAAACCAAGGGTTAAGGTTGCATTTCGAAAAGCGCTCGTACAAACCAACCACCGAATCAACTATAACTTATTGTGAAAACTGAAAATATGATTTGTATTTCTTGAGAAAAATTTATGCAAAATGTGGCATTTATACCTAATCCTGCTGTTTCCGTGAGCGAAGTTTCAAGCCTTATTACAAGATATCATCGCTTATGTTTTTGGCGGATTGAGTGAGTCACTTGTTTCTTGTGATTTAGAACTTGTTTTGAGCATACTTTTTGAGATCCGAACGAAACGTTGTATAAAGAGGGAGGTAATATATGGCCTACCCAAACCTTCCCTCAAACACCATCACAAGCCACATTAACCATACTCCAAATAAACCATCCCTTTTACCCAACACAAAATCATCTAGCCATATAAACCCTTTCAACTTCAAACTATTTTGCTTCATTTTTATTTCAAGATCACTTTCAAGAAGACCAACGACGATCAACACATATATTTCAATTGTTGGTCACTACTTAGATGTAAAAAAAAATTATTATAGATCACCAAACACAAACGGTGATGAAAGGAGAAAATTGTGTGAACTCAAAAAGCATGAAAGATTTATCACAGCTCCGGATCAATTTATATTTGTCTGTAAATACTTTTCTTTTAAACCTATAAACCTCATACCAACAAACCTTCCACGCACCATCCATACATTCACCAAAACCGAACACCAACATATACTACCTCCCTGTTTATGCAAACATTTCAACAAGTGGGTGGAGAATTGATCCCTCGACAAGCTTATTTTTCACAAGTCACATTTTGACATAAATGTTCATATACATACAACATTACATGTATGATCAGATATAAAACGAGTGTGAGTGAACATTGTGAGAATGTGTAGTTCTGCATAAAAAGAAACTCATAAATACAAACCATGTTTTCCTATGTCACCACATATATTCATACGATCCCTGTTGGTTGTGTTGTTCTAGTGTCTTTCTTCGAGGCCACCTTAACTTTTTGGGGATGTTATAGTTACGGTCTTGTTATCATTTACCATTTGGAGATTTTTCATGTTTAGCTTGCTTGAGGACAAGCAAGGTTCAAGTGTGGGGATATTTGATGTACACAAAATTAGACATCTTTTATACATCAAATACGCTCCAATCTTTGTTATTTCTTGGGAATTTTAGTTAGAATTGATACTTAACTTGTTTAATTTAAATTTCCATGGATAAACGAACCAATAAACGAGAAACGAGCACTTTCTAGAAGGAAAGGCAGTGAAATAAAAATCCAGACGCTCAGCATGCCCCATGCCCAGGAAGGCACAGCCCTATGCTGCAGTTAGACACAGCCCGATGCCCAGGAAGACACAGCCCTATGCCTAACGTGACATAAGCAAGATGTACTTTTGACTGGTGAAGTGGACAGACACGCCCCATGCTTCAATCAAGCACAGCCCTATGCTGCAGTCAGACACAGCCCGATGCCCAGGAAGACACAGCCCTATGCCTAATGTGACATAAGCAAGATGTACTTTTGTCTGGTGACGTGGACAGACACGCAGACACAACCCTATGCTTGGTTAGGCACAACCCCATGCCTAATGGCATGTGTAAGATGTACTATTTGTCTTGTGACGTCACGAGGCATGCCCCGTGCTTTGATTTGGCATAGCCTTATGTCAAGTACATGCATGTGATCCCATGTGCTCCAAGTACAATAGAATATTATGTCAAAGATTTGGGTATCAGCACAGGGTTGTGCCTCGTGAGGCATGCCCCATGCCTCCTGCAGATTTTGCCTATAAATTGGCGTTTTAAGCTCCATACCAAGACACATCCGAAAATCACACTCAAACCCACCATTCTCACCTTATTATTCTAGAAGTTTGAAGGCAATAAGAAGCTCTTGAAGATCCATACAACATCAAGAAGAAGTTCTAAGCATTCACATAATCATCTAGCTTGGTTAGATTATCTTAAAGTTAATTATGGATGCTATGTTCTTATACTTTGATGTATATTTCATTATTATCATGAGCTAAACTTATCATATCACCTTAACTTATGATGAAACTTGATAACTTTTGATGGTTGAAACTAATATATGATAATTTTATGTTGAAATAATGATTAAGTTCTTGGTTATCTTTTGATGAAATATTGTGTTTAAACAATTGAAAGTAGTATACAAGAATTATAAATGGTATGTCTTGTTATGTTGAAAGAATCTTGATTTTACCATTTATTTATAAATGTTGTTCGTACAACTTTATAACTTTTAATCTAGAAATAGTTAAAATAATTCTTGTATGCTAACATGAAAATTGGTTAAACACATATCCTCATGTTTAGATTTGAAAAGATTGAACATTTGTTATGAATTGATATTCTTGTTAAGTAATATTATAAGTATTTTGTTAAAACAACTATTTTGATATTACACTTGGGTTGAAAATTCATAAATTAAATGAATACTTGAACTTTGTCTAATTTAATCAACCATAGGTGGATTAGGTGTTTTTCATGTGATCTTTCCAACCGGTTGTTAGATTTGAGTTTCTTAATGATAAGCTATATCCTTAAATTTCAACATAAAGGCTCACTTACAATTATGATTTGAGGTGATTAGTTTGTGTAATTCATACTAGTTTTCTAAAAATCAAAGGAATAGTTATCTATAACTAGAAACTACTCTTTATCATAAAAAATATATAAGTGAATTTATCAAATATTAAAGATTACCATCATTGAAAATCAAGTGGATTCTAAAGTTAAGGTGATAGCTTTTAAATCTTGAATCTTCCCATTATCATTTTTTACTCACTTTAAATTATTGTTCTAAGTCACTTTAAAATTACTTTTTAAAAAAAAAAAAAGACTTTTAAGATCATTTCTTATCGTTATTTTAATTTCAAAGATTTGATATTAAGATTTACGTGTCCACAAATTGATACCCGGTTCTTACCGCGACTATATTACATATACCATTGGTACCTTTGCCATTTGTGTGTGTTTTATTAAGTTTAGGTGAAAACCATTTTTAAAACCCGATTTAGTGTGAAAAATAATCAAATATTTATATATACACTGCACGCACATCAGTTACATATAGACATAAAATTAAATTGTCTCAACAAACAACCATGATAAGAGTCATAAAATTACCACCACCCACCTGTATTCCCCAATGCCCCATTCTGCTAATACCACTACTAATCAGTTGCCCGGGTGTTTCGGGTCAAAAGGACCCCATAGTCGGTCCATGCGGTCACCCAAGTAACGAATATCCCGCCTCATCTCCGCGTAGTCAGCAGCACGCTGTGTGTTAGATATTGAAATATGACTGGTCAACCTGTCAATAGAGGCGGAAGTGTTAGTGTAGTAGCGTTCAATAAAATTATGCAGCCCCTCAAATGAATACGGGTTAGGCTGCGACGAGCTAGCACCAGCGAATGATGATCTTAGGCTGCCAGGATGGGAATAGGTGCGACGACGGGCCTGTCGTGGTGGTGATCCTCCTTTCCTCTCCGGTATGTCCTATAGAGTCAACTCAGCGGGATCTTTAGTATCCCAAATCTAGTTGTAGGCATTCTGGAATAACCACTGTGGCGGATCCCTAGCGATTTGTTAGCCATACCCATACTCATGCAAAGACCGAGATCGAGAGGTACTGACTTTGGGCTTCGGGTTCCTTCCAGATATGCCTGATAGGTTATGTAGAGCATGTAAATCCACGACCCTCCAAAGATCGGTGTTTTGGGCTTCTTTGCACCTGCATTTGTCTTGAATAATTGGCAAAAAAGATAAGTTATATTTCATGGAACATTATTTTTAATGCAATATAAAGCCCAAAGATCTTTCAGGTTCATAACCCCCTCGCTCTGGCCACGCTGAGTGATACTGTGGCTCGGTAGACGGTGAATATAGCAAAAAAGCGGGCCGCAAAGGGTGGTGCTCTTGGTGCTGCTTGTATTGTACCCTTCATCCCCGTAACTCAACTATGTCCATGCTTCCATTCTTGTGTTACCCGGTTCTGTGGCTTCTTGATCATTTTCATCAAAAAAAGGTGGTCCCGGCATTAAACCACATCGCTATGTCTGTTTCCTCGACGGTATAGATTCCCATATCAACCCCCAACTAAGTGACCTAAGTGGTATACCACACCCCCTGATTATGAATTGAACCCCTTCATCATCCCACATCGAGTCGTTTTGTTTTCATTGACAAAGATGCTTGGAATTCTTTTGTTAACACAGTCAAGGTTCTTCCCTTGCAACCGAACACACGGGCCCATGGTCCCATTACAAGGCTGTTATAACGTTCCAGCTGGTTGACATCCTATCTTTGCACGCGTAAAAGTTGGGTACTGGTTCCCTCTCAGTCATATACACGAGCCTTTCTTGAGCAATGTCGTCCCTCCGAGTTTGTTCCGGAAATATGGGAAATGCGTGGTAGTCGTCTCCAATCTCAACCATCCTGGAATATGAAAGAAAATTAGTGAAATATGTACTAAACAGAAAAAGAAATATGGAATAGAGAGCAACGCACGCCCGCGTGCTTTCGGAAGCGCGCCCTCGTGCTGCAATGTTTTGATAGTAGAATGCATATCTTCATGTCTACCACGAAAATGACATTTTTTTTGTTTTTCTTCGCGTTTCTCACTTGTTTCGTTGTTTGAGGTTGGAATATACCTGAAAATAGAAATTAACGCAATAAGTAATTATTTGAACTAGATAATATGAATATGCAGTTTTGGAGATTATTTGATGCTTAAAAGATGTATATTTTTATATACATCATACACAAGCTTACAAAGCAAGAAAATCGAGGCAACATAGGACGCCGCGCCACGTGGCCAAAAACCTTATGCACGTCGCATGAGGCGGCGTGGTGAATTTTTTGTGT
This sequence comes from Bidens hawaiensis, assembly GCF_021521415.1. Classification (NCBI taxonomy): domain Eukaryota; kingdom Viridiplantae; phylum Streptophyta; class Magnoliopsida; order Asterales; family Asteraceae; genus Bidens; species Bidens hawaiensis. The sequence continues at coordinate 373,977 of NW_027504869.1, forward strand.
TTTGTATTTTGGGAGCAAGTCGCATCCCATGTTCAGGTCTCCCATGCTTTCCACGTGACACGAAGAACCTAATTCCAGAAAGTTCCGTCGTTTGCAAGGGTTTGGAGACCAAAATACCTATTTAAACATCATTAACATTAACCCTGACTTAACACACGAATCAGAAGCTGCCAGAGACGAATATGAGAGTCAATATTTAGCATTTTGGAGCTTTTGGAAGTTGACGTTCATCCGGTGAAGTGCTAAATCAAGAGGGATTGAAGTCTTACGGATTTTATCATCTTTAATGTTTTGGTTTCTATTTTAAATTTGATGTTCACCATGATTCTTATTATTGTTTTGTTTGATTTTCGATGCTAGGCTAAACTTATAGACTGCCTAGGTTTATTGATGAACCATCGTTGATGTTTGATTTTTTTTGGATTATTGCTTTTGTTTATGGGTTTATGAATCAGTAAAGAGTTTGATATTATTTATTCGATGCATATGTGTGCTTGGTTTTGTTTTATGAGTTTTATTGTTTCACAGAGTCTTTGGTAGTTGTTTCATATAATAGGATTCTGTTAGGTCATTAACTGTGTGTTCTTGACTAGTTTATGATTATTTATAATAAGATCATAGAAACACTATTATTAATCAAATAAATAAAAGTGTGTTGCTAATCTAAAAAGTTGTAAGGTGATAGATTATTTGATAGGTGTTTGTTGATTAAATTGCTAGATTTAGTTCTTCGTAAGGTGTCAGTCTAGGTTTGATTTATCAGCTTTGTCTATTGATTCGAATGAATTTATTAAACTGCCTTTGTTTATTGCGTTGCAAGGTAGGATTTCGTTTAAAGGTACTCGTTCATATTAATTGGATAACTGTAAGAAGTCTAATAATAAACCTAGCTTTTTAAGAACTTAATAGAAATCAATAGGTGTGTTCTTGAGAAGGTTCAGGGGTCCTGTTCGAGTTTTCTTTAAGTGACTATATTATGATCCTAGTTCCGCAACAAAGCATTTTCCGATTAATTGATAACTGAAACTTTAGGGATTCTAACCTAGGTGGTTTGTCATCATCATCTAAATTAAATTAATCAAATTGTCTTTTGTTTATTTTACTTGTTTTTCATAATTAGTTTAAATTTAGTTTTCAATACAACCCCCGTTAAAATAATAGTAATTAATTAGTCGTGTCAGCCAGTTGAGTCTAATTAGCTAGTTTACGTAATTTAAAGAGTCTTGTGGGTTCAATATCCGGACTTACTTAGCTTTACTAGATTCGATCCGTCAGTTGCCGGTTAGTAGTTTAGTTGAGTTTTAGAGAGTCTAGAGTATAACTAAGTGTCTGTTTTAGGTTAAATAAGTTAATAATTATCATACTACTTTTAGCACATCACCTAGCAAGGTTTTCAACGAAGCAACATCATCAAGCGTATAATATACTATCATATTTCATTATGCGTATAGTCAAAGGAGAGTGTTATGAATGCATCATAATTGAGTGACTTTCCACATGAATAACCTCTACCTATTCATTATTTTTATATTAAAGTTGTAGCCCTATAAACAATGGCTCTTATATATTGAATTGAACACACATCTAAATGAATAAGAAACCTCTCTATGATATGTTCCTAATAAGTCGTTACGCAACAATTAGTAATTCATATTTATTTTTTAATTGTTTTGTAGGGGTAAAACGATAATTTCACGCCCACATAATTGAGAAATTTAACAACGTTAGCTGCCAATGACTATCATAGTTACAAAGTTCATCTCTAGATCACCTTAATAATAAATTTGCTACTATTAGGATCAAGTCTACACTTAGTTAAGTTTGAGGATAAAAAATGCGGTATCTGCCAACATGTAGTCCTAATCAATGAAAAACAGAAGTCAAGCACATGGAGAAGGAAAGTTATGACCCTGTTACACAAATAACTAAAATATGATTTTATACCTGTATCAAGTGACGAAATAATATATCCGTAAATAAATACCGAATTCTAAAATCTTGATACCTATAATAGTACTATAAATTATAAATATACGGGGTTCACCTATTGAGAAATTATAAAGAATTTCCCAAATCTATAATATATATAAACAAAGACCCTAAAATCCTACGTGTCGCGATGTGGTCGCTACCCTCTTTTATGGAAGCCACCAGATTGTTTGATTTTTAAATGAAGTTCTCTCATTGATTTAACTGAAATTCATGGGTATGGGTCTTACCAAAATCAGATAGTTCTTAAACGAGTTATAACATCTCATTAAATTAAAAATTAATCTTACCAATTATTTGATATGAAAATCCTATAAAATAGGGATATACTAAAATTTAATATTCAATTTAAAAAGAAAAGGATATTATTTATAATTAATAAATAATTTTATAGTAAAAAAACATGAGCAGGTCATGGATCACCAAATTCAAATTGGTTTTAAACGGGCTATAACATATTATTTATTTATGAAACCCTTTTATTATCCAACGTTAAGTATATTATTAACTTTCTTACAATAAAAAAAATCTAAATTCAAAAAATAAATATTAAAAAAACGAAAAATGTAAAACAGTCGTTATCTCAAGCCATAAGAACTTTCTTACAATAAATAAAATTAAAATTCAAATATACATATGTAAATATTAAAAACGAATAATATAAAATAACCTGTAAATAAATTATAAATTCATAAATCCACCCAAATCTGAACTCTTAAACCCTACTTCATCCTTCTTCCAAAACCCACTCTTATCCACTTCTTCACACACCACCATGCTCTCTTAACCGTCATAACCACCACTTCACTTCACTTCATTTCCAACAAACCAATGGCGAATTTACTATCTTACCCCCAAACACACCACCTCACCATCACACTCCTCTCCGGCCGCACCACCGCCTTCACCCTCCGCGCCTCCGCCGTGTCTCCGAACACCCGCCGAAAGAAGCAGTCTCAATCTCAATCCCAACCCAAGGACGACGAGTCCTCAATTCTGTCCGCCACCACCACCGAGAAGGGGCTTCGGTTGCTGTTCATGGAGGATTTGATGGAGCGCGCCAAGGGCCGAGACGTCGCGGGCGTTTCTGAGGTTATTTATGATATGATTGCGGCTGGGATTAACCCGGGACCCAGGTCGTTTCATGGACTGGTTGTTTCGTATACGCTCAATGGAGATCATGAAGGCGCGGTAAGTGACAGAGAATTGTAACTTTATGTTTGTGGTATATATGCAAGTACTAGCTTTTGAACCCGTGTATTACACGGGATTTATCAAACGATAAAAATAAAAAAAAGTTTCTTTATTTCAGTTGTGATTCTCAAAATACTTATAATTTATTATAATTTAATGTAGACTTAAAGAAAAAACAAACGGTTAAGTTAATGAAAATTACTAAAATAGCATTGTTTTGGAAATGTCGGGTGTGGATTTGCAAGAAATTTAAAAAATGTGCTAAAGTTGCATAGTTGGTCAAACTTCAGGTTTGAAAATGACTATGCTATAAAATCCACACTATGTTATAACCCGCTTGACAAAATGATTTTGACCCATGACCCATGGATAGCTAGAATGAATGAGATGACAGATTAGAAATTAGGAGAAATGTAGGCTTGACACATAAGCTTTAACATTTCTTTTATTAGTATTGTAAGATAAGACGTAAGATTGTGTAGTTATAATTTAGACATGAATAAGTTTTGAATGTTATTTAATATACGAGTAATTTATTATGTGTAACCTATAAAAGCTTGGTCTATACTTATCTACACACACAGAGTTTTATATAGGTATATTGGTTTTTATTAATCCCAACTATCGTCTTTTGGTCACTACCGGTCCCAAATAACGTATTGGTTGCCGATGGTCCCAACTTTTAACGTATTTATTCCAAATGGTCCGCGACTAACGGAATCCTAACGTCGTTAGTTTCAGGTCGCCGGAAAACTCAAAATTTTCCCCGAAAACTCAACATTTTCGTCCCAAACATCTTGGTAACTTTGTATTAGATCTTTAGGAACCTTTTTCCTATAGTAAAAGCCTCAATTATTGAGGTAGCCGGAAACCCTTGAACCATCGTCGTAATCGGTTGATGGTGCTCAAGTGGTGGTAGTTGGTTAGTGGTGAGTCAATTGGTGGTGGTTGCGGTGTTCAGATGGTGTTTTCCGGCAACAAATTTGACTTTTCCGGCCAAAAACGTTTTTCCGACGACCTGAAACTAACGGCGTTAGGATTCTGTTAGTCGTGGACCATAAGGAACAAATACGTTAAAAGTTGGGACCGTTGGTAGTCAATTCATTAGTTGGGACTGGTAGTGACCAAAAGGCAATAGTTGGGATTAATAAAAACCAATATACCTTTTATAAATAATTTTTCAGATAATTCAAAGATTTTGATGGACTTTGACCACATTTGACCTTTTTTGACCAATTATCACTAAAATTGGTCATTTTGACCGATGTGGGCTGGATTTGGCTGACTACCACATTTAACCAATTATAACAACAATAACACGATCCGATTAAATGAAATCGTATCAGTAAGCCACCTATTAGCTAGTCACAGACTAATTCCAATTTTTACAACCATGCACCTCACAAAAAGAGAGCAGTAGAGTACTAGGTACATGTTAAAGAGTTATATTTATTTGTACTGTTCTGTATTGTAGCATTATTGATATATGTGAAGAGTTAACTTGAATTGTTTTGTATTATAACATTATTTGATATCTGTTAGAGTATATTGAATTGTTTTGTATTGTAACATCATTCGATATTCGCGATAAACCCTTAACACTATATCCACATTCAATCTTTGTCTGTGTGTGCCTTAATTTTGATATCTAATTCCGCACAAACTGTTTATCATTTGTTGAGATCTGCTGAGTTACTCTGTTTTCTTCAAAACAGTTTTGTTGACAACTGAATAATAATCTGTTACTCCGATAACCATAATCATAATCCGTTTACCTTCTCTAAATGCAGATGAACGCATTGAGAAGGGAGCTAAGTGAAGGCCTCTGCCCCCTTCGTGAAACCTTTATCGCGCTAATTCGTTTATTCGGTTCAAAAGGATACGCTACACGTGGTTTAGAGATTCTTGCAGCAATGGAGAAACTAAATTATGATATTCGCAACGGATGGCTTGTTCTTATTGGTAACCAACTCTTTTCCCTCTATAGTCATGCAAAATTTCATAAAATTTGACATTTAAAAAAAAAGTACTGTGACGGTTTAAAGTTTAATAATTGTGATTTATGATCAGGGGAATTTATTAGAAACAATTATTTGGATGATGCCAACAGAGTATTCATGAAAGGTGCTGAAGGTGGACTTAGAGCTTCTGATGAGATATATGATCTTTTGATTAAAGAAGACTGCAGAGTCGGCGATCATTCGAATGCATTAACCATAGCGTATAAAATGGAGGAAGCGGGCCGGATGGCTACCACTTATCACTTCAACTGTCTTCTTAGTTGTCAGGTTAGTTATATATGGTTGTTTTGTGTATGAATGCTTTTTGTATTTGATTTTTGTGCTTGCAGGCGACCTGTGGAATACCTGAAATTGCGTTTGCGACGTTTGAGAACATGATTTATGGGCAAGGTATTTAAAAAACATAATTATCTTTTGGTAATACTTTGAAATTGTTGTTTGTTCTGATCTACTAATAGTATTGCTACATTAACAGATATGTTTATTAAATCGGTTACATCTTTGTATCACAGAGTACATGAAACCTGACACAGAGACATATAACTGGTTAATTCAGGCGTATACAAGGGCTGAATCATCTGACAGGTAATTTGCAGTGTAACACTTTTTAACTGTCTACAGTAGTCAAGTTTTCTGTTATTCTATTGTCTTTTTTTACAGTTATTTATTTCTTCATGTTATGTATTTTCTTCTAATTTAGTATAGAAGATTGTTATAGTTGCTTTATTTTCAGTTAAGTACTAAATTAGTCAGCAATTATTTCCATAAGTAAAATGTGTAGCCAATAGTATTTCCATAATTATAAGGGATAACCGTATTATGTTCAGTTAAATAACTGCTTATTGGCTTTTTCAAAAAGCCATTTTGAAAAGCCAGGATTTGGGGCTTTTAGAAAACAGCTTTTTAACTCTTTCAAAAAGCTAAAATTATAAGGATTTTTGTGATTGCCAAACACTTTCTAATTTATTGGCTTTTTGAAAGCACCAATAAGCCAATAAGTTGTTTTCAAACTCAATCCCAAACATGTTATGAATATACCCATTAAGTTTTAAAACTTAATGTTTCATATTTACCCTTTCCATTGTATTTAATTTATACCATGACCATTGCACCCTTCTTTTCACCTTACACTCAAAAAATACTCATAAAATGTTAATAAATTTGAAAGTGGGTATATAACTATATATGCTGTTATGAGAATCTGCCTAATGGCTCTCTTGAATAAAGGCATTATTTTATTTATTTAGTTGTGTTACTAGTTTTAATAATTCTCTCGTTTTTCAATAACTAAATTTGAAACACTCAGACTATTGTGAACATATAGGGTACAAGATGTTGCTCACCTACTTGGCATGATGGTTGAAGATTACCATCGTGTACAACCCGATGTCAAAACCTATGCGTAAGTCAACTATTCCATCTTTTCTTTTTTTAGTAACCGTGAGTAACGTTTTGAATTTCCGACACGACACCAAAACACGAAACGAAACTAACACAAAGTTCACGGGTTGGATTTCTTCTAAAAAGTTTGTGTCGGTTTCTGGTCGAACCGTGAACATGCTTAGCTAAATGGGCCATGTCCGCTTTTAACCTGTCGGGTTCACAGGTTGACCTGTTTTAACCTTTTTTTTTTCCTCTAAATGTGTTTATGTAATAAGTTAAACTATTAGTGTATTTTTATGCCAATTTTAAAGTTTAAAAATAAATTGGCGTATTTTAAAAACAATTGCTCTAAGAAAATAAAAATAATATATAAATTTATAATTTTAAAGTGTTACTTTAAATACAAAAAAAAAATTAATACAATTCTTTTTCATGTTAAACGAGTCATGTTCTTGTTAACCCATGAGTACATGTGTTATGTTTAGGTTCATGTGGGTTCGTGTCACTATTGATTTACTTAAACTAAAAGCTGTATCATAAATCATTGTAGTATCATTTCAGGCTATTGGTAGAATGCTTTACAAAATATTGTGCAGTAAGAGAAGCTATCCGACATTTCCGGGCCCTCTCAAGAATCGAAGGGGGGATTAAAGTTTTATACAACGAAGGAAATTACGGAGACCCGCTTTCTCTATATCTTCGTGCTTTATGCAGAGAAGGTACAATGTTGATTAGTTGACTTTTGAACCATTCAGTTTTGACTTAATAGTTAATATCTATGCTTTGTTGTCTTTAGGAAGGATTCTTGAGCTTGTAGAAGCTTTAGAAGCTATGGGTAGAGAAAATCAACCAATCCCCGCCCGAGCAATGATACTTTGTCAAAAGTATCGAACCTTGGTTAGCTCTTGGATCGAACCTTTGGCAACGGAAGCCGATGTTGGATACGAGATTGATTACATTGCTAGGTGCGCATACCATAACTTGAGAGTGGGCTCAGGCTCGGCTAGTTTATCTTAATAAGTGGAAATGTTGAGCAGAAGTTCGGCTCACCAAAGGCTCGAGCCAGCTTGTGGTTTGTTGAGCTGGCTTGTTCATTTTTTCTTTTATATATTACACATATTGATATGTATAAAAACCAAAAATACCATTTTGTAAGATAAACGAAATGTGGAATTGTAAACTACAGAATTCGTACTTTCTATGTGTGTGTGTATATATATAAAATAAAACTGGGTTATAATTTGTATTAAAATTTGACCTTTACTTTTAAAATAAAACAAGAACTTTCAATATTAGAAGAATTTCCAATATTAAGAGGTATTTCAATTTTTTTTTAATTCTATTTATTAAAAAATGCCATACGGCTTCAACTTTTGTGTGCATGTGTGTGTGTGCGTTTGGGCTTTAATTTAAATGAGCCAACAAACAAGCCAACAAGTTAGTCAATGAGTGAGCCAGAGCTGACCTTGGTTCGGGATCGGCTCGTTTACAAATGAGCCGATATTTTGCGAGCTGTGAGTTGTGACTTTTTAAACAACCCTAACTTGAGCTAATAATATTTTCAAGATTTCTTCATCTATTTGATAATCTATACTATTTAAGTGGAAAATACGAGAACATTATATTTTAACATGCTAGTAAACTTAGCGGCATGACACTGACCACATACCTCCACCAGATACATAGAGGAGGGCGGGCTAACTGGCGAACGCAAGCGATGGGTCCCACGTGAAGGAAAAACATCGCTAGATCCTGACGTAGCCGGATTCGTGTACAAAAACCCGTTAGAAACCTCATTCAGACAACACTGTCTGGAAAATTGGAGACGATATCACAGAAAAGTGTTACGGGCCCTACGCAGACGAGGCCCGTCACTTTTAGGAGACGCATCTGAATCTGATTATGTTCGGGTCGTTGAGTGGCTATTTCATGTTCTTAAACGACCCAACAAAAACGCATTGAAACCGAAGGCTGCAAGTAAGATGCTTGTACCCGAGTTAATGGAGGAACTTGAAGCACAAGGTTTGCCCACGGATGGTACTCGGAGTGTGCTTTATCAGCGGGTTCAAAAAGCGAGAAGAATTAATCGATCTAGAAATAAGCCACTGTGGGTCCCACCTGTGCAAGAGCAAGAAGAAGAGGTATTCTTTACTTTAGTGCGTGAAAATGGGCAGGTTCTATAACGGGTTGTATGGGCCGAAATGGCTCGGGTCAATTTAGGTTGCTTTTTTATTATTATGGGCAAGCATAAGGATGTTCATGGGTTGGTTTTGGGCTCAAACCGAACTAAAAACCAAAAGTTCAGTTTTTAAGTTTCCGAAAACTGCTTGGTTTTTCAGTTTTCGGTTTCAATTGTTTCGGTTTTTGGTTTAGCTTCAGTTTGGTTATGCTTTATTTATTTTTTTCTTGGTTTTCCTTTTCAGTTTTGGTTCGGTTTCGGTTTTACCATTTGGGCTTGAAATTTTGGGTCGAAAAAATGGCCCAACATAAAGAATTTTGTTCTTAATCTTTTTGTTAACAAATAACAAATTGAGTATTATTATTATACATTGGGTAAAGTATTTGGATTACACTTTATTAAGCTCTTCTAAATTGCTTAACATCTCAAAATAATAAAAATCCATAAATTCTGTTCGGTTTGGTTTTAATCACATGCAAAACCGAAACAGAACCGAACACTCGGCTTTTACGAAAACATAAAACAAAACCGTCGTTTTTTTCGGGTCTTGTTATTTGAGTTTTCTTTGCTGTAGATCGGTTTTTACGGTTTCATCCACACCCTTTGGGTATATTATTGGTATGGGCTGAAACGGGTCGGGTCTATTTGGGTTATCTTTTTTTATAATGGGTCAAACATGTAAAAAAAAGAAAAGGGTTATCTTATTAGCAGGGCAAGAAGAGGCACTTTGGTATCATTATAGTTAATTACCCTTTTAATAATCGTGGCAGTGTCTGACTACGTCGATCCGAATTACGTATTAGATATGGCGGGCCAAGCCAGTATATTAGTGAAAAGGGAAACATATCGAATCGGGTCTTAACAGGTCAAAACTCACCCAAAAAGTTTTAGTTAAAAGGGAAACATACTGATTTGGGTCTTAAAAGGTCAAAAGTCGCCCAAAAAGTATTCTTTATGGTTAACATATTCTAAATCATTAATCACATTAATCAAAATAGATTACTTTTGTAATAATATAAACTTTCTTAGTCATATTTGAAACACTACACAATTTACAAAATTTGGAGAAATATAAAAGTTACTCATAAACTGGTCAATTTTGGTTGTTGTTTTGTCTTTAACGGGCCCATATTAATTACATAAAATTGACGCAAAGAGTACTTCTGATGCATAAAACCTTCTAAGTCAACTAAGTCAATAATTAGACTATTATTGAAATAATATTAATTTTATGATCATTTATGACACCCGAATTAATTTCGAAAGGTTAAAAAATCAGATGAAGTATTTCTGGTCAATTTATTTGAAAATTATACTTGTTGAAAAGCGTTAAACTGGATTACAGGTCAACCTACTTATTAATCGAGCCATGCTCGGGTTGACCCATTTTTTAAATGGGTCGTGTTTGTTTGACCTGTTTAATTAGCGGATCATGTCAGCCAACTTAAAGCCTTTTTATTTTGAGTCGTGTTAGCAATTGCTGCCCCTAAAATTACTTGTTCGGCCCATCACCCAACTGGCTCACTTTTTTTCTTTTATTTTAAATAATAAACCACACATTATATGTTCTTTTATTCAGATTGATGAAGAAATTCAAGAACTAGCATCACGGGTCCGATTAGAAGAAGGCAACACCGAGTTTTGGAAAAAACGTTTTCTAGGAGAAGGTTTAGAAGCCGAACTTGGAATACCAACCGCAATTGAAGCAGAAGCTTCCGAAGTATCCGATAATCCCGAGGATGATGCGAATAAACAAGCAGGTGATGATGATGACGTGGACAAAGAGGAGGTAGTTGAGCCAACTGAAATCCAAGCTGGTGATACAGAAGTGGTTAAGGATAAGGAAGTGGCTGCAAATCCCCTTCAAATGATTGGTGTCCAGTTGTTTAAAGGGCCCGAGACTGCACCCGCTAAATCGAAAAAGTCTGTTAAAAGATTGGCCCGAATTGCTGCAATGGAGGTATGTGATACTCTGAGGTAGAAATTTTGACCCACTAACTTATAAACGGGTTGGTATTTAATGCATAAAACCTGCTGGAACATTTTATTTGAATTGTTGGATAAGCTTTTTTAATCTTATAGGACACATTTTGTTTGGACGAAACATTTCGGGCCAACCCAACCCGTGTCAGAAAACCTGTTTTGACCCATTATGGTTAACTAAGAAAGTTAGCTTAAAAGGAAACAATATGAAAGAGGTCCAAAGTGTATCTTTATTGCATAAAATATCCTAAATTATTTTATGTAAAAATTTAATTACTACTGAAATAAGCCAACTTTTTCAAATGTTATAGGGCATGCTACTTATTTTATGAAAAAATATATTTTTTTTTGTACACGGAATTTCATGTGAACCCAACCCATAACAAAAAATAAGGGGTGCTAAACGGGTCGTGTTCGTGGGGTGGTGGACTGGTGGATCTAAGCTGACACGAACCCGAAAATTGCGTAGACATATTAACCCGAACACGACATGAATTTTCGCTGGTTTGACACAAACTCGACCTGCTTAAGCTGAAATTTTATGTTTTCTATTTTTTTTGCATAAGGAGCAAATGTATATAAAAGCAATTACATTTTGATGACAAACTCTTATGTCAATTAATCTTTTATTTTTAAAGTTTTAGCATAAAATACCCAACTTTACTTACAGAAAACACATTTGATAAATAAAATAAAGGGGAAGGTTCATGTGCATTTTAGTCTTAACATGAGAACGTAGGAAATAATACCAATTTATAAAAAAAATGAGAGCGTGAGAAACAATACCAATCTACATAAACAATTATTTATAATAACAAAGAAAAAAACCTAAAAATTACAACAAAAGAATCAAAATCAAGAACAAACTAATAACAACAAATACCAGCAAATACTTAAATCAGCAAAAGAAAAAATCTAATAATAACAACAAAATATAAATAAGCAAATACTTATAACAACTCATAATCGAAAATTAGCAAATACAAAAAAAAAATAACAACAAACACTTATAAAAATAAACCTAATAATAGCAGCAAATTGGTTCTCACTGTTTTCACGTAAGAATAAAGTGCATTTGATCCTGCTTCATAAAATAAATACTAACTGGGTTAAATGAGTCAACCCACGAACTTACCAGTTTGACATGATCACAACCTGTTTAGCTAAACTTGTGTCAGTGGGTTCAACTCGATTTATAGTAAACTCATTCCCGCTAATTTCGTGTCAAATTATGCACCCCTAACAAAAATGGCCAGTTTTGGCCCGTTCACCAACCCACCCAACAACCCATTTTGACACTAATATTTATTGATATTATATTATGAGCATTATTTTGTAACGGATGTAGAACGATGACGAGGAAGATTGGTTTCCATTGGATATATTGGAGGCATTTAAAGAGTTGAGAAATAGGAAAATATTTGATGCATCCGATATGTACACGATTGCCGATGCTTGGGGTTGGACGTGGGAAATGGAACTAAGGAACACGCCACCTAGACGTTGGTCACAAGAATGGGAAGTAGAATTAGCTGTTAAGCTTATGAAAAAAGTAAGTTCTTTCTATCACAAAATAAATCAACATGGTCAAACGTACCCTACCGACACACTAGTTGTCATGTCATCATTTTGAATAAACTGAAACTTAGGACCAATTAGCCTATAATATGACCTTTTTTTGAAACTTTAATAGTTTTTTGTCAAAAAAGGAAAACAAAATAATTTGAAATGAAAAAAAAAGTTTCGACCAATGCCCGTATTATGATGCCATCTTTTCTTCATTCTTTTTAGGATTTTTTTATTCTTTAATGATGTCATCTAACCTATTGATTTCAGGTAATGGAGTTGGGAGGGAAACCAACGATTGGTGACTGTGCCATAATTCTTCGTGCAGCGATAAGAGCTCCGTATCCTTCGGCTTTCTTAGAAATATTAGGAACAACACATATCCTCGGTTATGTGTTTGGGAGGTATGCTGTAAACTCAAAACATTACTCAGTTATTACAATTATAACTACAATATTTACATTAAAGGGTTAAACATGGAAAAAGTTAAAGAAATAAACAAAAATGGAAATGGGTCAAAGTCTTGTAAATTTGCTAGTTAAAAAGATTCAAATGACTATTTAAATAATAGTCTTTTTACATACATAATTATTTAAATGGCTTCACTTGGGTTTAACCTTTTTGAATCCTTATAATACCTTTTTCATTGTTTTTTAAAGTTTCAAACTCTTTTACAAACTATGCTGATCTTCGCAGTTAAGTTTTGACGATAAGTTCAAACTTTTGCACTTGGTAAACCTGTATTATATATCCCCTCAAAACTGAGTATAATATTATATTTACCGACAAAAAATGGTAATATGATAACCCATTTTCAAATTTATGAACATTTGTACCCTTCTCTTAAGAATTGCATTAGGATATGCGAGTTTGTAGTTAAGGAGAAAAAGAAGGGCATAATTGTCACATTATAAGCAGTATTTAATGAAATGGGTAAAAATGAAATTTGAACTATTTTGAATGGGTGCATTTGATATTACTTTTTTTCTGCTAATATTTTAATTAAATATTTGCCATTTTATATATACATATATATTATTTGTACAACCGAGTATATTATTTAGTTTTTCTTTTCTTTTTTTTTTTCATTCATAAATGCTATATACGTAATTATATATTTATCCTATAAAATAAAAGTTATTATATTTTTATAAATAGCAGGCAGGTTTAAACTCGCAAGCCTTGTCTAACTTGGCATGTGAAGCTCGGGCCTCATTTATTAAAATAGCTCTAGTCTAGACTCGAGCTCGTTTTGCTTTTGAGCTGAAAGCGACTCAGCTTGTTTACACCCTATGCTAGAGGTTATAGGTGGCAAAAACGGGCGGGTCGGGTTACTAGCAAATTGTTCAGTTGGGTTGATCCGCAAATGTTCCATAACCTATCTGATTAAAATGGTAAACATAACATCTGATTTTAGTTTGTATTTTGCAGCCCATTATATGATGAGGTTATCAGTTTATGCCTTGATCTTGGAGAACTTGATGCAGCTATTGCAATTGTTGCTGACCTAGAAACTAGTGGTTTAACAGTTCCTGATGAAACACTCGATCGGGTCATTCAGGCTAGACAAACAACTCGTACTAACGTAAATGGCACATCTTTGTAACTTGCGAGTTAAGCGTTTTGGTGTTGTATGTTATCTTATCTCTGATTTTTATAGCAACCCGTAGTTATTGTTTATTATCTTTGTTCTCATAAGTTAAGTATTATTAAAATGCTCAAATATTCTTTTATGTCGAAATAGGCAATCGGGCAACAAGCTGTGCTGTTAGCCCCATTTAGATTGAAAAGTCAGGTCTTTTGTAAACTACTATATTACTTGGTCTTGAAATCGTAGCATTACTATGCATAACCTCTTGAACTCAGTTAAGTCGCTCCACTACATCACATGAGGTATCCCAAAGTATCAAATTTAAAAGGAATAAGCACGTGTTGATTGTCAATGCACTCTTCTTTGTGTTCGAGGTTATCGAGGTAGCCTGGCCCACCGTGAACATTCTACTCGCCAAGACCATAAGAAGAGAAACTCCTGTTAGGTCCAAACACACGTGTTTCCCTCCTATTAATCAAGACACTTTGGTCGCGACCCACTTTTTAAAATGGGCAAGTTAGGTGATGGGTCATAACATGTTTGGTCGAATCACTTTGTAATACCGCTTTTTAAAGTTAATAATTTATGTTTTCGATATAATTATGAAGCTGGACTAGACATACTACTGCATTGAAATTTTTTCTTAATAAAAATGAACAAGCTTAGATCTTGAAAGTAAACAAGTAGGATTGGCTTGGTTAGGCTCATATTATACCCACCAAGCTAAAACTTTCTTAGCTTGTTTTGGCAGACCCAAGATATTCTTACAGGGTCAGTGATCAGTTAATTATTGGCATATTATATTTTCGGTCTGGTTTGACCGTTTGGATCATGTCAAATAGGTATATATATTTTTTTGGCTTGGTTTGGCAGTTCTGGTCAGGTCATATAAAATAAGATTATATATATATATATATTATATATCATATAACAAAAAAAAAGTACACGAAACATTATTAAAATGCATAATTTAAATGCAATATATCTGCAATAGTTTTCGATGTGTTTTCTTTTTTGAAATCTAACCATAATATCATCTAATATATAGTTTGTTATAATCTACAAGCTCATCTCTGTTAATGAATAAGACCTTTTTAAATAGAGTTTCGGATACAATTCAAAATATGGAACATATCATGAAACAAATCAAATACAAAGATAAACCAAACTATATTTGAATAATATCTTGAAGATAACTTTATCGTCTAATACACCCCCGCAGTTGGAGCTGGTGTAACGCTTAAACTGAACTTGAAACTGTCGAACAACGCACGAGGAAGACCTTTCGTGAAAATGTCAGCATACTGATAGGAGGTAGGAATATGTAGGAGACGAATGTTACCCAAACGAACCTGCTCTCGAACAAAGTGAATATCAATCTCCACGTGTTTCGTCCGCTGATGCTAAACGGGATTTCCCGACAAATAAACTGCTAAAACATTATCACAATATACCACAGACGCCCGATATAGAGGGACATGCAGTTCCATTAGAAGATTACGAAGCCAAGAAATTTCAGCAACAACATTAGCGACACCACGATATTCTGCTAGCTTCAGCACTGGAACGAGAAATAGTAGCCTCGCGTTTAGAGGACCAATAGATCAAATTACTACCCAAGAAGACGCAGTAACCCGAAGTAGAGCGACGAGAGTTCAGACAACCCCCCCCCCAGTCAGCATCAGAATAGGCTGTTAGACAATGGATAGGCGATGCCGAGAGTTGTAAACCGTGATCTAGTATACCGCGAATGTAGCGTAGAACACGCCACATGAAAGCCATATGAGGCCCTCGAGGAGCATGCATAAATAAACATAATTGTTGTACCGCATATATGATATCTGGGCATGTGAAAGCGAGGTACTGAAGCGCTCCAGCCAGACTGCGGTATTCCGTACCATTTTCTAACAGAGGACCAATATCAGCACTCAACTTGGAGCCGGTCTCAACAAGTGTGGCACAAGGTTTGCATGACATATCTGCTCTTTGAAAAATGTCTGCCGCATACTGAGACTGAGATAAAAATAAGCCACGTGAATTACGAGTAACCGTGATTCCCAAAAAATGATGAAGTGACCCTAGATCTGTCATCGCAAACTCCGCAGATAGTAAACAAATAATATTATCAACTAATGTTTGAGATGAGGCTGTAAGAACAATGTCATCCACATATAATAAAAGATACGCCACATCGTTACCTTGACGGTAAACAAATAACGAATTGTCACATACACTACTCATAAATCCTTTTGCTGTAATAAAATTATAAAAGCGCATATAGCAAGCTCGAGGTGCCTGTTTAAGACCATAAAGTGAGCACTTCAATTACACACATGTTGAGGGGCTGACGGATCAACGAAACCCGCTGGTTGATACATGTAAACTGTTTCTTGAAGATACCCATGCAAAAAAGAATTTTTAACATCCAATTGATGCATAGGCCACCCTTTCGACAGGACGGTTCTGATAGTTTCCGGTTTAACCACCAGGCTAAATATTTCAGTGCAATCAATACCCACTGTTTGTGATTTTCCATTAACAACCAAACGAGCTTTATATCATCGGCTCTAAATTTGTGACGAAATAGCCATAAACATCGAATCACCGGATTATGAGGCGAATAAGGCACAAGTTCCCATGTATCATTATCTTTTAAGGCTGTAATTCGTTGGCCATTGCTTGTCAGCAGTTTGGATCCGAAAGGGCTTGATGATAGGATTTAGGGATGGGAGATATAGGCATACTAGCGGAAGTGAAGTCAATATTAAAGCATAATAAAACAATAAAGATAACAAAAATCCAAAAAATAGCAATGTTAGACGTTTCTTTTAAATCAATTTTGTAAAATAAAAAATTTTACATTTGAAAAATAGTTTTTAATAACATTTGTCGAAGTATTTTGAAGAAATGATGCGCTAATTCACCTTTTTTTTAATCTATTTTATTAAAATTGAAAAGAAATTATCCCTCACATCAAGAGTGAGAGAGGGTAACTTTACATAAACAACCGATTTTAGTAAGGGGTTGCTTGGTAGTCTTTTAACAGTCATTAAGAGGCTAGAGGTGGCCTTAAGTCTTAAAGGTTAAGGGTAACCATTAAGAGGTAGTCACTTAACCATTTAGACTTAAAGTTACCTCTTAATTATTAAGAGATTATAAGCTATTAAAATGTAGCCTCTTAATAATAGTTAAGAGGCTAATAAACAACCCCTAAATATTTTTCAAACTCTCATTTTTAATAAATATTTTTTCCCTACACCTCATGTTAATATAAAAAAACTTATGTAATCCTCAATTTAAATGATTGGACACTATTAGCCGTTTAGAAAAACAAACTAACATTATTCATAATTACATGCATAAAATTTGTAGCATCCGTTGCTCATAATGAGCGTTGTATCATCATATACATATATTTTCCATGTTCCACAAGCTAGAAGATTCTGACATCTGAAACACAAAGCTGGCTCTAAGAAGTAAGAACTTGTTTTTATCATCGTTTAAATCAAGGGGTTTGTTTTTTAACCGTATCCGAATAACGAACCCGACCCGAATAACCCGACCTGAATTCACTTGAACCGATTAAACTCCTAACCCAAACCGGGGATAAAATGATACGGTTTATTTGAGGCAACCATCAATCTCCCAATAACACAAAAGAGAAGAGAAGAGAGACCAAATAAAACTCACTGATTATTATTAAAAGTTCAAAGGTATCTAAAGGAAACTAGAAAAGTAGGAAACATAATCAAACTAGGAAACAAATTCGTAACTAAAAATAAAATGACTTGCAGATCAAAAAATAAGATTCTTGACAAGGTTTCAAGAAGATCCACCCAAATCTTTTATTAATCTTTTTAATCTTCATAATGGGCCGGAAGTTTGATTATTCTTGTCGATCGGGCTATTGTATTTTCCAAACTCGGTTAGCTGTCGTTGGACTCGGGTCTTGAATACTGTTCGCAACAATATCCCCCCTTCCAAATCAACCTTGTACTCAAGGTCGGTAGTAATAGGCTCAATCATATTCGGAGGTAATGGAGCATAGTTGGAAAGCCAATTACCCTTGCAAGGTCGAAGCAATGAAACATGGAAGACCGGGTGAATACGAGACCCTGTTGGCAAATTTAGACGATAACCGACCTGCTGATGTGCTAAAAGTAGTCTATTAAAAACACGTTAATCTAGACACTAAGTAATAAATTATAGACTCTTAACTAAGCTAAAACTACTAACCGGCAAGTGAACTGGTCGACTCTAGTACCGCTAAGTAAGTTCGGATATCGAACCCACAAGATTATTTTAATTACGTAAACTAGCTAAATTAGACTCAACTACATATACAACTATTTATTTATTATTTGTTTAAGGGGTGTTTTACTAATAAACTAGTTTTAAACTAATTTAAACTTAATTAAGAAAACTAAAGACGACTAAACTTAGAACTTGGACTTAATTCAGATGATGATGAGATAACTACCTAGGCTAGAATCCCCTAAATTTCAGTTGTTAATTAATCGGGAAAATATTTAGTTATGGACTGGGATCGTAAAATAGACACCTAAGAGAAAACCCGAACAGGACCCCTGACCCTTCTCAAGAGACACCTATGGGTATCTAATAAGTTTTAACGCACACCAGTATTAAAAATCAAGTTACCTTACGGTCACCTAGTTATTTATGACTTAGTTCCTTTATACGAAATCCT
The DNA here is from genome assembly GCF_021521415.1 of Bidens hawaiensis. Lineage (NCBI taxonomy): Eukaryota > Viridiplantae > Streptophyta > Magnoliopsida > Asterales > Asteraceae > Bidens > Bidens hawaiensis. The sequence goes on from NW_027504869.1 coordinate 392,591, forward strand.
ACTTTACAGCGTTGAAATCAAAGGCAGCTTAATATATTTAATTGATTCAATAGACAATAATTAAATAATCAAACCTAGACGGACTCCTTATGAAGAACTAAATCTAGCAAGATCAAATAATAAAGATCTATTAATAACCTAGCACTTTATAGATTTAGGTTAGAAGCACACTTAGGTTTATTTAATTAATAATTATTATTCCTATGATCTTATTCGAAATCAATCATAAAATAATCAAGAACACAAAGTAATTGACCTAATAGCAACCTATCATAATGACAAACAATAATTAAGGCAACTATGGTATAATAACAATTAATCAAACAATCCTAAATATCCATATGCATAAATTTAATATAATTAAACCTTTTACTAAATCATAAAACCATAACGATAAATTAATCCCAAATCAAAACGCAATGTCAAAATAGGTTCATCATAAGCCTAGGCAGTCTATAATGTTTAGCATAGCTTCATAAAGTAAAACAAAACAATAAAAAACGAAATCATGGTGGAAAACAAAAGAAACGACAGATTAAAGGCGATAAAACCTGGGATCATCGTTCTTGATCGATATGCACGCCACCGTATGATTCCAAGCCTCCAAAACCTCCAAAAGATCACTTATAAGGCTCCCAAATTTGTCATGGCTGGCTAGGGTCTTCAGGTTTTTATTTAAGATTGAGTTTAGGGGTCTTTTAATAGGAAAATACAATGCCTAAACCCACAAAACGGAAGATTCTGGAAGCATAAACATCCAAAGTGCTGCGTGGTGGCCTCTCCCTTCATGGCCGCGTGGCGCTCCGGCCTAGGGGTCAACCGGTCTGCTCTGGTCCGGTTCACTCTTGGTTTGGTTGGGTTCAATTCCTGATGATCTGGTTCGCCGGTTTAGCTCATTTTTTGATCATTTTTCGCCCTCTTTAACCACGAACAAGTCCCGGGACCTACATTATTCAATAATGTTAGTAGTATACAAATCCTAATAAAAACCGAACATAAACTATTAAAATATTATATAAAATGTACATGGGATTTATGTATATTAAGCATTATATCAAATATCCCCACACTTGTCTCTTTTTCGTCCCTGAAAAAGTCTCATTGCAATGGGATCAGCATCGGAGAAATCCAGTCTTAAAAACATATAAGGTTATCTTAAAGATCAGATAAACGTAAAAACCGCGATCGCCGATATTGTTGTCCACTTAAACCCAGCCACCAGCCTATCAAGCCCCCATGCACATTAAGCATTTAAGTTCATGTGGTATCAAAAACCTATGGGTCTCACACCTTTAGAGTTAAGATCCACCTACCCCATCTCAAGAATAGTAAAGACAATTAAAAATAATCGAGTTGAAGCAAACTGGTTCAACATATCACCGTAAGATGACAACCCCTTAATGGTAAGAAGAAAATGCACTTAGATGGAATTAATGGATGATAGGTCAACTGAGGTCGTACAAGTATGCCCTAAATATTATTGGACTTTGTCCTATATATTCCCTAAGAAAATATTTATTGACTAGAAACTTTGAGCCCCAATAGTGTATCCTCATAGTCACCATCCCCTTGGTAACACGTAAACTCTCAGTCTCGTCTAGTATGTGCACTTTGGCCTCCTTTTCTATTTTTGAGAACGCTTCTTTGGCATTTTTCATTACATAACTTTTCTCACCTTTTCTTTTTTTATTTATTTATTTATTCGTTATTTATTTATTTTTTTATTGTGTACTTAGGTATCTTTTACTTAAAAATATATAACTAAAGACTAAAGCTCATAAAAAAAGGGACATTTGCGGGGCGCCACCACTCTTTATTTATTTTCATAAAACGGAGTGGCGTGCTAATTTTAAAGTGTATTCAATTCTCACCACCTTAGAGTAGTCAGCTTATGGTAATACTCTCTATGCTTTGTCGAATTTTAGCTTCACTATCCCCCCTTAGGATGAGAACCCACAAAATCTAAGATTTTGTTAAGAATATGCAATGGGAAACCTTTCAAGACTAGTTGGGCCTACCGACACATCCCAAGCTAAGTACACTTTCTTTAATATTGTCTCATATTATTAGTAGTTTGAAAAACCAATTCCCGATAAATATCCTCATCTCCCATTTAAATGCTAAAAGAGACAAAATCAAGGGACATTTTTCAAAACCTTTTTTTTATAATAAAATTTAACTATGACTCAAATATCCTATCCCCACACTTAAATTTAGCATTGTCCTCAATTCAAGGATAAGGACTAAAAATAAAAAGAAATTCGAAATACAAAAACAAAAAACCTAAAAACCAAAATCAAAAATAAAAATACGCAAGATAGATAATGGAAAAGACTTAGCAGGTAATATGCGTATGAAGATATGATGCTAAAGTCTTCTTCCATGTATGCCCTCCAACTCCAAACGTGCACATCAAACAAATATCCCTTTCCCTCACACACGAATGGAAGTGGCAAGCATTCAACAAAAATATCTAAAACATATCTTATCAACTTGATAGAGTTTCAACATTAAAAACATGCACCAGACCAACCAACCCACCCAATATATATAAACATGAAAAAATAGCAGCAAATAATAAAAAGTATACAGTTCAGCTGCTCCATCCCCACACTTGAATTTTGCATTTCCATCCGGACCCTAAGATCATCCAATCTGACGCACCAGATTTCTTCTTACACTTTTTAGACACACCTTACTTCTTATTATAACCTCACCCTATATATATATATATATATATATATATATATCTGACATTTTTCTAGCTCTTTCAATCCTGCATAAACTTAAAAACAAAAACAAAGAACTACAAAAAACTGCGTTAGTGACACGACAAGACTCCAAAATAAAGATGGAATAACTATACAAACTCTATACTTGAGTTTTCACTCAAGACATTCTACTGTGTGATCTAATCAGCTGCCCAAGTGGAGCTTCCTCCACCTCGGTCAAACTCCATGGTTCTCCAAGAAACTGCATCACGATACAACCATTTTTCAATCTTATTCCTCTTATCTCCAACTTTTACAAACTCCACAAACTTTTGCCGACCACCACCTCTCTCTATCAAACTCCATCGACTCTTGAGAACTCGCGACCTTCCTCTCCTCCAAACAAACTCTCACGGGATGGGGGTGCTCAAGACGTGGATCCATGCCCGAAATAAAAGACTCAATCACATAAACGGGATGAAACGGATTAATGAGACCTTCTTGACCACTCGGGTGTCTCATGGATTTAGCAACATAAGTGACACTATCGCCGCCAGCTCTAAGAGTGATTTTACCATCAAAAACGTCTACTAGTGCCCTAGCAGTACACAAGAATGGATGAAATAAAATAATAGGAACTCTCTCATCGGACTCTATATATAAAACCACAAAATCTACATGGAAAGCCAAATTATCAACCTTCACGAGCAAGTTTTCTATGATCCCCTAGGGTACTTTACTAACGGTCAGCTAAAGATAAGGTCATACGGGTTGGGGTGAGTTCTCCTAGGCCTAGCTTCTCAAACAACGAATATGGCATTAAGTTTATGGTAACTCCTTGGTTCGCTAACGCTTGACATGAGGTATCCCTACCGAACAAACATGGAACAGTGAGAACACTGGGATTGGGTAACTTCTCGGGTACCTTATTAAGCACTACTGCAGAACACTCTTCGTTCAGTGGAACAGTCGAAAGCTCCTCCAGGCTTTCCTTTCGTTTAAGATGACCTTTCAAAAATTTGGCATATTTCGGCATATGCTGGAGGGCCTCGATAAACGGAAGATTAATCCTAAGATGCCTAAACATATCTAAGAAGTTCCCGTATTCTCTAGAAAATTTCTGATTCTTAAGACGGGCTGGATATGGGACACGAGCATGATTTATAAGCGGTGAAGGACGAACATCTCTTGGTTTCTTTTCCTCACTTCCTCTAACTATGGGCTCACTAGTTGGTGTGGTACTTGTTGGGCCTAGCCTAGGTTGCACCCTCCCAGGAGTCTCCATCACCATCTCCTCATCCACTAACTCATCTCTCTCCTCTACCTCAATCTCTCTATCTGGACCTAAAACCCTACTACTACGAGTAGAAATGACATTTAACTGACCTGCCGGATTTTGCTGAGTGGAACCCGAAAACTGACCTAGGGGTCTCTCATCTAAACGTCAGGCTATATCACCTATGGTTCTCTGAAGATCTAAAGTGCAGACTGGTGATTCCTAATTAGCAAATCATGATCGGCAATTTTCTTATGAGTTTCCTGATCTCTAACTAGTATTTGCTTCATCATCTCCTCTAACCTACCAATACAACTACTCAAATCCTGTCCATTACTCCCACCTTGACTACTTTGATCCCCACTAAACAACTGACCCTGCCCCCGGTTAAGATTTGAATTTGATTTGAAACCAGGGGGTGCACCGGGGGAATGCCAATTAGAGTTATAATTATTACTTTTATAATTGTTCCAATTTGAATTATTATTACCATTAAATGTATTAGGAACCCTATTCTGTCCTCCAATGAACTCTACCTGCTCTTGACTTATCAACGGACAATCTAAAGTCCCATGCCCCGTCTACACAACTCGCACTTATCTACCTTAGCCTTAAGTTTTTTAATCTCACTGGCTAGACTCTCTAAGGCAGTTGCCACACTAGTATCTAGATAACCTGGTGCACACCTCGGACGGATGAGGGTGTACTAGTGAGGGGATTTGAATTCCCGTGACGTGGCTTTTTAGCAGACTCCGACTGAGCGAAACTTTCAAACAATTCATTACACTCAAGTACACTTTTCTTATCCAAGTTACCTCCAGCAGTAGTGTCAAAACAAGCCTGAGTCTCAAATGTCAGCCCATTGTAAAACTTCTCAACAAGTGCCCACGGAGTAAGACCATGCTGTGAACAACGGGCCTAAACTCTGAAAACGCTCCCAATCTTGATAGTACGGCTCGTATGGCTCCATGTGGAAAGAATGAATCTGATCACGGAGACGAGATGCTTTGGCAGGTGGGAAGTATTTCTTCAAGAATGCGGTACGCAACGCCTCCCAAGTAGTGAATGCTCCAGCAGGTTTCGAATCAAGCCAAGTGATGGCATGGCCCGTAAGTGAAAACAGGAACAAATGGAGGAAATGACATCTTCATTAGCACGTTGCAAATTGAATGTTCTGAGCACACGGGTGAGACGGTTGATGTGCGCTGGTGCGTCTTCATCGTCACGGCAATGAAATAGGTTACTCTGGGTGAGATTGGTTATGACATAAGATGGAATCTGCCATTAATTAGCGTTATCGATTACGGGGGTGATGATGGGTGAGTGATCTCAGGTGAAACCCTCTAAGGCTTGTTGGTAAACGGTTCGGTAGTTGGCCACTTGAATATCAGGAATGGTTCTGGGACTCGACGGTGGCGAACTGTATGGTGATGACTTCGGTGGAGAATCTATGATGATCAGTGATGACTAACTGGCTTCAGACTTTAACGGAAGTGGTCCTTGCGAACGAAGATGTGCCATAAACCTGAAAAACACACAAGACCAACTGAGTAGACTCTATGTAAATACGAAAATAAAACTAATAATAAATAAAAAAACTAAACTTAAAATAAAATAAAATTAATTAGACTCCTACGACTTAAAAGACAAAACAAAACAAAACAAAACAAAACAAAACAATACAAGTAGCACGTATGTAGTATATAAATCTAATCAAAGCTAATAACGCAATCGCCAAGAGTTCCTCGGCAACGGCGCCAAAAACGTGATGTGCTAAAAGTAGTCAAATAAAAACACGCTAATCTAGACATGTAAGACCCCGAATCTCGGGAATCCTACAGTTGGTAATCATATCCAAAAATTCTCAAAAATTTAAAATCAAACCATTTCATCTTATTAAAATTCGGTTCAGAGTGATAAACAGCGGAAAATCACAAGTACTAAAACCAAGTTCCCAAAACCATAATTTAAATATTTAAAGTAATAAATAAAAAGAAAACAGCTTGCGTATTAATCTCCGACTAGTATGCCTTCAACCGTCCAAGTAGTCTCGAGCACGTCCAAGCGGTAAGCATCCTCCTTTAAACCTGAAACTCACACTAACATACACACAAAGTCAGCTTGAGCTGAGTGAGTTCAAGTTTTAATAATAGACATTTAAATAAATCATTCCAAGGGTTTAAATATAAAAATGGGATTATAAAACATTCCAAGAGTCTAAAATTTAATACGGGATACGAACAGTTAGGCCATCATCAACACTAAGTATTCGTACTTAGATACCTATATACATCCATATATTTATATCCCTATAAATACCACCCAAATAATAACATCAGGGTCGAGCACACGTACAACCCAAACACGTAACATCGCTATATATATAACAATATATATATATATATATATATATATATATATATATATATATATATATATATATATATATATATATATATATAACATCCACGTATAACATTCAGGGTCGAGCAAACGTACAACCCGAACACGTAACATCCGATGATGATCATGCCACACGAGCCTCCCCCCTCACGGGCTTTTTAGGGCCCGTCACAGGATTTAAGAACCTGAGTCGTATAGTTTGGCCCGGCCAAGATCACCATTCAATAATAACATTCCGTAGTCGATAACGACTACAACATTCGCCAAATACTGGCCATACAATAATATATGTACATACACACATTCTATAACATTCCAAGGCCTACCAATACTAGCAAGCCTATGCAAAATAGTTTAAAACATTCCATCAAGTAAGAAAACACTTAGGTGTGCATGCTAGCCCAAAACTTGAAAAGAGTGAAAAGGGGCATCATAAACTCACCTGAAATCAACCGAACACCTGCAATGAGCTAGGAAATCTCTAAGTGCACACTCACATGTAAGGGCCTGTAAATTGTACACAACGCGTCACTAAACTAAACCGCAATAACACACTTGCCTAATGGGCCGTTCAAGCCCAACACTTTGGCCCGAAGCCCAACAACTTGGCCCGAGGCCCAAACCATACCCAATTACTTTACCTCAGCCCCTAAAACCCTTCAATTAACCAAATCCACCCTACGATCATGGTCGGGGCTAACCATGATGCACAACTCACCCGTCGGTATGCAAATCGAGTCGAATACGCGCGTAATAAATCTTAAAACCAATTGCCAAACAAATCAGCCCCAAATAAACCAAATTCCCATCTTAACCTTTTCATACATCATAATTATGTCACCCGAGTTGATAGGGTTGACGGTTCCTTTTTACAACTCTCAATATAACATTTAAACGACAATTCGCGCACTGCCGACTCGATTGACCAATCACCAACCAAATCAGCCCTGAGTTCCAAAAAAATAATTTTCCCACAGCCCTTAAACCCCCCTAGGGTTGTACAAACTGATTCGGTTGGTCATTCAATCGATTAACGCATCAAACTCAACAATTGACGATTCTACACCCGATAAACCCTAGTTTTTGAACTAAAATCGATTGACCGACCTAACCAATTCCAATGGCCATGAAATTTTAGTATGTTGTAAGTGACATACCTAGGGAGATATTGTGATAAGAAACTTCAATTGTTCAGCCCCGGTATTAGTCCAAACAAACAACCACCGATTTTTGACCTAGACGAAGAATTGATCCATAAATGAGTCTAAACAGCCGTGCATGATCGAAAAAGATGGTCAACCGAACAATACTAACCTCTAATTAGGTAGAACTAGGCTGAAATTGATTGAATAAGTATAAAAACGGGAGAGAGAGGTGGCTGGAGGGGGCCGATCGCAGGTCTAAGAGGGGGGGGGGGGGGGGCTTAGGGTTTAAATGGGGTAAATACAAAATCGGTCCTCCAACTTCTATTTTGTGATATTTTGTTCCAAAGTCTATATAATATAACTTTCAAAGATGACCCGGAGACCCCTCAATATGCTAGGACGGGTCTCGGTTAAAGGTATAGATTTACAAGGCATGAATCCTTTTCACTAAAACTTACGGGTGTTACAAGACACTAAGTAATAAATTCTAAACTCTTAACTAAACTAAAACTACTAACTGGCAAGTGAATCGGTCGACTCTAGTACAGCTAAGTAAGTTCGGATATCGAACCCACAAGACTCTTTTAATTACGTAAACTAGCTAAATTAGACTCAACTACAGACACGACTATTTATTTATTATTTGTTTAAGGGGGTTTTACTAATAAACTAATTTTAACTTCATTAAGAAAACTAAAGACGACTAAACTTAGAACTTGGACTTAATTCAGATGATGATGAGATAACTACCTAGGCTAGAATCCCCTAAATTTCAGTTGTTAATTAGTCGGGAAAATATTTAGTTATGGGCTGGGATCGTAAAATAGACACTTAAGAGAAAACCCGAACAGGACCCCTAACCCTTCTCAAGAGATACTTATGGGTATCTAATAAGTTTTAACGCACACCAGTATTAAAAATCAAGTTTCCTTACGGTCACCCAAATTATTTATGACTTAGTTCCTTTATACGAAATCCTACCTTACAGCGCGGAAATCAAAGGAAGCTTAATATATTTAATTGATTCAATAGACAATAATTAAATAATAAAACCTACACGAACTCCTTACGAAGAACAATATTTAGCAAGATCAAATAATAAAGATCTATCAATAACCTAACACTTTATAGATTTAGGTTAGAAGTACACTTAGGTTTATTTAATTAATAAATATTATTCCTCTGATCTTATTCGAAATCAATCATAAAATCATCAAGAACACGAAGTAATTGACCTAATAGCACGATGGAATAATAACAATTAATCAAACAATCCTAAATATCCATATGCATCAATTTAATATAATTAAACCTTTTACTAAATCATAAAACCATAACGATAAATAAATCCCAAATCAAAACGCATCGTCAAAATAGGTTCATCATAAGCCTAGGCAGTCTATAATGTTTAGCCTAGCATCTTAAATTAAAACAAAACAATAAAAAACGAAATCAGGGTGGAAAACAAAAGAAATGAAAGATTAAAGGCGATAAAACCCGGGATCTTCGTTCTTGATCGATATGCACGCCACTGTATGATTCCAAGCCTCCAAAACCTCCGAAAGATCACGTCTAAGGCTCCCAAATTTGTCCTGGCCGGCTAGGGTCTTCAGAATTTTTAAGGTTGAGTTTAGGGGTCTTTAAATAGGAAAATACAAGGCCCAAACCCACAAAACCCAAGATTCTGGAAGCATAAACATCCAAAGCGCTGCGCGGTGGCTTCTCCCCTCACGGCCGCATGGCGCTCCGGCCTATGGGGTCAACCGGTATGGTCTGGTCCGGTTCACTCCGGGTTCGGTCCGGTTCGATACCTGATGCTCTGGTTCACCGGTTTAGCTCGTTTTTTGATTGTTTTTCGCCCTCTTTAACCACGAACAAGTCCCGGGACCTACATTATTCAATTATGTTAGTAGTATACAAATCCTAATAAAAACCGAACATAAATTATTAAAATATATATAATATGTACATGGGATTTATGTATATTAAGCATTATATCAAATATCCCCACACTTGTCTCTTTTTCGTCCCTGAAAAAGTCTCATTGCAATGGGATCAACATCAGAGAAATCCAGTCTTAAAAACATATAAGGTTATCTTAAAGCTCAGATAAACGTGAAAACCGCGATCGCCGATATTGTGGTCCACATAAACCCAGCCAACAGCCTATCAAACCCCTACATACATTAAGCATTTAAGTTCATGTGATATCAAAAACCTATAGGTCTCACACCTTTAGGGTTAAGATCCACCTACCCCATCTCAAGCATAGTAAAGACAATTAAAAATAATCGAGTTGAAGTAAGCTGGTTCAACATATCACCGTAAGATAACAACCCTTTAATGGTAAGAAGAAAATGCACTTAGATGAAATTAATGGATGATAGGTCAACTGAGGTCGTACGAGCATGCCCTAAATATTATTGGACTTTGTCCTATATATTCCCTAAGAAAATATTTATTGACTAGAAACTTTGAGCCCCAATAGTGTATCCTTAGAGTCACCATCCCCTTGGTAACACGTAAACTCTCAATCTCGTCTAGTATGTGCACTTTGGCCTCTTTTTCTATTTTTGAGAATGCTTCTTTGGCATTTTTCATTACATAACTCTTCTCACATTTTATTTTCTTTTTTATTTATTTTTTCTTTATTTTTTATTGTGCATTTAGGCATCTTTTACCTAAAAATATATAACTAAAGACTAAAGCTCATAAAAAAATGGACATTTGCAGGGCACCACCACTCTTTATTTATTTTCTTAAAACGGAGTTCTATGCTAATTTTAAAGTACATTCAATTCTCACCACCTTATAGTAGTCAGCTTATGGTAATACTCTCTATGCCTTGTCGAATTTCAGCTTCACTATCCCCACTTTGGATGAGAACCCACAAAATCTAAGATTAATTAGGTTTATTAAGAATATGCAATGAGAAATCTTTCAAGACTAGTTGGGCCTAATGACACATCCCATGCTAAGTACGCTTTCTTTAATATTATCTCATATTGTTAGTAGTTTGAAAAACCGATTCCCGATAAATATCCTCATATCCCATTTAAATGCAAAAAGAGACAATATCAAGGGACATTTTTCAAAACCTTTTTTTTATAATAAAATTTAACTATGACTCAAATATCCTATCCCCACACTTATATTTAGCATTGTCCTCAATGCAAGGATAAGGTCTAAAAATAAAAAGAAATTCGAAATACAAAAACTAAAAACCTAAAAACCAAAAACAAAAATAAAAATACGCAAGATAGATAATGGAAAAGGCTTAGCAGGTAATATGGGCATGAAGATATGATGCTAAAGTCTTCTTCCATGTATGCCCTCCAACTCCAAACGTGCGCATCAAACAAATATCCCTTTCCCTCACATGTAAGACCCTCGAATCCCGGGAATCCTACAGTTGGTAATCATATCCAAAAATTCTAAAAAATTTAAAGTCAAACAAATTCATTTTATTAAAAATCGTTTCAGAGTAATAAACAGTGAAAAATCACAAGTATTAAAACAAAGTTCCCAAAACTCGGGAATTATGCCCAAAACCAAATTTAAATGTATTTAGTAAAAATTGAAAAGAAACAATGTTTATTATTGAAAACTTTCCGACTAGATATGCCTTCAACCGTCCCAGTAGCCTCGAGCACGTTGAAACGGTAAGTATCCTCCTCCTAACCTGAAACTCACACTAACATACACACAAAGTCAGCTTGAGCTGAGTGAGTTCAAGTTTTAATAATTGTCATTTTTAATAATCATTACAAGAGTTTCAAAATAAGACGGGATACAAACAGTTAGGCCATCATCAACAATAAGTATTCATACTTATGCATATATATATATATATATATATGCATCTATATATTTATATCCCTAAAAATATCGTCCAAGTAATAACATCATGGTCGAGCACACGTACAACCCAAACACGTAATATCTAAGTAATAACATCACGGTCGAGCACACGTACAACCAAAACACGTATCATTCCATCCGATGGTGATCATGCCACACGAGCCTCCCCCCTCACGGGATTTAAGAACCTGAGTAGTATAGTTTGGCCCGGCCAAGATCACCATCCATCCGTATGCAAACACAAAGTAGGCATACGCAACATCTTTAGTCGATAACGATTAATTAACATCGCCAATTATTGGCCATACAATAATACATGTATAATCATACGTACAAACATTCATAAATATCATCCAAAGGCATGCTTGATACAAGTAAGCCTATATCCTTGAGCCTAAGCCATAAGTAATATATATAACCTTAAGGAATATATATTTGACCATAAACGAGTCTCAAATATCCTAAGGTGTAGAATATACTTCGCATATATTTTCACGAACCAACAACACAAGTAAGGCCATGTAGTATCATCCAATTAGTTTAAACGAGTAAAATCGAGTAAAGTTGTAATATGGTGTGTATGTTAGCCCAAAACGTAAAAGGTAAAAAGGGGCATCATGAACTCACCTGACACAAGGCACATATTCACCACGAGCTAGAGAACCCCTAAGTATCCCCACAACCCAAACGTCTGTCGGTTTACATACAATCATTACTAACGACACTGAAAGGACTCGTTTATCCTACGAGACGTTCTAACATGGTTCGAGTTACCTAAAGCCTCGACCTCATCAAACTCAATCATAACAGCCCCCGGGGCCTTACATTCACCAACGCGACCCTTAGATACTCCCGGGAATAAAGAATTCCCAAATTACCCCTGGAAGCACTAGGTGACACCAATTTGCGCGTTTAAGAGTTGTTCAAGCACTTAACATCCAAATTAGCCCCGTGTGGACCCAATTTGATAAATTCACAGCCAACAAGTCCACACGACGCTACACGAGTCAAATGGGTCGGTAATTCGCAAGCACAACGCACCAACTAATCAATAAACGCGAATAGGCGTTGTACCGACCCGTTTGAGTAACCGACAACCAATTCAGCCCCAATACTTATAAAAATCATTTTCCAACAGCCTGTACACTAAACCGAAGCTATCCGAACTGAATTGGTCATCACTTACTTCATCCCTCTCGTTAAACGCAACAAAGCACTATTCTAGACAACCGAAAACTAGTTTTCAATCTACAACTAGTTGACAAATCAAACGAACACCAATGGACACGATTCTAAAGTATGTTATACTAGACATACCTAAGAAGATTTTGGTGCAAAAACCTCAACCAAAACAGTCCCAAAATTGTTCAATTGGACAGCCACCCGGTAAGCCTAAAACAAGCGATTTATCGATCAATACGCGAGATATGATGATGAATTAAGGTGTAAAAGACTCGTATAAGGTTAGCACAGACCTGGAATCGAACTTTGGAGGCTAGAGAATGGACGGAAAGTACAAAAAACGAGGAGAACCCTCCCCTTGAAGCTGTTGATCGGGATTTTGGGGGGGGGGGGCGGCTAGGGTTTTCTTTTTTTTTTTTTGATATAAAACTAAATGTTACACTCTGGCACCTCGAGGTAGAAAATTACGATAAGTAGGATGAAAAGGTTAAGAACTTAACATACGAGAACGCCCAGGAGGTCCCTGAAGATGTCAGAACGAGTTCCGGTAGAACATACATTCATAGAAGGCATAAGCCCTTATTTTCTTTTTTCAACGAAATTTTTACGGGCGTTACAAGTCTACCCTCCTTAGAAAGGGATTCATCCCCGAATCTTGCTATACAGGAACGAGCGAAGATTGAGACAACTCCCAATCCCCTAATCATACACAGGACTGGTAAAAGTGGAGCCTCTACGGAATGATAGCGTACTACTTCTTAGCCAAGTCATTACACACAAAAGATTTCTAGAGAAAGAAAAAGATAAACAGTAAAATTTTAACGAATAATACGACTACAAAGGATTACCTGAATCGTGTCCCTGTCCTTCCCTGCCTCCTTCTTAGAAATATTGAAGGCCCTAGCCTTAGCCTTTGGTTCTCCTTCCAACTTAATTCTAGAAGAATTTCCAAGCTCAGAACCTTCCGCCTTAAACTCAGTACACCGAGAGGCCAAACGACCAGACCACTCACACCGGTAGCATGTCAACGACGAGCACTCATAGTGGGGGTGTCCAGTCTCCCCACAACGAAAACAAGGGATAGTCCCAAGCCTACACTCCCCCCTATGCGGTTTCCCGCACTTCCTGCATCTATCGCTATACCCCTTACTCTTACGATCCGACGACTCCGTCCTCGCTTTCTTCCCAGCCGACACAGAATCATTGCTCCCATAATGTTTGCCATTGGAGTTAAAGCTCGGGTTCCAATCTTTTTCAGATTAAGTTGGGCTCACCATCTTTCTCTATTCATACAATGTACCTGCCAGGGTAACCACCGAATGGAAAGAGCTCATGCCGGTGGTCACCACACCCCTACGAACATCTACCTGAAGGCCCTTCACATACTTTTTGATTCTTTTACTTTCAAGTGTAACTAGATCGGGACATAAATGAGCCATTTGGTTGAATTTTGTAGTATCCCTCGATGTGACATATCACCCGCTTCTAAAGCTAAGAAATCCTGCTCTATCTTATCTAATTCATGCGGAGGGCAAAAATGATCGATAACCAACTGCTACAACTCTTCCCAAGCCATCCTCCAAATAGAACGTTCACCCATAACCTGAGCTAGATTATCCCACCAACACAGTGCCTCAGAACGAAATGAGGCAGTAGCATAAGTCACCATGTCCTCCCCTTTGCACTTACTGACCCTCAACACGGCTTCCGTCTCTCTAACCCACTAATGAGCTGCCAACGCATCTTAAGGACCATCGAAAGCGGGAGGGTCGCACTTCTTGAAATCCCCATACGAACAACCTCTAGAAGACACACTAAACGCACGAACTCCTTCCTCTTCACCACTTGGTGCCATTACCTCGTCTTCAACCTGAGTCTCTTGACCTTTTCCCTGCTTATCCGCACTCTTACCAACCATCGACTCTTTTGCAACCCCAACCGCCTCAGCAACAATCTCGGGAATAACGCTCTGAAGAACCTGATAAACCTCATCTGCGATGGCCGCACGTATAAAAGGACCTAAGTAGGGCTTTCCCCCTCCTCCTGAACCGGGGCCTCTTCCTGCTGAGGGGTCGGGTTCTCTCTCTCAGCCTCAACATGTGGCTTACGACCACGACCACAAACACTCGGACGAACTCTCTTAGATGGACGAGTATTAACCATGACTTATTCCTACAAAGATAGAATTTTAACACGGTCAAGTACAAGTAGTATTAAGAACATGGAAGATAACGGTAAACTGCTAATAACGTTGATCAAGTGTTATTAATTGTTTACCTCACCCGCCCATCCTAAGCACCCCTTGACCCTAACCACATTAGCATTCTATCTAACATTTAAGCAATTAATCATATAATGATAATTTTAGAATTCAAAGGAATGACAAAACAATTAAAGTTACCTCTTGGCGGGCAGCTACTCACGGTTGGCATTCTAGTCTTTTCCCCTTACAGTTCGAGTCCAAGCATTCGGGGATGCTCGGATCCCTCGAACCATGGCTCTGATACCAACTTGTAAGACCTCGAATCCCGGGGAATCCTACAGTTGGTAATCATATCCAAAAATTCTCAAAAATTTAAAGTCAAACAAGTTCATTTTATTAAAAATCGTTTCAGAGTAATAAACAGCGGAAAATCACAAGTACTAAAACCAAGTTCCCAAAACCCGGGAATTATGCCCAAAACCAAATTTAAATGTATTTAGTAAAAATTGAAAAGAAACAATGTTTATTATTGAAAACTTTCTGACTAGATATGTCTTCAACCGTCCTAGTAGCCTTGAGCATGTCCAAGCGGTAAGCATCCTCATCCTAACATGAAACTCACACTAACATACACACAAAGTCAGCTTGAGCTGAGTGAGTTCAAGTTTTAATAATTGTCATTTATAATAATCATTTCAAGAGTTTCAAAATAAGACGGGATACAAACAGTTAGGCCATCATCAACAATAACTATTCATACTTATGCATATATATACATTTATATATTTATATCCCTATAAATATCTTCCAAGTAATAACATGATGGTCGAGCATACGTACAACCCAAACACGTAGTATCCAAGTAATAACATCAGGGTCGAGCACATGTACAACCCAAACACGTATCATTCCATCCGATGGTGATCAGGCCACACGAGCCTCCCCCCTCACGGGCTTTCCAGGGCTCGCCACAGGATTTAAGAACCTGAGTAGTATAGTTTGGCCCGGCCAAGGTCACCATCCATCCGTATGCAAACACAAAGTAGGCATACGCAACATCCTTAGTCGATAACGATTAAATAACATCGCCAATTATTGGCCATACAATAATACATGTATAATCATACGTACAAACATACATAAATATCATCCAAAGGCATGCTATGATACAAGTAAGCCTATATCCTTGAGCCTAAGCCATAAGTAATATATATAACCTTAAGGAATATATATTTGACCATAAACGAGTCTCAAATATCCTACAGCGTATAATATACTTCTCACATATTTTCACGAACCCACAACACAAGTAAGGCTATGTAGTATCATCCAATTAGTTTAAACGAGTAAAATCGAGTAAAGTTGTAATATGGTGTGTATGTTAGCCCAAAACGTAAAAGGTAAAATGGGGCATCATGAACTCACCTGACACAAGGCACGTATTCACCACGAGTTAGAGAACCCCTAAGTATCCCCACAACCCAAACGTCTGTCGGTTTACATACAATCATTACTAACGACACTAAAAGGACTCGTTTATCCTACGAGATGTTCTAACATGGTTCGAGTTACCTAAAGCCTCGACCGCATCAAACTCAATCATAACAGCCCCCGGGGCCTTATATTCACCAACGCAACCCTTAGATACTCCCGGGAATAAAGAATTCCCAAATTACCCCCGAAAGCACTAGGTGACACCAATATGCGCGTTTAAGAGTTGTTTAAGCACTTAACATCCAACTCAGCCCCGTTTGGGCCCAATTTGATAAATTCACAGCCAACAAGTCCACACGACGCTACACGAGTTAAATGGGTCGGTAACTCGCAAGCACAAAGCACCGACTAATCAATAAACTCGAATACGTGTTGTACTGACCTGTTTGAGTAACCGACAACCAATTCGGCCCCAATACTTATATAAATCATTTTCCAACAGCCCGTACACTAAACCGAAGCTATCCGAACTGAATTGGTCATCATTTACTTCATCCCTCACGTTAAACGCAACAAAGAACTATTCTAGACAACCGAAAACTAGTTTTCAATCTACAACTAGTTGACAAATCAAACGAACACCAATGGACATGATTATAAAGTATGTTATACTAGACATACCTAAGAAGATTTTGGTGCAAAAATCTTAACCAAAACAGTCCCGAAATTGCTCAATTGGACAGCCACTCGATAAGCCTAAAACAAGCGATTTATCGATCAATACGCGAGATATTATGATGAATTATGGTGTAAAAAACTCTTATAAGGTTAGCACAGACCTGGAATCGAAATTTAGAGGCTGGAGAATGGACGGAGGGCACAAAAAACGTTGAGAACCCTCCCCTCGAAGCTGCCGATCGGGATTTGGGGGGGGGGGGCTAGGGTTTTCTTTTTTTGATGTAAAACTAAATGTTACACTCTGGCCCCTCGAGGTTGAAAATTACGATAACTAGGATGAAAAGGTTAAGAACTTAACATACGAGAACGACCAGGAGGTCCCTGAAGTTGTTAGAACGAGTCCTGGTAGAACATACAATCATAGAAGGCATAAGCCCTTATTTTCTTTTCTCAACGAAATTTTTACGGGCGTTAAATCACAAACGAACGGAAGCGGAAAGCATTCAACAAAAATATTTAAAACATATCTTATCAACTTGATAGAGTTTCAACGTTAAAAACATGCACCAGACCAACCAACCCACCTAATATATATAAACATGAAAAAATAGTAGCAAATAATAAAAAGTATACAGTTCAGCTGCTCCATCCCCACACTTGAATTTTGCATTATACTTCATGGGGTCATTTTTCTAGCTTTTTCAATCCTGCAAAAACTTAAAAATAAAAAAAAAGAAGAACTACAAAAAACTGCGTTAGTGACACGACAAGACTCAAAAATAAAGACGGAATAACAATACAAATTCTACACTTGAGTTTTCACTCAAGACACTCTACTGTGTAATCTAATCAGCTGCCCAAGTGGAGCTTCCTCCACCTCGGTCAATCTCCATGGTTCTCTAAGAAACTGCATCACGATACGACCATTCTTCAATCTTATTCCTCTTATCTCCAACTTTTACAAACTCCACAAACTTTTGCCGACCACTACCTCTCTCTCTATCAAACTCCATTGACTCTCGAGAACTCGCGACGTTCCTCTCCTACAAACAAACTCTGACGGGATGGGGGTGCTCATGACGTGGATCCACGCCCAGAATAAAAGACTCAATCGCATAAACGGGATGACACGGACTAATGAGACCGTCTTGACCACTCGGGTGTCTCATGGATTTTAGCAATATAAGTGACACTATCGCTGCCAGCTCTAAGAGTGATCTTACCATCAAAAACGTCTACAACTGCCCTAGCAGTACGCGAGAATGGACGACATAAAATAATAGGAACTCTCTCATCGGCCTCCATATCTAAAACCACAAAATCTACAGGGAAAGCTAAATTATCAACCTTCACGAGCAAGTTTTCTAAAAAACTTGGCATATTTTCGGCATATGCTGGAGGGCCTCGATATACGGAAGATTAATCCTAAGCTGCCTAAACATATCTTAGAAGTTCCAGTACTCTGTAGAAAATTTCTGATTCTTAAGAAGGGCTGGATATGGGACACAAGCATGATCTATAAGCGGTGAAGGCCTAACATCTCTCGGTTTCTTTTACTCACTTCCTCTAACTATGGGCTTACTGGTTGGTGCGGTACTTGCTGGGCACCCTCCCAGGAGTCTCCATTACTATCTCCTCATCCACTAACTCATCTCTCTCCTCTACCTCAATCTCTCTCTCCAGACCTAAAACCCTACCACTACGAGTAGAATGGCATTTAACTGAGCTGCCGGATTTTGCTTAGTGGAACCCGAAAATTGACCTAGGGGTCTCTCATCTAAACTTTGGGCTATATCACCTATGGTTCTCTAGAGATCTAAAAGTGCGGACTGGTGATTCCTAATTAGAAAATCATGATCGACAATTTTCATATGAGTTTTCTAATCTCTAACTAGTATTTGCTTCATCATCTCCTCTAACCTACCAATACCACCACTCAAATCCAGCCCATTACTCCCACCTTGACTGCTTTGATCCCCACTAAACGACTGATCCTGCCCCCGATTAAGATTTGAATTTGATTTGAAACCAGGGTATGCACCGGGGGAATGCTAATTAGAGTTATAATTATTAATTTTATAATTGTTCCAATTTGATTTATTATTACCATTAAATGTATTAGGAACCCTATTCTGTCCTCCAATGAACTCTACCTGTTCTTGACTCATCAACGGACAATCTAAAGTCCCATGCCCCCTCTACACAACTCACACTTATCTACCTTACCCTTAAGTTTTTTAATCTCACTGGCTAGACTTTCTAAGGCAGTCGTCACACTAGTATCCAGATTAACCTGGTGCACACCTCGGATGGATGAGGGTGTACTAGTGACGGGATTTGAATTCCCGTGATGTGGATTTTTAGCAGACTAGGACTGGGCAAAACTTTCAAACAATTCATTACACTTAACTTCACTTTTCTTATCCATTAAGTTACCTTCAGCAGCAGTGTTGAAACGAGCCTGAGTCTCAAATGTCAGCCCGTTGTAAAACTTCTCAACAAGGGCCCACGGAGTAAGACCATGCTGTGCACAACGGGCCAGTAAACTCTGAAAACGCTCCCAAGCTTGATTGTACGGCTCATTCGGCTCCATGTGGAAAGAATGAATCTGATCATGGAGACGAGATGCTTTGGCAGGTGGGAAGTATTTCTTCAAGAAAGCGGTACGCAACGCCTCCCAATTATTGAATGCTCCAGCAGGTTGCGAATCGAGCCAAGTGGCGGCACGACCCGTAAGTGAAAACAGGAACAAATGGAGGAAAATGACATCTTCATTAGCACCATGCAAATTGAACGTTCTGTGCACATGGGTGAGAAGGTTGATGTGAGTTGGTGCGTCTTCATCGTCACGGCCATGGATTAGGGTTACCTCTTAATCATTATATACATATATTTTCCATGTTCCACAAGCTAGAAGATTCTGACATCTGAAACACAAAGCTGGCTCTAAGAAATAAGAACTTGTTTTTATCATAGTTAAAATCAAGGGGTTTGTTTTTTAACCGTACCCAAATAACGAACCCGACCCGAATAACCCGACATGAATTCACTCGAACTGATTAAACTCCTAACCCAAACCGGGGATAAAATGATATGGTTTATTTAGCAACCTTCAATCTTCCAAGAACACAAAAGAGAAAAGAAGAAAGACCAAATAAAAACTCACTGATTATTATTAAAAGTTCAAAGGTATCTAAAGGAAACTAGATAAGTAGGAAACATAATAAAACTAGGAAACAAATTTGTAACTAAAAATAAAATAACTTGCGCATCAAGAAATAAGATTCTTGACAATGTTTCAAGAAGATCCACCCAAATCTTTTGTTAACCTTTTTAATCTTCATAATGGGCCGGAAGTTTGATCATTCTTGTCGATCGGGCTCTTGTATTTTCCAAACTCGGTTAGCTGTCGTTGGACTCGGGTCTTGAATACTGTTCGCAACAATATCCCCCCTTCCAAATCGACCTTGTCCTCAAGGTCGGTAGTAATAGGCTCAATAATATTCGGAGATAATGGAGCATAGTTGGAAAGCCAATTACCCTTGCAAGGTTGAAGCAATGAAACATGGAAAACCGGGTGAATGCGAGACCCCGTTGGCAAATTTAGACGATAAGCGACCTGCTGATGTGCTAAAAGTAGTCTAATAAAAACATGCTAATCTAGACACTAAGTACCAAATTCTAGACTCTTAACTAAACTAAAACTACTAACCGGTAAGTGAACCGGTCGACTCTAGTACAGCTAAGTAAGTTTGGATATCGCACCCACAACACTCTTTTAATTATGTAAACTAGCTAAATTAGACTCAAGTACAGACACGACTATTTATTTATTATTTTTTTAAGGGGGAGTTTTACTAATAAACTAATTTTAAACTAATTTAAACTTAATTAAGAAAACTAAAGACAACTAAACTTAGAACTTGGTCTTAATTCAAATGATGATGAGATAACCACCTAGGCTAGAATCCCCTAAATTTCAGATGTTAATTAATCAGGAAAATATATAGTTATGGAATGGGATCGTAAAATAAACACCTAAGAGAAAACCCGAACAGGACCCCTGACTCTTCTCAAGAGACACCTATGGGTTTCTAATAAATTTTAACACAAACCAGTATTAAAAATCAAGTTTTCTTATGGTCACCTAATTATTTATGACTTAGTTCCTTTATACGAAATCCTACCTTACAGCGCGGAAATCAAAGGAAGCTTAATATATTTAATTGATTCAATAGACAATAATTAAATAATCCAACCTAGACGGACTCCTTACGAAGAACTAAAATCTAGCAAAATCAAATAATAAAGATCTATCAATAACCTAGCACTTTACAGATTTAGGTTAGAAGTACACTTAGGTTTATTTAATTAATAATTATTATTCCTATGATCTTATTCGAAATCAATCATAAAATAATCAAGAACACAAAGTAATTGACCTAATAGCAACCTATCTTAATGACAAACAATAATCAAGGCAACTTTGGAATAATATCAATTAATCAACAATCCTAAATATCCATATGCATCAATTTAATATAATTAAACCTTTACTAAATTATAAAACCATAACGATAAATAATTCCCAAATCAAAACGCAATGTCAAAGTAGGTTCATCATAAGCCTAGGCAGTCTATAATGTTTAGCCTAGCATCTTAAAGTAAAACAAAACAATAAAAAACGAAATCATGGTGGAAAACAAAAGAAACGAAGACTAAAGGCGATAAAACTCGGGGTCTTCGTTCTTGATCGATATGCTCGCCACCGTATGATCCCAAGCCTCTAAAACCTCCCAAAGATCACTTCTAAGGCTCCCAAATTCGTCCTGTCCGGCTAGGGTCTTCAGGTTTTTTTAAGGTTGAGTTTCGGGGTCTATAAATAGGAAAATAGAAGGCCCAAACCCACAAAACGGAAGATTTTGGAAGCATAAACATCTAAAGCGCTGCGCGGTGGCCTCTCCCCTCACGACCGTGCGGCACTCTGGCCTAGGGGGGTGACCTGGTCTGGTCTGGTCCTGTTCACATCCTGATTCGGTCCGGTTCGATTCTTAATTCTTCGGTTTCCCGGTTTAGCTCGTTTTTCGCCCTCTTTAACCACGAACAAGTCCCGGGACCTACATTATTCAATTATGTTAGTAGTATACAAATCCTAATAAAAACCGAACATAAACTATTAAAATATTATATAAAATCTACATGGGATTTATGTATATTAAGCATTATATCTCTTGCGCAATACTCTCAAGAATATTAAAAGGACCATAATAGCGTCTACTGAACTTAGGGGAGCACCGCTGAGCAACTGGAACTTGACGATAGTCTCTGAGACGCAACAATACTTGATCACCAATGGAAAATTCCATGTCTTGGTGGTGTTTGGTTTCTTGGTCCGACATACGTTGGCGAGTATGCTGAAGGGTGGCCTTAAGGATGGTTATAATGTTTTGATGCTCTACTAAATTAGTAGCCAAAGTCAGGGAGTCTAGAGCAAGCTGTGGAACCGATGGTGGAGGACGACCATAAAGAGCCTGGAAAGGTGTCATGTCAATGGCTCTATGATGGCTTGTATTGCACCAAAACTCAGCAAGGTATAAAAAACGAGACCAACGATGGGGTTCGTCACACGTAAAACACCGTATATAACACTCCAATGAGCGATTAACTACTTCCGTTTGATCATCTTTTTGCGGGTGGTAAGCACTAGAGTGCAGAAGGGACGTACCCAGGTCATGAAAGATCATGAAGAGATGTACCCAGGTAAGCACTAGGTGGATCACGGTCGGATAGTATGGATTTAGGCAACTCGTGCAACTTATAGATCTGTTCAAGAAAGATCATGAATAATTGTTTAGTCGTGTACTTAGATGGTAACGATATAAAGTGGGCAAATTTTGTTAGGCGGTCAACAACAACCCAAGTAGCCGTTTTTCCGTGTGAAGGGGGAAGGTGCGTTATGAAATCCATACAAATTTCTTCACATACCTGATTCGGGATTGGAAGTGGTTGCAACAACCCATAGGGTTTATGTGTTGTGGACTTATTTTGTTGACAAACCAGACAATTCCCAATAAAATGAGCTACCTCAGAGCGAAGATTAGGCCAATAAAAGGAAGCCTGAATGTGCTTAACGGTGGCCGTAATCCACGAGTGGCCTCCTAACAGGCTATAATGAATCATTTTGCAACAGTTTGGAACGCAAACCTGGTAGGGCTGGAATTTAGAGGCGACAGTGATGATAGACCAACCCATCATGGATTTGCTGATATGGGTGTTGATCAGGAAACTGCAAAATGTGTTGTATGAGGTCACGACCTTTCGAGTTCACTGTATAATAATCACGAAGCTCGTGAAGCCACGTAAAATAAGAACTGAAAGTGTAAAGCATCTGCAACTTCGTTTTCTTTACCCGGTTTAAAGTGTATCTCAAAGTCGTAGCTGAGCAACTTGCTAGCCCATTTATGTTGTTCCGGTGTCTGAATCACTTGTGTTAATAGGTATCGAAGGCTGTGGTGGTCAGTAAACACATGGAACCGTCAACCAAGAAGATAATGGCGCATCTTTTTAACTGACTCTGTCACAGCAAAGAGTTCTAGAATATAAGTTGAAGCCGCTCGCATCCAAGGTTAAGCTTTTTGCTAAAAAAAAAGCGATATGTTTGTCTCTCTGGAACAAGACAGCACCAATACCGAAATTGGATGTATCCGTAGTAATATCAAAGGCTGTTGAGAAGTCGTGTAAGGTCAGTATCAGTAAAGACGTCATTGTCTTTTTGAGAAAGTCAACCGCCTGTTGAGCCTTGTTGATCCAAATAAATTTATGAGTTCCCTGCAACATATCAGTTAATGGACCTACAATCTGAGAGTAGTGTCAGACAAAACGCCAATAATATCTTGTTAACTCCTGTTTGGTGAAACTAGAATCGGCCAATCTTGGATAGCGCTTATTGAGATCGTTAAACGGCTGTTTGCGAAACTGGAATCAGCCAATCTTGGATAGCGCTTATTTTATCACTATTAGTAGCAACCCCCTCTTTAGAGATGACGTGTCCCAAATAATTCACTGCATATACACCAAACACGCATTTAGAAAATTTAGCAAAATGTTGATGACTAGAGAGGATCTTAAAGACTTGTTCAAGATGGTTCACATAATTCGATGCCTATTGGCTGTAAATAAGAATGTCATTGAAGAAAACGAGCACTAAATGTTGTAATACATCTCGAAAAATGTCATTCATAGCATCTTGAAAAGTTGAAGGAGCATTTGACAAGACGAAGGCATAACCAGAAACTCATAATAACCGTTAACCGTTCGAAACGCAGTCTTGTGGACGTCCTCCAGAGCCACACGAATCTTGTGATAACTTGCCCGCAAGTCGAGTTTTGAAAAAAATAATAGCCCCGTGTAGTTCATCCAGTATCTCGTCCACCGTAGGAATCGGGAAACGATCGCGGATTATGAGTGCATTTAACGCTCGATAATCAACGTAAAATCACATTGTACCATCTTTTTTTTTGTACTTGGTCTTATGACCCCTTCTGTTAACATCTCATAAATGAGATTAGTCATGATAGCTTTCTGGTAATGGGGATAACGATAAGGTCAGACGTTAACCGGTTGTCTATTAGGTTGGAGATGGATGTGATGGTCGTGTTGTCGGCGTGGGGGATGGGTTGTGGGTGTGCGAAATAGGTTTTCATAGGTTTGTAAAACGTGTTGGATGGTAGGGTTAGTTGGCAGTGTGAGAATAGGTGGGGCAGATTCGTTTCGAGGTTGGAGGATGAGTGCATGCATGGATGCAACAACATCCTTCTGTAGTAAGTGGTGTAGCATGGCTGGGGTCACATGCGAGGCTGAGGTCACATTATGTGAAAACAAAATAGACGGAACAGAGAAGTCTGCCGTGATTTGGCCATAATAGCTTAACCATGTAACCCCAAGGACGATGTCGGCACCCTATATAGGCAACACAAATAATGGCATCCAGAAGGGTCATGTGGCTAAGGAGATTGCGACATCGGGACAGAAACCAGTGCAGTAGATCAATTTCCCCGTTTCTGATCATCACTGAAAATAGGGTAATATGAGTAATGGGCAGATTCAAAAAGGAGGCCATGCGAGATTGTATAATGTTGTGAATACTACCGGAATCGATGAGGAAGATAACCAGATGACCAACG
Source organism: Bidens hawaiensis (assembly GCF_021521415.1). NCBI lineage: Eukaryota > Viridiplantae > Streptophyta > Magnoliopsida > Asterales > Asteraceae > Bidens > Bidens hawaiensis. The sequence goes on from NW_027504869.1 coordinate 417,667, forward strand.
ATAAAACCTATGACCCGAAGGAATTTAGGCGAAGGGACTCCTAGCAACGCCGCCGGAGTAGGGCCCAAAAGTGGTTGTCAGTACGTGGGTGGGTATCGGTTTGGGTGGTGGTAGGTGGCGGCGGGGATGGTTGTGGATGGTGGTTATCGATTTGGTATATGTTTGGCGGTGGTGGGAATGGTTGCGGATGATGGTTATTGGAGTGGTATATGTTAGGAGGTGACGTGAATAGCTGTGGTTAGTTGTTATCATGGAGATCGATTAACGGGGTTCATCTTTATCCATGATGAAGTGGAATTGCGGAGGGTTACAATGGTGACCGGGATGATTCTTTTTGGGGCAACGGAAACAAAGACCGGTCGCTTTGGTTGTTGTAGGGATTCATGTGATAGGCGTGTTGTGGGAAGGTTTGAGGCCGTATATGTTGGGGTAGGTAACAATGGTAGGGTGGTGGGTGTTGAGGTATTTTTTGATGGAGAAGGGTTGGTAGAGGAATGAGCTAGGGTACTTAGAACATGGGTGGTACGAAAGGGTGGGTTTGGGTGGGATCAGAATCTTTGGTCATTGAGTTTGTCTTCAATGAATTTCGCAAGTCCGATCGCTAAGGGAAGGGTGTCTGGTTTGTGGATGGCGAGGTCTTGTTGGATGTCTTTCCGGAGGCTAGAGATAAAACAATTGAGTAACGCCTCCTGTGGTAGCCCGATGACACAATTGCAAAGGCGTTCAAACTCCGTCACGTAAGCGGTAACAGAGGAATTTTGGCGAAGTTTAAATAAAGCAGCTTGATGTTTATCATAGGACGGACCGAAGGGAAGTTCGAGTGGCCGGGTAAAAGCGTCCTATGTGGCTAATAACTCATTGTTGTGGAGGTACTTATACCAGCTAAGAGCATCCCTGGATCGGCTAAAAGTAACCATGGGTATGCGTTGAGCAGGTTCAATTTTATAAAAGGCGAAGAACTGATTGGCTTGGAATAACCACTACAACGGGTTAGAAAGATCAAAGGTAGGTAAAATCAATTTGGGAGGGCGTATATCATAAGCATGATCAGAAAACTCATGTTCCTGTCTTCTGATGTGGATCGTTTATTGGTGAGGGCAGCGAGGACAATTTTGGATGGTTTGGTGAGGTGGGTGAGGAGGAGATTGAGCTTGGTGGAGTGTTCAGCTGAAGTTGTGGTGAAGGTTTCAACCAAGTTGGCGACTGATTCTTCAAAGGACAGGTTTTCACATCGGGGCTGCATGATTGAGTGAATGAAAGCACTAGTTGATACGGTTTATTTGGCACAACTGTCAATATCCCCAAGAACACAAAAGTGAAGAGACGAGAGACCAAATAAAACTCACTGATTATTATTAAAAGTTCAAAGCTATTTAAAGGAAACTAGAAAAGTGGGAAACATAATAAAACTAGGAAACAAATTCGTAACTAAAAATAAAATAACTTGCCGATCAAGAAATAAGATTCTTGACAATGCTTGAAGAAGATCCACCCAAATCTTTTATTAATCTTTTTAATCTTCATAACGGGCTGGAAGTTTGATTATTCTTGTCGATTGAGCTCTTATATTTTCCAAACTCAGTTTGGCTGTAGTTGGACTCGGGTCTTGAATACTGGTCGTAACATAAAATATTCTGGTCGGTATTTGGGTTGCAATACCCAAATTCGGGTTGACCCGAATAACCCGAAGTATAATACATTGATGCATGTATCCCTAATTTTTATAGGGTAGTTTAGCGGTGAAGTAACACAGTGACCATATGTATTCTTGTTCGGCTATTCTCTAGACTCCAATTAATATTGGATCTATCACATCCGAATGTATTAATTAACATAAAGCATGTTGAGAATGTATCTTCAATTCGAAAACTTAAATAGCATAGTATTTAAACCAATATGTATTGAGCATGTTTCTTCAATCTACACAAGTATTGATCCACAGGCTATAACACTCATTCATCTCGTCTAATGCATGCTTGCATGATAAATTTTATGTTTTGCTAAATAATATATGTTATTGTTGAATATGGCTGTATGTTATGGTTTTATAACGGATTGGAATATGGTTTTTTATTTTATGATATTGTTAAAGGTGGATAATTTTTTTAATTTATTAAACCCGAACCCGAACAACCCAAACTTATTTGGGTCGGTTCTTGGGTCAATTTGTTTTGAGCTCAAACCCGAACAACCCGACCCAAACAAGCCGAAACCTGAATAAATAACCCGAAGAACAACCCTAGTTCAAACGCATCCATTGTGAAGCTTCACGCATGACTTTTAAACTCCAACTACAGAAGGACAATGGCTTGTAATATCCAAACCATATATATGCGTAACTTGATTCTTTCATGTTAGTCTTTCTGTCGAACTTTTCTCCATTATTCTTAGCTATAACAAAATACAGTAGGTACTCTAATAATGACCACGACCTAATAAACATTTGAAATGACCTGTGATCTTGAGTAGATTACAATTAGGATCTCTGAATGTTACAGCCTCTAACTCAATGTGGGGAATCCATTGCGAATGAACACAATCAAGTCAACGTTAAGCTCATATTCATTAATAAATCAAAGTATTACAAGATATGACACTTTAAGCACTTTCTCTCTCTACTCTCTCTCTCAGACAATGACCAAAAATCTACGTACAAACACATAAGTTCCCTATTTATAGGAAACATCATAAGGAACAACAAGGCCGTATAACTTATACGGCGTATATCATATTTGCCACATAAGATATCCGCTCTTGTTGGAACTTATGCGTTGTATACAATACAAAATACATTTTGACATTTTTATCCATATACAATCATATCTAATACATCTAAGACCCTAGCAATAGACATTATGCTCTAACAACATTTGTTTGGCTTCTATACGAAGAAACTAGCTTATATGCTCATGTGATACACGGGTTGAAAAATATTTTTTAAATTTGATATATTTATAAGAAAGATTTTTATTAATTGACGCATATCAATAAATATTTAACTAATTAGTATGACCCATTTACCATTTTGATTAATCCACGGATATAGCTAGAATGAATGAGAGAAGAGTTTAGGGTAGTGCTTGGTATGTTGTAATGAGAGGCGAAATGGAATGGATCATTATGGTGGAATGAAAGAAAGAGTGTTTGGTTGGTTGATGAATGGAATAAGTCATTACTAAGTCAATTTCATTCCCCCTAAAATACCCCAAATTCATTTCATCCAACCCCTTTGTTTTTTTTCATTCCATTCCATCTTTCACCCTACATCACATTCACCATCCTCCAAACACCACCTTTCATCACCTTCACCACCCTCCCACCACCCACCACCGCTGCCATCCACCACCATCGCTACCGTCCTTGCCACCACCACTACAGCTAACTGTAACATTTGCGATTTTCAAATCCGGAAACCTGACCCGTTTAATTTTTTCAAAATACTATTATGTCAATGTATGATAAAAATAATTTATTTGTATTTTAGATTCATTTTTATTCTTAAGGTTGCTTATTTTGGCCTAAAAACGTGTTTCTGAAATTCCAGAGGCTAGAACTTTCAAAACTAAAAAGTCTGAAGGTTTTTAACCTCCCCATGCCACACGAGGTTTGGAAGCTTAGCTCCCCATGGGGGCGCGACCAACTTCTAGATCAGTCAAAATCATTTATTTTCATTTTCGATCTCCAAATCGTTTTCTTTTCGACCCTTTTTGTGAAGTTTGAGTAATAAGAAAAGGTATATGGACTAGGTTTACGTCTAGGTTAATTCTATTATGGATAAACACGAATCTTTAACTTGAATTCACCTGATTTTTTCCTTTACTGCTTATTTCTTTCCTTAAACGAGTCCGTTTAACCTAATTCGTTAATTAAAAACGAGTTAGAAGCCTTTGATACTTAAACGAAACTCTCAAACCTAATTACTTTTGTTGCAAACAATCTTAATCTTTCAATTTTCAGAGTTTCTTGTGCTAGCTCGTGTTCTTATTGAAGAAACATCTTCCAACTGAATTTTCAAGATCCAGGATCTCTTTATACTCGGTTATGAATCTCCCATCCATCTTTCGAGTAAGTTGTTAAGAGTAAATTTGATCCTATTTGATTTGATAAACAAAAGCCCTCAGTCAATTTCAATGATTGATGGGTATTTGTCGTTTAATTTCTGTCTGACCCATTTAGGGTTCTTAAAAAGTCTAAACCATGTTTTCTTAATTACCACATCTTCTGGTCAAAATCATCTTTCGCTCTAGAAGAGTTTTAACTTTGTTTTGTTGTCTACATGTGATGGACCAGAACCCGAACCCAGATTCACTGTTTGGTTCTAACCCGCATCAGCTCGCTTAAATCTTGTTTTTTTATAACTTGATAACCATATTGAGTTTTTACGTAATTCCAATTGCTAATTGCTCGATTTTAATATATTATCATATGTAAAATTTTTAGGATTATTTTACTCAGTTGGGCTAGCTCGCTTATTTTTCTTGTTTAACGAATCAGCTCGCTTATAACTCGAAGGTGAGTAATCACTATCCCCTTTTTTACTATTTTATTTCGGGGCCTTTATGCGTATAAATGATCCCTTTTATATCTCAAAACAATTCATATATTGTCTATATGTTGCTATACAATTATTTGATTATACTACAAAAATGTGGCCTAATGCAAACTTTATTTTAAAAAAAAAGCTGCATTAGGTGAAGTTGCATTATACCTTAGGCAACCTTTTTGTCAGATAATTTAACTATTTCTTTCAAATGCAACCGTTTTAGAATGTTGCATTTGAAAGAAACAATTTCATTATCTAATAAAAATGTTGCATGAGGTCTGATGCAACTTCACCTAATGCAGCTTTGTTTTTTGTAAAATAAAGGTTGCCTTGGGCCAATTAATATATCTCATGCAGTATGATCAAACACCGTTCGAGTAACCGTAGTCCGTGTTCGCGTGGCATGGCTAAAAGACAAACATTTCATATATATTAATTGTTGTACTCACATAAAGCAATTGAATTGTTATATTTTGTTTACCATTATATTTATGAAACTGTGGTTACTTACTCAATATATGTTGTTGACAAACCTATTTTTACGCATATTGCAGGTTGCTTTAGTGGATATTAAAGTTGCATGAACCTAGATTTGGATCTAGGATATCTAATAAATAGATTATTGTTGATTTTAGCTTATTTTGTATTATTTGGATTATTGACTGTATTTTCTTTTTAACATGTGTATATGGTTGAATTTAATAAAATAAATAGATATTGACGTTAATATTGTTATGTTAGTGTCTTGAGCTTTGAACAACCGGTTCTCACACCGACATTTCCGTCGTATGTTGGGGTGTGAAACTAACTACCACCACCGCCCTTTCTCCCCGTTGTCACACCGAACCTAAGGCGGAAATGCCGGGGTGCGAATCTTTGGTTCACAGCTCATAAGGTACTATCATACAATTTAAATATGACAATATCTAATTATTTATTTATTATAAAATTTCAATCAAGTACACAAAGTTTAACAAATTACCAAAATAAAAAAGTACACAAATATGTTTTATTTCATTAACTAGGGTCTCTCTAAGTGTTTCTTCATCTTAGCTTCAAACCAAATGATAACCTGCAAATGCGTACAAAATAATATAAATTTGTCAACACAAGGCTGAGTGAGAAAAGTCACTAGTTTTGATATAATAATAATGTATATGTAAAATGAGCAAAACTGATATTGTGAGTATAAATCAATTAAACCATGAGCAAATAGTTGTGTCAGTTGACAATTGCCTAGCGAATCGGGCTTTGGCTACTAAGACAAGCAAATACAAATAAGGGTGTCAGTTGACCATCACCTAGCGAATCGGGCTTTGTTTACTAAGACGGTGTATGATCATACTAACATGCTAGACTTCTGATGAACCTCTCCGAAGTACAATAAACAAACAATTAAACAAATAGCAATTAAATCATTTAGATGATTAACACACAACACTCACAGTTTGCTAGTGTGAATAATATATAAGTAGTAAATATGGATAAATACGCAAGTGTACCCAAAACGTTTAAAAGTTGTAAAATATGGGGAATGACTTCTCACCTTATTACTTTGACTAGGTTAGATAATAGTAACAAGAAGAAATGAGTAAACAGTCTTTTAACGCGCTGACAGAGTTAATACGATGTAACACCCCAGCTTAAGCGGAAACGACTGAGTGTGACGTTCAGATTGTTCAAAACACATGTGCCACTATTAAGAGACAATATTATCATTAATTTGATAATAATTCAAATACACAAGTTCAAACAAAAAAATATATTCAATAAAAGAAAAACCAAATAAAATTGAAATCAACTTTTCCATTATATAAAGTATCCTAACTCTAGTGTCTTCATCAAGCATCATCCTCTAATAATCATTCCTGTAGCATATATATCAAATACGGTCAACTAATTGAATAGTTGGTGAGTTCACACAAGTTTTATATAAGCACGTAAAAACCATGCAATTCCATGAACAAGTGTAATAATCAGCAATGCCCTTTCCAGTCGGTGACAACTAACGTACTCAGATCAGGGGTCCCCTTTCCACTCATAACAAAATGGATGATCATACTTATTGAGGCAACCATGAGCAAGTAATTCTGAGCAAGTAATCAAGTAAAAACACAAGTCCATGATACAAATCGCAGTTTTGTAAAGGAATATAATAAACCGTTTAGTTGGATAGGATATATATGCTACCCCCAAAAGTATAAAAACGTTAAAAAAGGGGGTGTGAGAAACTCACCTCGAAATCAAAGATAAACATGCAATAAAAGCCGAAAGCACGATAACAAAACCAAAGCAACCGAATATGTGTTAAAGAATCCGAAATGATTGAACTTCTCGAACTATAATTAAAACAAAAACAAAATCTAACTAACGGGAATGAGAAGGTTATAAATATTTGGTTAACGGGATATTACATTATTTTAATATATTTTATGGAATTATAATATTATATTTAAACTTTATCGGCATTTTAATGAACTATTTTAATATTATAACTAATGCTATTATGAGATTTAAGGTATTTACAAGGCACACATTTTTATCTCAAACAATAATTGTGTTAATGGGTTAAAGCTAACGAATTATAAATCTAATGAGTTTTAAAGCTAACGGATTAAGGTTTAATGAATTAACATTACTGAATCAAAGTTTAAGGGATAAAAAACTAATGAATTAAAGTTTAACGAACGAATTAAAATTAACAAGTTAAGGTTGTCGAGTTAAGCTAACGAATCGTAATATAAAGTAATTTTAATGATTTAATAAAATATATTATTTAAATATCATAATATAGTCTGTTATTAATAATGGAATGCTAATATTAATAGAATATAATTTTATCGGTCAAATTTAGCTCGAAAACGATTACGCTAGTGTATTATAAAGATTAACGAAATGCAATAATAATAATGTAATATTATATTAACGTGTTCTTACGAATCATTACAAATATGAGAAAGTTGGGTATTTTGGATGAAATTGATAAAATTAATTTATACTTAAGTTTATTTAATTTAAAAATGATTTTTATTTTATTTTTAATTATTTATACAAATTTAATATGGTTTATAATAAAATAAAAAAATGACTAAAAAGAAATAAAAAAGTTAAATGGCCTGATGGTGAACCATAGTCGCTGGAAAACAAACTTTGAAGATCACTTTTGCGGATTTAATGAGTATATTAGTGAAGATTAATTTTATGAGCGAGTTTGGTTGTTGATTTATGTAAGGCCTCGTTCCCGGTGCCCTACATTGGGTGTTGAATTTACTCATAAACACAGTTCTAAAATCAGATTTAATTTAAAACTTTTCAAGGAAACATAAAAACATCAAACAACATATTACAAATCATTAAAATCTTGTCTTAACAAAGGTTAACTTTCTTAAACATAACATAAAAGTTTCATAATATTTCTTCTTAAGATGCTAGCCTTCTAGTCCCTGCCAGTGTCATCCTTAAGCTAGCTCCTTAAATTTATTTACCTGCGTGCATACTAAAAGTCAGCTACGCTGAGTGAGTCCTAGTTAATCAATTAACATACATTACATTCATATCCTTAGTCATACATGTCTGAAGATACACATTTGTACTTTACTTACTATTAATTCTTTCATACATACTTGACATACATGCATACGTACTTATATACTTTCTTTCATAATTCCCTATGGTATACCATAAGCTATGCTATCTCTATCATCACAGATATTATTAGGGTCTGCTCCCTTATGTCTTAGATATTATTAGGGTCTTGTCCCTCTGTCTTGAATAACCATACCACCATACAACCATATCTGTCTCGTCAATCATACATTCGTTATCATACATGCATACTTTACATATCTTTTAGTTATGTATATAAATATAGGCATACTCATTCATACAAACATTCTATAATAATAACATTTAATACATAATCATACACTTACCACCTAAGTAAGTGTATTAACTATCACATAGTAGTATACACACACCCCTGAAAAACGTCACAGAGTAAAGGTGCTAGAACTCACCTGTAGTCGGTTTCTCTCTAAGTTAATGGTAACACCTTTTCCTTAGCTGTGCACGGCTAACTGTGTAACAAGTTACGAGTGTCAATTATTTCACACCCCAACCTAAGGCGGAAATACCGGGACGTGAGCCGCTTGTTCACAGCTCAAAGGTTCTATCATTATATGAAAATCACAATATCTATTAAGTAAATTATTTTATTTCAAAGAGTGCACACAATACCCAAATATGACAAAACAATTCGAATAAGTAAATATAATCCAACATAAATTAAATAATGAATGTCTTCATTAAACCCTAAGGTCTTGTCTAGGTGTCCAAACTTCAATCTTCAATTCACACGATAACCTGCATATGCGTAGAAAATACAATAGAGATTGTCAACATAAAGTTGAGTGAGATTAACACCAGTTTTACAATGATATGATATAATATGATAAATAAGCATAACGTAGTAAATTGCGGTAAATAAATCAAACCATAACCAAGTAATTAGACTATTGCCAAGCAAATCGGCAATTGACCAATAGTATGATCGTACAATAAATGAGAATATGTTGGACCTCTCCGAAATACGAATGAATGAATATTAGCACATAAACAAGTAAGCATATAACACGTATATTTGATCCAATCACACACAATTACACATTTGCTATTTTGAGACATATAGATAATACGAAAAATGGATAATACGCATATGTCCCCAAAACTTGTGAAAATTCAGTAAAATAGGGGAATGATAAACTCACCTTAAATTGAAGGCAAGTGAATAAAAATATGAATAAACGAGCAATAATAAACGGATCTTCCACTAACGCGTCAAACAAAGTAAACCAAATAAACTTGAAAGTTTGAGATAAGTAAATATGAGTAAAAGCGAACTCGTTGCTGCTAGAATCATTCCAAACGGGGGTTTAGAAATCCGGTTATGTTAAATTAAAGATTTAAGCGAGTCGAGACTGACCAGAATCCGAACAGCGAGTTGGAAGTTGGGTTTTGGTCAGTAGTATTAAAACTTCATTATGAGAATAAAAGTCTTCTAGACCGAATATTGGTTTTGAACAGAAATATGAGAAATCAAATAGTCAAACTTGTTGACTATTTTGCCCCTTAACGGGTTTTCAACGAATTGACCAGTAAACACCCTTCAACGATGAAAATTGATTGAAGGTTATTGACTAGGGAATATGTATGAACAAGTTTATAGTTTACAACTTACCCGGAAAGTGAAAGATCAACCAAGAAGATGAGTCAAAGGTTGATGTATAAGCAAAGTCGACCGATTAAGCTTGTATCTTCAATCAATAAGCAAAAACCGAAGTAGATGACGATGGCCAGAAGTATGTGACAGCTGGGTATGATGAATTAGGGTTAGGGAAAGTTTATGGCAGAAAATGTATGTCTTGTTTATATAGAAAACACTAAAACGAACCAAATATGGTTATTTACTCGTTTAAGAAACTGAATATGTTTTTAATGATCAAATCAATATAATAATTAGTAAAATTAGTTCTTGGACAAGGGGTAATGAAAATGAACATGTACTAATCTAAATGAGTTTTCTTGAGGCTTAATTCACTCAATTTAGTCCTAAAATAAGCGATTTCAGGCAAAAAACAAACTAGGAAACGAAATAAACATATACGAGCTGCACAGATGCCTCACTGCGGCGCGTGGCCACTCTAAAGGAGTGCCACCATGCGGCGCTCGATCAAGGAAGAGGGAAGTTTGATTTTTTTACAACTTAAGTCCTTGTACTTTCATAAATAGTCATTTCTTGATTATTTTAAAGTTTAAACAAAACATGAACTACTTTAAGAACTTAGAGGGTATAAAATGAAAATATAAATCTTAATACCTTAAAATTGTTTGATTTGATTACTAATAAAGATCCGAAAATGTTGCCAGATCGGGTTATGTGTAAACCTTTACAACTTTGTCCTTGTACTTTCATAAATAGTCATTTATTGATTATTTTAAAGTTTAAACAAAACATGAACAACTTTAAGAACTTAAAGGGTATAAAATGAAAATGTAAATCTTAATTACTTAAAATTGTTTGATTTGATTACTAATAAAGATCCAAAAATGTTCCCGAATCGGATTATGTGTAAACGAATAGGATTTCAAAAAATCCAAGATGTTACAGTCTCCCCTACTTTAGGGAATTTCGTCCCTAAATTAAGGAAAACAAACATAATTGTTTTGAAAGGAATTGAACTTTTAAGGAAAATATCATAACATAGAACTTTTAATAATCGAAGCAACGCTCCAAATGACAATCTGATAAGGGCACTTATATATAGGATGTACCAGCGGCGTTCCCACCATGTCCTTATCATCTTAACATTTGTACCGTTACTCAAACTACTTTAGGTTCCAGATCATGACACGCAATTGTACGTATTGTGATTTCCATGCGAGGACTTGGATATTATGTTCCAGACCATAATTATTCTTATCGTAGGATGGTCCGCATAATCCGTTCCATCATGTTGGTTATATAACATTGAAAACCATCATTTTTAAAGAAAGGAAACGTTATGATAATTTTAAATATAAATTCAAAAGATAATTAATAAATGTTCGAGTTGGATAAATAAAACCGTGTAATTTCTATAACATCTTTTGCTCATAAAAGTAGAATATTGGAGATTGAAAGGAAACGAATTTCTTAAGTAGATGTTATTATGAATCATGATGAATACGAATAAGAGAATATGATAATGGTACAAGATCCTAACAAATTATCCTTAATAAAAGATACTTTATTCATAATATGAAACGCTCAAAATAGTTCAAATTAAAATAATCCAATACCAAAAATAACTAAAGAGTTGATACAACAGAAAAGATAAGATAACAGAAATAATGAAAGCAGCAAAAGTCTTCTGAGTCTTCAAGAAGCTTTAGTTACGGTTAACTTGATTCACCTGACTTGGAGCACTTGAGGTGACCATAACGGTTGCAGTTGCACGACAAGTGTTAGCAAGGTGACCATAAAGGTTCCAGATGGTGCAAACGCGACATGGAGATTGAGCCAGGTGATGGTAGTTATAAAAGGAGCATAACGGGAAAGGTCTAGTATAGGTTTTCTTGTTAGGAGCATTTTGGTTAGAGGGTTGAGGGTTGGCTTGGTTAACAACATAGTTTTGGTGGTTGGATTTACGTTTGGGGTGAGAAGGGTTACAGTTTAGCGGAGTAGGTTTGGGTTCAGCCTTAGCATTAGTTGAGGATTCGGTTTTGGAGTTTTCAAGGGTAGGTTTAGAGTCCTTACGTGGTAGGGTTCCATCTCTAACATGGTCATCAGAATGTGAAGCGACAACAGCAATAGCTTCTTCGATTGAGAGAGGGTCTCGACTAACCACGGCATCACGGAAAATCATCGAAAATCCATGAATATACTTTCGAATACCGCGGGACATAGGGGTCACCAAGTGAGGTACAATCAGGCTCAGTTCCTTAATATGGTTCGAGTAGGTTAAATTGTCACCACCGATTTGTTTAAGCTCCCAAAACTCCGTCTCAGGCCTTTGCAGTTCAATCTCGGGACAAAAATCTCTCTTCATTGCATCCTTGAGTTCCTCCTAAGGCATAGCCAAAACTTATTCAACACCTTGGAGGGCCTTAAAAGAGTTCCACCAAGTGAGAGCTCGTTCCTCAAAAATGCTCAAGGCGAACCTAGTCTGTTTGTCGTCCGGACATTCACAGTGGATAAAGATATTCTCCATCCTCTCAAACCAGCGGAGGAGCTTAGTAGCATTTTCCTCGCCAAGATAAGGAGTTTAGCACTTGTAAAGTTCTTGTAGTGGTAGTTGTTTAGTGTAGCCGAAGTAGCGAATTCGCTGGAGTTACTAGTTTGCAGTTGGGACACAACCTCGGGTAATGCAGCAGTACATTCCCTCGTGATTTGAGCAGCCAAATAGTGATCATGAGCATCCGATGGACGACGTTGATTACGACGATGAAGTAGTGAAGACGTTCTATGAGGACTAACAGTGAAATGTTATAAGATGATGGGTAAATTGTGTGAATCAGTTGATGTGAGATAATAGAGAAGTGTATTAAAATTGTGTTAGTGATGACTCGAGGATGAGTCAGGATTTAAAATAATGTAAATAATTTTGAGGCATTTAAATTAAAAAACAATGTTTTTAAACATTCCAAAAGTAAAATGATATTGGGTTGGGCTTTCCATGGGCTTCCCATGGTAGTTCGAGATCCCAAATAAAATTAAGAAACATATCTAATGAGTTAACCTCCCATGAGTTTTCCATGGAAATTTGAATGGTCCAACTAAGTAAAGCAACATAAATTTTGTGAATTGGGCATCCCATGAGCCTCCCATGGCAATTTATTGGCCTAATTAAAATAACGAGTAACAAACAATTGAGTTGGTCAGCCCATGAGCGTTACATGGCATTTAACTGACCCAACTAATTAACAAATTATCAAATAAATGGAGTTGGTCAGCCCATAAGCCTTACATGGCATTTAACCGACCCAACTAAATATCGAATCAACGAATCTAATATGAGTAGTTGGAGTATCTCGGGAACCACCTCGGACGATACGTTACGACCAAAAATCAAATTGAAAACGTGTTGAGAAATAGATAGTTGGAGTGCCCATGGATTTACATGGATTTTCACCCAATTAAGCATTTAAAATAATTAAAAATACAACTTTGGAAGTTTTCCCGAATTTAGCCACGAACCACCGTGAATTCGGTTTTATAAAAGGAATGCTACCATTTAACCGGTTACGTTTAACCGCTTAGGGGTCCGGTCGTATGACATCTTGTTCTACTTTGGCCTAGAGGCTCGAGTATAAGGGTGCAAACGAGCCAAGCAGAACCCGAGCTCGATTAGGCTCGAGCTCAGTTTGTTCCGAGCTTTATTTTCAAAGCTCGAGCTCGAGCTCGTGAGTAGATTCTCAAGCTCAAGCTCGGCTCGGGCTCGACTCGTTTATTATGTATCGATTATTTTTTATATAATTATAGTTATTTTTATATATTTTTTTCTATTATAATTTTATGTATAAAAAATATATATTATTTAGTTATTTTTATTTATTTTTTATAACATTATATATATTAATTAATTAATATCGAATAGATATTTTAAAAAATTAAACAAATAACAGACTCGTTTAGGCTCGCGAGTCGGCTCGAGCTCGATAAGTGAAACTCGGGCTCGGGCTTGATTATAAAACGAGCTTACTTTTAGGCTCGAGCTCAGGCTCGGGCTCGATTAAGCTCAGCTCGATCGAGCTTTTAATGAGCCGATCTTGGGTAGCTCGCGAGCAGCTCGGCTCGTTTGCACCCCTACTCGAGTACTGTGGTCAGGTTATCCTCCAGGTAAGGAATAGCGTCTTACCTTTGGTTCTTGGAACCGTTTTGCCAAGGCCCAACTCACCGTTTCTCGCACCCCCCTACGGTTACTTACCCAACATGTCATACTCCCATGCCCTAAGAAGAGGGAATAAAAACAAAACTCATGAATTCTTAAGGAATTTCCCAAAATGAAAAGATAAACTACTAAAAATAAAAGATGTAGATAATGTTTTGAATGTGAGGCATAGCCTTAGAATTTATGTGTGTGTGCAATAAATAAATAAGATAAATAAAACAAAAAACTTAAATAAGCTGTAAATAATTTAATAGTACATAAGGCAGTTTAGATAAGTACGCATAGGGTCCTAAGCATATGACTAGGATAATTTCTAACGACTTATCTTAAAAGCTTCGGCTCTGATACCAATCTGCCACATCCCAACCTAAGGCGGAAATGCTGGTGCGTGAGCATGATTATTCACAACTTAAAGGTACTATCATAATATAAAAATGACCATATCTATTAAGTCAATTACTTTATTTCAAAGAGTACACACAACATACAAATACGAAAAAACAATTAAAATAAATAAATATAATCCAACATAAATTAAATAATGATTGTCTTCATTAAACCCCAAGGTCTTGTCTAGGTGTCCACACTTCAATCTTCAATTCACATGATAACCTGCATATGCGTAGAAAATACAATAGAGTTTGTCATCATAAAGTTGAGTGAGATTATCACCAGTTTTGCAATGATATGATATAATATGATAAATAAGCATAACGTAATAAATTGCGGTAAATAAATCAAATCATAAGCAAGTTATTTGACCGTTACCAAGTGAATCGGGGGTTGTTCAATAGTATGAGCATACTATAAATGAGAATATTTTGGACCTCTTTTAAATACAAATGAATGAATACTAGCACATAAACAAGTAAGCATGTAACACGTATATTTGATCAAATCACACACAATTTCACGTTTGCTATTTTGAGATACATAAATAATACAAAATACGTATAATACAAATATGTCCCCAACACTTGTGAAAATTCACTAAAATAAGGGAATGATAAACTCACCTTAAATTGAAGGCAAGTGAATAAAAATATGAATAAACAAGCAATAATAAATGGATCTTCTACTAACGCGTCAAATAAAGTAAACCAAATAAACCTAAACTTTGAGATAAGTAAATATAAGTAAAGCAGAACTCGTTGCCGCGGGAATCATTCCAAAGGGATGTTTAGAACTCCGGTTATATTAAATTAATGATTTAAATGAGTCGGTACTGACTAGAATTCGAACAGCGAGTCGGAAGTCGGGTTTTGGTCATTAGTCTTAAATTTTCGTTACAAGAATGAAAGTCTTCTAGACCGAACGTTGGTTCTGACAAGAAATATGAGAAATCTAATTGTCAAACTTGTTGACTATGTTGCCCCTTAAGGGGTTTTCAATGAATTGACCAGTCAACACCCTTCAACCATGAAAATTGATTGAAGGTTATTGACTAGGGAATATGTATGAACGATACAGTTTACAACTTACCCGGAAAGTGAAAGGATCAACTAAGAAGCTGAGTCAAAGGTCGATGTATAAGCAAAGTCAACCGATTAAGCTTGTATCTTCAAACAATAAGCAAAAACCGAAGAAGATGATGATGGCCAGAAGTATGTGACGGTTGGGAATGATGAATTAGGATTAGGGAAAGTTGATGACAGAAAATATAGGTGTTGTTTACATAGAAAACACTAAAAAAAACCAAATATGGTTATTTACTCGTTTAAGAAACCAAATATGTTTTTATTGATCAAATCAATATAATATTCTGCAAAATTCATTCTTGGACAAGGGTTAATGAACATGGACATGTACTTAGGCTATATGAGTTTTCTTGGGGCTTAATTCACTTGTTTTAGTCCTAAAATAAGCGATTTTCGGTCAAAAACGAACTAGGAAACAAAATAAACATACACGAACTACACAGATGTCTGACGGCGACGCGTGGACACACTGCACAACGCTCCGGCAAGGAAGAGGGAAGTTTGATTTTTTTTACAACTTAGGTCCTTGTACTTTCATAAATAGTTTTGATTATTTTAAAGTTTAAACAAAACATGAACAACTTTAAGAACTTAAAGGGTATAAAATAAAAATGTAAATCTTAATTACTTAAAATTGTTTGATTTAATTATTAATAAAGATCCAAAAATGTTCCCGGATCGGGTTATGTGTAAACGAATACGATTTTGAAAAATCCGAGATGTTACAAATTATCTATTGCTTCTACTTCATACTTCTAAGTTAATGAAACCCATAACTAACGGGGGTCCGGGGGCAGCACCCCTGGTAGCGGGTTCTAGGGGCGGCAGCCCCTAGCAGGGTCCAAGGGGCAGAGCCTTGGCGAGGCTCGAACTGCGAAGTCAACTTGGTAAAATTTTATTTTCAATAATAAGTCTTTACTAAAAATTTATCAGAAAAACGAGTCGGGTTAAGTTTTACAACAATTTTGATCGCATGTAAAACAGATCGCATCGCATGTCTAAATGGAATTTCATCGCATGGATGCAACCATTCGCATTGCATGGAGGCAACCTATCGCATTGCATGGACACAAACCAGTCGCATCGCATCGATGAAAACCAGTCGCATCACATGGACGCAAACAAGTCACATCGCATGGACAAAACCAGTCGCATCGCATGCTGAATTCTAATCGCATCGCATGATAAGCAAATCCCATCGCATGACTCTAAACAAATCGCATCGCATGACTCTTAACAAATCGCATCGCATGCTCATGCGATGCGATTTCTTTCTATGCGATCATAATCCTCTTTTCGTTTATTACACTATTTTCCATCCATTCTTCTCCATGACCCTTATTTGTGACCCGATTTTACCCTTTTTATGGGTTTTGGGTATTACCAACTTTGTCTACCCGTGTTTTACAAGGCTTGAACGTTACGTTTCTTCCTATATCGGACCCGTTAGCTCATGACTCATAAATTTTATATTTTTCTTACATCTTACTGCCCGATCTACTATTATATCAGTTTGCTTGTCGAAACCGATCGTAAAACTTAACCTTTCTAACCAAAGCTCACCATACGGTCTCGGGTTTGGATTCAGATCTGAACAACCTGTAGATCTGGTGGTGTTTATTTTTGCTTGAGGATGTTAAGTCACGAAATCACCTTGGTGATACTTAGATATTAGAGGAATATAAGAGAAAGAGAGCTTGTATGATAGAGAGTGTGTAGGAAGGAAATGATAATGGAGAAATGAGGAGTGTTTGGGAAATTTGGGGTTTATATAGGGAGTCCATGGGCCATATGGCCCATAACCCTCTCCTAACTGTTGGACTCAGTATGCCCAAGACACATATTATTATTGATATGCCCATAACCCTCTCCTAACTGTTGGACTCAGTATGCCCAAGACACATATTATTATTGATATGGCTAGTACGTCATGATTCAAGTCGGGTCATACCCAATAACAAGCTAAACAAACACCAATAATATTTGTTTATATATGATATGATCATAACAAATGAATATTAACACTTGAGTTATTTGGAAAGGGTTTCTAAATAAAATGTACTTGTGAAATAAATAAATCATGTGGATGATTTATACTTTGAAAAACAACATTCCATATTGTTGTTTAAAGGGGTTAAGTAACAATATGTTAAGCATGTTACCTAAAATATGTTATTGTTGTGTATAACACAATATATGTGTGTATGACACAATACAGGTTATATAACACAATGCAATACATAAATAGAAAGTTTAAATAATAAAAATAAGAAAGGAAGGAGGGTGGCCGCCCCCCCCCCCCTCACACTCTTCTCTTATTTTATTATTATTTTAACCTTTGTGGAGACATGTAAGGAAGATGATTGGTGGCCTTGGGTGGTGCCTTTCATAACTCTTACATCTCTCTCTCACACAACATACAAGTAACAAATACAAGAGAAAAAATCCTCTCAACTCCTCTCTTCTCCCTTGGATTCGGCCAAGATCAAAGGCAAGGAAGAGGAGTTTTTCAAGTGAAAATCCTAGCTAGAAGTGGTGTATTGTCAGAGGCTTGGGGTATGCAAGCTTGAGGACCTTCCCTTTGAAGTTCTTGCCTTTCCATCAGCTCATTCTTCACCCGGATTTTTCATCTTGAAAGGTATCCTTACATGCATGGACTTATAGTGACATGCATGTGCTTGATAGTATGTATTTCGTATTTGGATCCGGGCTTGGGTTTTGCATGTGTAAAATCGGTTTTATACATATCAAATTAACAAGATTTAAAACTAATTTTCGCTGCGTTTTTCATAAAATTGAGATTTTATGACTTTGATAATCTTGTTAAAACCCAACAATGGCATCAAGAGCCGCTTATACGGATGCATGCTTCATTAGACCCAAAAATTTTCGGGTTTATGCTGGGGTTTACCATATGGCCAAAATTTTCGGGGTTTTGGTTACCCCATGGTTTTTCAAGGTTATACTTTACATGCATGTGGTAATCTTGAAAAATTAAGTCATTTGGATGATTGATTGTGTTGTTTGGACAAAACCCTGAACTTTTGGTTTTGTCAAGTTTGGCCGAAAGTTTCAAGGGGTGAAGGGGAACCATTTTGGGTCATTGTGTTATTACATATTTGGATGTTTAATAGATGTTCATAACCTAGCGATGGCCTTGTGTTTGGTTGAATGTTTGTGTTGATTGTTTGTTCATTCAAATGGTTGTTTGTTCATTCAATATGGTTGTAATATTTATTTGGGTTTGTAATCTATTTATTTATTTCAATTGGTTTGTAATATTAAGTAAATTAGATGCATTTCTTTTACTAGAGAAAAATGTATTAGGATATATTTTTGTAAAAGAAGATGCAAGGAAGGAGGCCCAAATAAAATGAAGGAGACCACAACAAGGGGGTGAACACTTGGAGCATTTGGATGCGGGATCAAGTGGGAGTTCACCGACACAAGCTTATGTCCTTTTGAGTCCCTTAGGAGAGACTTTTTGACACACTTGTCTTCGGTCAACAAGTGTAGTCAACATTAGGAGGCTATGGTTATGAACTTGTGGTTGTGTATTTTATGCTTGCATGGTTGATTTACTTCTTTGTTTGGTATTACAATTTGGATTGTTAACAACTTAAAATCAACAACTAGCATAAAATTGGTTCCTTAGAAATCGTTAGGTAATAAAAATTGGTTTTATTAAAGGCTAATGATTTCATAATAAAATGGGTTTTATTAATAGGAACTTTGAAAAATGGGTTTTTCAACTAAGTACCATACATTTGAATGCATGCAAATGAAAGGTACATAAAAGGTTTTCCAATCTAGAATTTTGAAAACTAAAATCCCTTTTATAAAATAAGTTGAACACCATCCTTTTATACGACACTCGAATCACTTGGGAACTCGGTGTGGGATAAAGGTCACCTAACCGCATTAGAGGAAACTTGTGAGTTTGAGGTGGGTTTTCCATATTTGTGGGATAAAGGTCACCTAACCACTTGTATGTGTAAACTCACACGTGTGTGTAAGTAGGACGACTTAAATTGGAAACCATGTGAATAAGGTCACCGAAGCATGGAGTACAATGGTGTTGATGGGATTAAACATGCCGACTAAACATAAGATGTTTAACTGATCCCATAAAACTAAAAGTTGTAAAGGGTTGCAATCGTTAATCGTTGACTACCTTGTTAATCTAAATAGTAGGATAAAGGTCACCTAACTACTATTTGAATGTAACATTGGGTTCTAGATTTTAATCATTAATTGTCTTGGAGACATAAAGGGTATTAAGGATTAAAATTATTGATATCGAAAATACTAAAATTGAGCTTTGTTATATTTGTAGATGGCCACAATCAACAATCCACCTAACATTATTATTCCACCCGTTAATAACCTATCACTAAGATCTATTCTTGATAAGGATCGTCTAAACTATAGCAACTTTATGGATTGGTATCGAAACTTGAGAATCGTTCTCAAGCAAGAAAAGAAATACTACGTATTAGAGGATCCTATTCTCGATGAACCTAGCGTTGACGAAGTCCAAGACCATAACGATTGGGTTAAGCACAATGAGGACTCGGTGCAAGTTTCTTGCCTCATGGTGTGAACTATGATTCACGAGATTCAAAAGGATTTTGAACTTCATGGGGCATATGACATGATCACCCAACTTAAGGAAATGTTCCTTACACAAGCTAGAGTGGAACGCTTCAAAACGGTTCGACCACTTCATGCATGTCGAATGGAAGAAACCCAATCGGTCTCATCTTATGTGCTTAAGATGAAAAGCCACATTGATCTTCTCGAGCGCCTTAATTGTCCCGTCTCAAAGGAGTTAGCCACGGATTTGATCCTAAATGGGCTAACAAAGAGGTTTGAGACATTCGTTATGAATTATAACATGAATGGGTGGGATAAAAGCATTGGTGAGCTTCACACAATGCTCAAAACGGCCGAGACGGGAATGGGTAAAAAGGTTTTACCCGTTCTCACAATCAATGAGGGAGGCAATAAGATAAGGCATCACCCGGAACCCAAGGCAAAGGTTGCCAAAGGCAAAGGACAACACATGGGCAAGTTCAAGGGAAAGGCTAAAGTGGAACCACCCAAACCAAAGAAGCTAAAGGTTAGCTTGTACGATCCATGCTTTGGATGTGGGGAGATTGGGCATTGGATGAGGAATTGTCCAACCCATCTCAAAGAGTTGAAAGGTAAGAGGGATGCGGGGCAAACCTTGGGTACAACTTTCATGATTCACATTGATCTTAATATTGTTTCTTCCAACACATGGGTATTGGATACCGGATGTGGAACTCATATTTGCAATTTGTTGCAGGGGTTCAAAGGAAGTGAACGATTTAAGAAAGGAGATACAAGTCTCTTCAAGGGAAACGAAGCAAAGGTTGTTGTTGAAGCCCAAGGAGACTACACATTAAAGCTTCCAAATGCTTTGGAAGTTATTTTGAAAGAAATTTTATATGCTCCTAGTTTGACTAGGAATATTATCTCCATTTTTTTGTTAAGACAATGTGGTTTTGATTTAATGTTTGTGGACAATGGAATTTATGTTTTCATGAATAATGTCTTTTATTTCAAAGCAATGCCGTTTAATGGCATTTATGAATTAGTTCATGATAACATATCCTTTGATAACAAGTTGTACCAATCAAGCAACAAGAAACTCAAAATGGATTTGAGTAAGACCTATCTTTGGCATTGTTGCCTTAGTCGCATAAATAAAAATCTCATACATACACTTCAAAAGAATGGTCTTTTGGAATCAAGTGAAGATTATTCATTTGATAAATGCGAATCTTATATGTTAGGAAAGATGACCAAGGACCCCTTTAGTGAAACAAACGGAAGGGCAAAAGATTTATTGGGTATCATACATTCCGATGTATGTGGTCCGTTAAAGGCAATGGCAAGGAATGGTGAAAGATATTTCATTACTTTTATCGACGATTATAGTCGTTATGGGTATGTGTACTTGCTAAGACACAAAGATGAAGCCTTTGAAATGTTCAAAGTCTTCCAAAATGAAGTACAAAATCAACTCGATAAAACCATCAAAGTACTTCGTTCGGATAGAGGAGGTGAATACCTAAGTGATGCTTTCCGAGATCATCTTGGGATTTGTGGGATCATCTCACAACTTACTCCACCCGGAACACCACAACATAATGGTGTGTCCGAAAGGAGGAATCGAACTCTATTGGATATGGTTCTAACTATGATGGCTAGAAGCACATTGCCTCTATCATTTTGGGGTTTCGCTTTGATCTCCGCGGCTTGTATTCTAAATATGGCCCCAACCAGGAAAGTGGACAAGACACCTTTTGAAATATGGAATGGAAGGGCTCCATTGTTATCATATTTAAAGGTATGGGGTTGTGAGGCTTATGTCAAGAACAACACCCAAAACAAACTTGAAAGTCGATCCACTAAGTGTATCTTTGTAGGATATCCCAAAAACTCTATGGAATATTATTTCTACAACCCAACCGAGCAAAAGGTATTTGTTGCTAGAAAGGCCGAGTTCTTGGAAACTAAGTTCCTTATTGAAGGTACTAGTAGAACGGTGGAACTCGAGGAGGATCGAGAACCACAAATCGATACACGTTTGGTTGATACTAGCAATCAACAAGAGGTTGTTGAGAATGATCAAATGGTTGATCAAGACACACAAAACGTTCTCAAATCCGGTAGAATTAGTCATCCACCCGAAAGATATGGTTTCTTCATGGATGGATGCTATATGGTAGATTCGGATGAACCCACGACATACCGTGATGGAATGTCACAATCCGACTGTGACAAATGGCTTGAAGCCATGAACGTTGAGATGCAATCCATGCATGACAACCAAGTATGGGATTTGGTTGTACCATCTCTTAATTCCAAACCGGTTAGAAGTAAGTGGGTTTTCAAGAAGAAAACCGATATGCATGGAAAATTGGATACTTATAAAGCAAGACTTGTAGCAAAAGGTTTCACTCAAACTCAAGGGGTTGACTATGACGAAACTTTTTCTCCCGTAGCAATGCCAAAGTCTATTAGGATATTGTTTGCCATAGCCGCATATTATGACTATGAGATATGGCAAATGGATGTCAAAACAGCCTTTCTAAATGGGCATCTTGAGGAAGATGTCTATATGGTTCAACCCGAAGGTTTTGTCGATCCACAACATCCTAACAAGGTATGCAAGTTAAAGAAGTCAACCTATGGATTGAAACAAGCATCTAGAAGTTGGAATCACCGTTTTGATGAAGAAGTTAAGAAATTTGGGTTCATCAAGAATGGTGATTAAGCTTGTGGGTATAAGAAAGCTAGTGGGAGCATCATTACCTTCTTAGTATTGTATGTTGATGACATACTACTATTTGGGAATGACATTCCAACCATGGAAGGTGTAAAAGCATGGCTTGGATGTTGTTTTTCTATTAAGGATCTTGGTGAAGCCGCCTATATTTTGGGAATAAAGATCTATAGGGATAGATCAAGGCGGTTGATAGGTTTAAATCAAAGTGCATACATTGACAAAATCTTGAAGAGGTTCAAGATGGAGAACTCTAAGAAATGTTTGGTACCGATTCAAAGAGGAATGATATTGAGTAGGTCTCAATGTCCAAGCTCAAAGGATGAGCAAGAGAAAATGAATGGAATCCCATACGCATCGGCAATTGGATCCATCATGTATGCAATGGTATGCACTAGACCGGATGTGTCATGCGCTTTAAGCATGACAAGTAGATTCCAACATAATTCGGGAAGTAGCCATTGGATGGCGGTTAAGAGTATATTGAAATACCTTAGAAGGACTAAGGACATGATTCTAATATACGGTTCGGGTGAGGAGGAACTCGTTGTAAAGGGTTACACGGATGTGAGTTTCCAAACCGATCGAGATGATTCTCGATCACAATCGGG
This sequence comes from Bidens hawaiensis, assembly GCF_021521415.1. NCBI lineage: Eukaryota > Viridiplantae > Streptophyta > Magnoliopsida > Asterales > Asteraceae > Bidens > Bidens hawaiensis. Next base: position 441,045 of record NW_027504869.1, read on the forward strand.
ATATGTCTTCGTTATATGGTGGGGCAGTCTCTTAGAAGAGCTCGAAACAAGATGTGGTAACCTTATCCACCATAGAATCGGAATACATCGTCGCCTCATTGGCGCTCAAGAAGCTGCGTGGATAAGGAAATTCATTGCCGATCTAGGGGTGGTCCGCACCATTCAGGACCCTCTAGAGATCTTTTGTGACAACGAGGGAGCGATTGCTCAAATCAAAGAACCTCGTGCACATCAAAAGACGAGGCACATTGAGCGGAGGATCAACTACATAAGGGATGAAGTTGAAAAAGGAAAGATATGTATTCGCAAAGTTCACACCGATCAAAACATTGCGAATCCACTCACGAATCTCCTTGAAAGGCCAAAGCATGAGGGTCATATTTGTGCCTTAGGACTTCAATATTCTAGTGATTCGATATGATCGAATTTTGTATTTGGATATCAGAACAATTGTTATTTTGACTCATTCATGTGATTATGATTTATGATTATGACATTTTGAGTTATGTTCCATTTTAGCATGTTTAAATCCGTGAATAAGTTACTTATTCTAAATGTCCGTAGTCACTCATATTTTTGGGAAAAAATATGAAGGTAAGACTATTATGAACTTGGATTGGTGGATATTCATGGGATATGAATATAGAGCAAGGGTTGCTGCAAAGGTTCATAGATATTTATGGGTTATAAATATTGGACTGACCCGCTCTCAAATGTTACTACATGGAATCCTTGTGATTGATCATAAGTAAATTTGAGTAAAAGCGAATATCATAGTGTCCTCCGACTTGAGATACATATTGGGTCTTAATATTCACCGAATATTGTACTTTGACTTAGTTTATTCGCTGCTCTGAAACATGACAGTACATAAGTCTAAGATCAGGTATGGTACAAGGTGGTTGTGAGAGACGTATGTAGTCAAGAGGGGATTTGTCCCTCTTATTCGTTGAGAGTGATATGTCTAAGGCCTGAAAGTAAAATCAACAGAGAATGATCACTCTGTGTCTCTGGATTTGACATGACATATATGGCAAAAGGATAAATGATAGGTGTACCTAAATCATTTCAATAATATTTGTTTATATATGATATGATCATAACAAATGAATATTAACACTTGAGTTATTTGGAAAGGGGTTTCTAAATAAAATGTACTTGTGAAATAAATAAATCATGTGGATGATTTATACTTTGAGAAAGAGCATTCCATATTGTTGTTTAAAGGGGTTAAGTAACAATATGTTAAGCATGTTACCTATAATATGTTATTGTTGTGTATAACACAATATTTGTGTGTATGACACAATACAAGTTATATAACACAATGCAATACATAAATAGAAAGTTTAAATAATAAAAATAAGAAAGGAAGGAGGGTACCCCCCCCCCCTCTCACACTCTTCTCTTATTTTATTATTATTTTAAACCTAGTAGAGACATGCAAGGAAGATGATTGGTAGCCTTGGGTGGTGCCTTTCATAACTCTTTCATCTCTCTCTCTCACATAACATACAAGTAACAAACACAAGAGGAAAAATCCTCTCAACTCCTCTCTTCTCTCTTGGATTCGGCCAAGATCAAAGGCAAGGAAGAGGATTTTTTCAAGTGAAAATCCTAGCTAGAAGTGGTGTATTTTCGGAGGCTTGGGGTATGCAAGCTTGAGGACCTTCCCATTGAAGTTCTTGCCCTTCCATCATCTCCTTTGACACCCGGATTTTTCATCCTGAAAGGTATCCTTACATGCATGGATTTATAGTGACATGCATGTGTTTGATAGTATGTATTTCGTATTTGGATCCGGGCTTGGGTTTTGCATGTGTAAAATCGGTTTTATACATATCAAATTAACAAGATTTAAAACTAATTTCCACTGCATTTTTCATAAAATTGTGATTTTATAACTTTGTTAATCTTGTTAAAACCCAACACTAATCATTCCCATGCCCAAACCCAACATAATCCAAACACTAACACACAATTAAATTAATATAATATCCCTTATTTATTATTAACAAAAGTAGGATGTTACAATTTAGATGCTATTTATAGGGTTAATTGGAATGTATATTGATTAAATCCTTGAAATTGGATTTTAAATTAATTTCGGGTAGAATTGGCCGTTGACCGGTTTAAATACCACATAATTGATCAATGTAACAGGTTAATAATGATGATTAACGATGTACGTTATGGTCTATGGCTGTTACCAGCTATTAATTATATTAAAATAGGCGTTTAATGATGAAAAAGAGGTCACCGGACTTGTTTGTGCCCTGCCAGAATTTCCAAGGTCGTCAGAAAAACGAATCAGGGAAGTAAAGGGGGAGGGGGGTGCTGGAATATAATATTAATAATTTAACTTAATTACACTTATGGTCCTAGTTTCCAATTTATATTAAAAAGATTTTAAACTAAATTTTCAACTTAGACCTTGAACTTTGAAATGTATATAAAAGTATTAATAAGTTATAATCTTGGATGTTTTTCATTTAAGTCCCAAAGTTTGCAAATCATTTGACATAAATCTCTAGAGTTTCGTTTATTGATCGAAAAAAATTAGCAAATGAACGAACGATGATCGTAAATCGTAAGGAATATAGTATGAATGATTAACAAGTAACAAAAATATATCGAAACGACCAAATGGATCGGTTTAACGAATTCAAATACGTAAGGCATGACGAATAAATACATGCAACAGAAATTAATTAATAATATTATAATATATATAAATAAAAACAAAAATTCGAAATGGGTTGGGTTTTTGGATTTGAAAAGTAATGAATGTTACATCTGAACAAACCTGAAACATAGAGATAACAAACTACAATTAAAACCAAGAACATAGCTGTTGGAATCAATCCAAACGGGTGTCTAGAACTCCGGTTATGAGATTTTCAGTAAATAAGCGAGCTGGTACCGACCAGAATCCGAACAACGAGTCGAAAGTCGGGTTTGGGTCAACACACTTAAAGTTTCGAGATAAAACTAAAAGTCTTCTGGACTGAAAGCTAGTTCCGACCATAAGTGATAGAAATCGATTGGTCAACTTTGTTGACCATTATGCCCTTAAATAGGTCAGAGTCCAATTGAATCATCAATTCCCCTCAATCTTAGAAATTGATTCAGGGTTACTGATCATTGAACAATAGATAACAACTTTAAAGAAGATAACTTATCTGGAAAGTGCTTAGATCGATGAGAAAACGGAGCCAAATATCGGGAAAACACCAAAGTCAAATTGAATACGAACAATCTTAAAGAAAATAATAAAGAACGAAGGGAAGAACGGTTTTTTTCTTGAAAGTGACGGCTGATGCAGAGTAAATTAGGGTTTAGAGAAGAGTTTTTCATGTTATAATGGCCTTGTGTATATAGGAATAGTAAAATATTGTTAATTTTAGTCAAAAACTTGTTTAAGCAACAATATCTTGTTTAATGAGCAACTTAACTGAAAATAAACACCAAAATTCATTCTTGAGGAAGGGGCTAATGTATATGGACATATACCAATTCTAAGAGGGTTTGCTTGGAGCTTAAACACGCAATTTGGTCCAAAATTAAGCGATTTAGCATTAAACACCAGTTAGGATTTAAAAAATAAACAATTTTCTAATCTGCTGCCCTGATCGCCCCACGCGGCCAGGTTGGTACCTCCACGTCGAGCCGCGGCGTGGTGGTGGTCTGATATTTTCCTTTATGAGAGTTTTGGTTCCTGATGTTCCGAAAATGCATTTTAGCCATTTTAAGAAATTTTGAGAGTTGCTAAGAACTATTTGGCATGATTTAAAATTATTAAACTATAAAATAAGTTAAACCAAATTAAATAAAAGTTTTTATTAACACAAAGTACCCTATTTATATTCCCGGTCCGAGTAAACGAATACGGTTATGAATATGAAAAATCTGAAGTGCTACACCCGCAACTATCGCCAACCACCACCACCATCGCCCACCAATAGGGGTGAGCAAATTAACCGTTATAACGGTTAACAGAACCATAACCGTCAAAACCAATCCAATTTTACTCGATAACCAACAAAACCGGTGGGTCGGTTTTGTGAGTTTTAAAAACTGCCATAATTGGGTCGATTTTGGTTAAATATAATTTCAAACCTGTCATAACCGAACCGCCCCATTTATATGACTGTTAATCGAGAAACAGGAGTTTAGAATTTGGAATTAGTGCAAGAGGGATATTCTTAACTCTTTGGGTTCATGCTTGATGCTTCCTAACATATAGTTATATAAATCTTAACTTATATCTTTATATCTATTGCTATTCAAAAAAAATTAAATAAAATAAAAAACTCTACACCTTTTTTGATTAGGTCAATATCTATAATATATACAAAAACGAAACCCCTAAAATCCTACGTGTCACGATGTGGTCGCACCCCCTCCCCCCCCCCCCCCTTTATAGAAGCCACCAGATTGCTTGATTTTTAAATAGAGGCCTTTCATTGATTTAACCCAAATTCATGGGTATGGGTCTTACCAAAACCAGATAGCTCTTAAACGGGTTATAACATCTCATTAAATTAAAAACTAATCTTAACAATTATTTGATATGAATCCTATAAAATAGGGATATACAAAAATTTAATATCCAATTTAAAATGAAAAAAATATTATTTATAATTAATAAACAATTTTATAGTAAAAAACATAAGCGGGTCATGGGTCACCAAATCCAGATAGCTTTTAAATGGGTTATAACTTATCATTTATTTATGAAACCCTTTCATCATCAAACCCTAAGGGGGTGTTTGGTAGAGGGAATTGAGGGGTGAGAAATGGAATTGGAAAGAATTCTCTTGTTTGTTTATGAAAGAAAGAGGTGAGAAATGGAAATAAACCATTTCCATTTCTCTGATTTTGTTTCTCTAAAAAAAGCGGAGAATTGGATTTCTAGGGTTTCATTTCTCAGCCTCACTCTCTCACGCCTCTCCCTGCTGTTCGATCTACAGCAGCAAACTCACGCCTCTCCCTGCTGTTCGATCGACTTGCAGCCTCTAATCACCCACAAATCATCTCCAATCTAAGAACCGAGTTCGTATTCGCGATCCTTGCTTCGATTCCAACGATCTTAGGTATGAAACTTTCATTTTTTCGACTTTCTTATGCTCGACCAGACCTAAACCTCGATCCAAACTCAGCTGCTGATGTCGATTGTTATCGTGGGATGTTTGTATGTTGTTGGTAATCGATTTAGATATGTTAGATTTCAATGGTTTATGTTTAATTCGACTCTTGATGAAATCTTTGATGTCTAGGTTGGGAATTGAACATTATATGGTATGAAATTGATGAGTTTGAATCATGAATTTTATGTTAGAATGATATTTAGATGCTAGGTTGAATGTTGGAACCGATAAATTGAATGTTTACATGAGTTGCTTGAATGCTGTTGCTGATGAAATCTGTAATGCTGTTTTGTTCAAATAATATTTTGATCATAACAGATGCAAATTGATCGTTTCTTGAGTCTAACATTAAGTTCAAAGAGTCTAGTTTCAAACCCCACTGGTTTCGTAATTTTTAGAGAAGTTTTGATTACCCAAACGTGAAAATTAAAACCGAAGGTCAAATCTGTTTTTGACTGATAGATTTTAGGTCCCCTTCTAAAGAGCATAACTCTCTTGTTTTTGAAGTTTTAGACATTCCTCTTTCTAATGAACATTTTAAGTGTCTAGAAAATTTCCCAATTGGCCTTGTATGCAAATCCTGAGTAGTCAATTTTTGAGAAATTTTGACATTTACAAACTCTGAACAGTAAGTTTTAGATACCTTTGATAATTAGCATTTTAGTTGAAAACCTTATGCATACTTTAAAAATTTGAGAAAAATATATAAACACCTAGAGATGTTGAAGTTTCTGTGAAAATATTTTCATAATTTATTTAAATTGTTTTGTTGATAAATAAATCTATATTTACAAACTCAAATCTGACCAAAAAACTCAGATTTCTACATATCAACAAATCATCACTTTTTACACCATTTTTATCTAGAAATTGACTTGTAACTCACATGGAAACCTTAGGGATCTTGTATAACATTGACTTGTAACTCACATGGAAACTTGGATGTTCAATTTCATCCAAAATAACATATATATTGATGTAAACATTGGCAATTAAACAACATTCAGCAAGTCAGTGAATAAAGTAGCCTGTAATCATTTTTCTTGCTTTCATGATCACTTTGTTGCTAATATTTGGATTATATTTTGGAGTTATTTGCTTTTCTTGAATTTTCTTATATTTTTATGTGTAGATGGCAAGATCACCTTCCAGACAAAGAATAGTTGCCATAGGTTCATTTTATGTCATTTATGTTACGATTCGTTGGTGGATGTTGTGTACTTATCATTTGCGTCGGTCGATTGAGTCAATGACTTTACGTACAAAATATTTAATGAGTTACCATAATAGGCGTGAAAACATGGTGAGGATGGTTTATGAAAGTGATGTTACGAGTGTTGTTAACATAAGAATGAATATACATGCATTTACAACACTTTGTGATATGCTAGAAACTAGAGGGGGACTAAAGAATAGTTTTGTATGTGAATTGGTTTTAACTATGGTTGATGTTTTTTGCTTAAAAACTATGTTTTGTATGTGAATTGGTTTGATCAATGCATATTTTGGTTGGAATTTATGCATCTTTTTATATGTTTTTTATTTTTTAATAAATATTTGTTATGAAAAAAATACTTGTGCTAATGATAAAATTGATATAATTATCTGTTTATTTCCTATGTACCAAACAAGAGAAATGATTCTTAGCTATATTTCTCTACTGAAATCTCTGTACTACCAAACAGAACAGTCAATTCTCATTTTCCAGACCAATTCCCTTTCTCTGTAATTCCATTTCTCTATTCCATTTCTCTACAATTCCATTCTCTGTACCAAACACCCCCTAAGTGTATTATTAACTTTCTTACAATAAAGAAAATTAAAATCCAAAAAATAAGTATTAAAAAACGAAAAATGTAAAACAACCATTCTCTCAAGCCATCAGATTGCTTTATTTGTAAATGAAAGTTTCTCACGCATTTGACCCGAATTCACGGGTAAATGTCTCACCAGACCCAGATAGCTCTTAAATGGGTTATAACATCTCATTATATTAAAAAGTAATCTCATAAAATATTTGATATGAAAATCCTATAAAATAGGGATATACTAAAAATTAATATCCTATTCTATTTAAAAAAAATATTATCTATAATTAAGAAATAACTTTATAATAAAGAAAATAAGCGGGTAATGGGTATCTCCAAACGCAGATAGCTTTTAAACTGGATTATAACATATCATTTATTTGTGAAACCATTTTATCATCAAACTTCAAGTATATTAATTATTAACTTTCTTACAATAAATAAAATTAAAATCCAAATATACATATATAATGTTAAAAGCAAATAACGTAAAACAACCCTCGTAATACGGGGGAATAAAATCTAGTTAGTAATATTGGCTGTTAGTGCTTTCCAAATTAATTCCAAAACTTCCATAGTCTTCGTTCTGAATCCTCGTTCGACATTGCATTTCATTGTTCAATATATCAATTAGATATATATTCCATAATTGAAGTTAAAAGAATATATATATATATATATATATATATATATATATATATATATATATATATATATATATATATATGTATGTATATATGTATAGGATCAGGATCATGTGAAAACCTTTTAGTAATTGAGAACTACAAGGACCATTTTGACCACAAAAAAAACCCAAAAATAAAACAAAATCATAAAAAATAAATAAATAAATAAAAAGTAAAAAAACCAAAGTTCTTATTTATCATCCCGGTTTCTAAAAAAACGTAAAAAAAATTCTCGGTTTAGCTAAATTATACATATGTGTATAATATGTACATATATGTACACAATTGTTTTTTTCCTATACAGTATGTATAATTTAAGGTAAATGATAACATACATATGTGTACATTACGTAACTAGAGATTAAATGAAAGTATACATAATGTGTATAGGTATAATACGAATTAAAAAGAAAAAAAATCGGTTTTTTTTATTATACATATACGTATAATATGTACACATATGCTTTTTTCCTATAGGTATATGTATAATTTAAGGTAAATGATAATGTACATATGTGTACATTACGTAACTAGAGATTAAATGAAAGTATACATATGTGTATAAGTATAATAGGAATTAAAAAGAAAAAAAAATTCGGGTTTTTTTAATGAAACCAGAATGAAATATAAGAATTTTGGTTTTTTTACTTTTTAAAAATTTTTGCTTTATAATTTTTTAAATATTTTTTTAGAGGTTTTTTTTAGTGGTTCAAAATGGTTCTCAAAGTTCTCAATTTGCCAAGGATTCTCTTATGATCCTTAACATATATATATATATTCTAATTTGCATTTCAGTTCAATGATTATTTAGTATTCACAATCATTTGTTGTTAGGCTGCAACCTTTTCAAATAGGCGACCCATTTAGTGCAACGAAACTGTTGAAGACAGTATGTTCGCTTGATATCACCATAGATTTCGTTGTTCATTGCTATTTTGTTCTTGATGTTCATTATGGATTATATATATTTTATTTGATGGTGTCATTTTTTTTCTTTTTAATATTTGGTACCAAAGTTTTTGGACCAATTATATTTTTCTTGGTCCCGGTTAACCGACCCTTAACAACTCACTACAACCCATAAAACCGATTAACTGAAACCGCCATAATGGGTCAATTATGGTTATTGATTTCGACTAACCGACATATCGGTTACGGTTATTGCTTTGGTGAAAAACCGCCCCATACCGACCCATGCACACCCCTATGGCTCCACCCACACGCCACCTGCCAACGCTAACCGCCATTACACAAGCGCATGCCACCGTCACCCACCACCGGTTTGACACCTCGCTCTTCCATGGTAACTCCGTCAACCCAACTACGTTATATTATACGTCACACATAACATTTACACGAGTCAGTAACAAGTCCCACACATGAGTCTGTCAATACGAGTTGATGCTTAATGTCGAATCAGATATGTTTAATAATTTGGATATAATTGTTATGTGCTAGATGATTATACGTGTTATACGATTTAGTACATTATGTTCGCTTAACATGTTACTAGTTATTAAATAATATATATGTGTGTATATATATATATTCTAATTTGCATTTCAGTTCAATGATTATTTAGTATTCACAATCATTTGTTGTTAGGCTGCTACCTTTCCAAATAGGCGACCCATTTAGTGCAACGAAACAGTTGAAGACAGTATGTTTGCTTGATATCACCATAGATTACGTTGTTCATTGCTATTTTGTTCTTGATGTTCATTATGGATTATATATTTTATTTGATGGTGTCGTTTTTTTTCTTTTTAATATCTTGTACCAAAGTTTTTGCCCAATTATATTTTTCTTGGTCACGGTTAACCAACCCTTAACAACTCACTACAACCCATAAAACCGATTAACTGAAACCGCCGTAATGGGTCGATTATGGTTATTGATTTCTATTAACCGACACATCGGTTACGGTTATTGGTTTGGCGAAAAACCGCCCCATGCACACTCCTATAGCTCCACCCACACGCCACCTGCCAACGCCAACCGCCATTACACAAGCCCATGCCACCGTCACCCACCACCGGTTTGACACCTCGCTCTTCCATGGTAACTCCATCAACCCAACTCCGTTATATTACACGTCACACATAACATTTACACGAGTTAGTAACAAGTCACACACATGAGTTTGTCAGTACGAGTTGATGCTTAATGTCGAATCGGATAAGTTTAATAATTTGGATATAATTGTTATGTGCTAGATAATTATACGTGATATGATTATACGATTTAGTACGTTATGTTCGCTTAACATGTTACAAGTTGTAAAATAAATAAAAAAATAAATAAATAAATATATATATATATATATATATATATTCTAATTTGAATTTCAGTTCAATGATTATTTAGTATTCACAATCATTTGTTGTTAGGCTGCTACCTTTTCAAATAGGCGACCCATTTAGTGCAACGAAATGGTTGAAGACAATATGTTCGCTTGATATCACCATAGATTTCGTTGTTCATTGCTATTTTGTTCTCGATGTTCATTTGGATTATATATTTTATTTGATGGTGTCATTTTTTTCTTTTTAATATTTGGTACCAAAGTTTTTGGCCCAATTGTATTTTTCTTGGTCATGGTTAACCGACCCTTAACAACTCACTACAACCCATAAAACCGATTAACTGAAACCGCCATAATGGGTCGATTATGGTTATTGATTTCTATTAACCGACACATCGGTTACGGTTATTGGTTTGGCGAAAAACCGCCCCAAACCGACCCATGCAGACCCCTATGGCTCCACCCACACGCCACCTGCCAACGCCATCCGCCATTACACAACCGCATGCCACCGTCACCCACCACCGGTTTGACACCTCGCTCTTCCATGGTAACTCCATCAACCCAACTCCGTTATATTACACGTCACACATAACATTTACACAAATCAGTAACAAGTCACACACATGAGTCTGTCAGTACGAGTTGATGCTTAATGTCGAATCAGATATGTTTAATAATTTGGATATAATTGTTATGTGCTAGATGATTATACGTGTTATACGATTTAGTACATTATGTTCGCTTAACATGTTACTAGTTATTAAATAATATATATATATATATATATATATATATATTACCTCAAGAATATGTTTATAATATTATCTATGTGAAATTACATGCTAAATAATTATGTGTTTAATTTATAGCTTGTTGTGTGAAATTTCAATTAATAACGCATAAATTGTATGTTTTCGGCTTTTATTAAATAGTTTTAACAAATATATCAACGAGTCCTTATTTTTATTAACTTGGGTTAGTAGTTTAGTCCTAACGATTTGTTATAACCCGGTTTGGTGTAAAAAAGGTTCGCTTTAAGCCGAAATTAATTTTAAAATGGTCATTCTTGTAAATTTGATTAATATTAATTTAACTAATAAAAATTCCCAGCCCTAATCCCACCAAAACCATCGACAAATTCTCAGCTGCTCCCCTCTCCCACAAACACCCAATTCAAACATCCAAGCCACCAATAAACCCTAATCACCTCCAATTCAATCTTAATTCTTGCAATTGGTGGTGTCTTTGATTGATTCTCATCATTCCTAACGTTAATTGGTAAGTCTTATGCATCAATTTCATGTTTTGATAAGTTATTGTGAAACCCTAGATGTATTGATAATTATGATGATTAATTGATGAATTATTAACTTAGAGATGTCGTAAACATGTTAGGTTGTAAGTTTTGATGATAACAGTTTGCTGACTGATTCGTACTCGTTTATTGTTTGGTCTGTAACTCGATGATACTTTATTGTTTTTGATCGATTCATGTTTCCATGATGCTATACTTTGAGTCTAGATTTCAGAAATGTATGATTTGTAATTTTTGGACCAGATTTGAATGGGTTTTATGATTTTACAAAAGCATAGGTCAAAGCTGATTCGGGGAGTTAAATTCTGGTCTGTCTTTCCGACACCATTACTCCCTAATGACAAATCCGAACTGGTTGTTTCCACTTCTGGAACTTAGTATTATGAGCTTAGAGACAATCCAATTGGCCTTGCATAATTTGGATAAATGAGTTCAGAGAACCATGAAAATACTTTTTGTTGCGCAATCTGCTAAATTGTTGGTACCTATCTGCAATGATTGAATTATTGTGAGCATTTTATACATGATAAAAACGTAATAAATTTTTTTTGAGAAACCTAATCCATAAATTTTATTGAATTTATCTTTGAGTTGCTAAAATCTGTCTTGTGAACTAATCAGTTTTACTTGCTAAAATCTGTCTCGTGAACTAAATTGATCATAAGTTAAGTTGTATGATGAATATTTGGTTTCTTTGCCATGATATAATGTGTGGATACATGTTAGGACTTTTTAGTACATTTGACATTACTTATTATCACCAACGAGTCGTCGGGTCAAGTTTGTGTTTGTGTATGAGTCCATACATAAGTTTTAGATCTTGTGTTGTTAAACACATTCTCATAGCTAAAACACTTGTACTATGTAACAGTTAACGAGTCAAGTTGTAACGCCCGTTAATTTACGGTTTAAAGATTTAAAGTTGTAGTATGTATAAATCTCGGGACTTAACCGACACTTCACGGAATCCTTCTCGTCATCCCGGTACGTTATAACCTTTAACCTTTCAACCAAAATGTTAATTCTTTATAATTGAAGGGACTAGATGTGAAAATTGTTTATAACATAAACAACCTAACCCTAACCCACTCTAAACCTGCGATCGGCAGCTTCCAAGACCCCTCCCCCCTGCGATTTTTCTTGTTCCAGCCAAGTTGTGAGCGTTAAACACCATATAAAGGTTAGTACTATGATTCCCCATGTCTTTTACACCTTAATTGATCATATTAAAGCGCTTATTGGTCGTTAAGGTTGAGTTTTGATGATAACAGTTTGCTGACAGATTCGTATACGTTTATTGTAGGGTCTGTAACGCGATGATAATCCATTGTTTTTGATCGATTCTTGATTCCATGATGTTCTACTTTGAGTCTAGTTTTCAAAAAGGTATAATATGTAATTTTTGGACGAGATTTGAATGGTTTTTATGAATTTATAAAATCGAGTGTCAAAGCTGATGCGGGATGACGGATTCTGGCCTGTCTTCCCGACGTCATAACCTTTTTTCGATAGGTCCAAATTGGTTGGTTCTACTTCTGCAAGTTAGTATTTTGAGTTAGGAACCAAACCCAATTGGAATGGTTTAATTTGGTTTGGTAATGAATTTTATAAAAATAAAACCATTTTGTTGCGCACTGAAATAGCTGCACGAACCTTGCTGTGTTGGAGGAATTTTTATAATTTTTGTGTCCAATAGAAAAATATAATAAAAATATTTTTATAAATCTAAGACATTTATTAAAGTCTGGTAAAAATTTAATAATTTATTTCAAAGGTTATCCTATGTAATTAAATGCATCTTCTCATGCTAAAATCTACCCGTTTTACTTGTTATTAATCGATAAGTTCGTTTTAGGCTTAACCGGTGGATTTGGTTAGTTGAAAGGTTTTAGGGGCTGAGGTAAAGTAATTGGGTATGGGTTGGGCCTTGGGCCATGTCACACCCCGACTAGCACAATGCGGAAGCGTAAAACGGGAATGTAACAGACACCTCTGGTATCAACACATTGTTTATAAAGAAACATTACAAACTAATTTACAATATATTACAACTCATTGTTCTATCATTGTTTTACAATCTAGGTAATACAAACAAAACTGGTTTGTTAACTAAACGTTCTTACTACTACACCCTTGCCTCTATTCACATAGCATCAACCGCACATCTTGGGCAAATAACAGATCACCAAATCATTCCAATTTAGGTACACATGAAAAACAGTTTAAAACGGGTCAACTACTAGAGTTGGTGAGTTTCACGAGTTTCAAGAAATCAATAATGAGTATTCACAAGTCAACACTTGTAATCATGAAATAAGTATGTATGTATGTAAATGATGTATGTGATGTAATTATGCTAAGCTACAGTGAAGCCTGGACTGTTCGTGCTGCGTGCCTCCATTTCCCACGCTCAATCAACCACTGTGGCCCCTTTCCGCCCACAACAAGCCCCGGTAGCTATGTCTAACACTACATAGCTGGTTCGTAAAAATATGGACATGTGCAAACGGGATAATGTCTCAGCAACCGTGATGGCCCCGCCTGGGTTTGTCAAACCAATAATACTATTCACAAGCCACCGGCTCGAAGTTAATCACTGTGATCGTGGGGACTTTCGTGTGTTAGCACTTAGATAATTCACATCATCACATGTTTCAGATAAGTATATAGATATAAGCAAACATGCTTTTCACCCCAAAAGTTCGTAAAACAGTTTAAAAGTGGGGTCATGAAACTCACGGTTTAGTAGATATTCAGTACTGTATCAGCTCGTGGTTTGATCGGTCTGCTATCAGTAGTTCCTATAATCAATATTATAATAATATTAATATTTTAATGTTATTATAATCTCAATACTAAACTGGGCTATATAACTAATCTGGGTGTAGCTGGAACGCCCAGAAAGTGGCAATAGGCTTAGGTTGTGATGTTGTTCAATGTCTAATACTTAAAACTGAACTTGGCTCAGATTCCCGTTTTCCCAGCTGGGCCAAGTTGTTCGTTTACGCGTTCAGAAAACAGTTATGGGGAAATAAGTTGGGTAAATGTATTGGTTAACAAAATGATTAAGTTATAAAGAAGGATCACCTATTAGGATCCCGGATTAGCCACGGGGCCCGTTTCCGTTTATTCAGTTTGATTTGAGAAGAAACGCGCACAATCCACCCGGATTGTCCAGGTTTCTCATAGAAACGCTCATTTTCACTTAATTAGTCCAAAAATATGATTTTTGATCACTCTTGGTGTTTTGATATTCCTGCAGGTTCGTTGGTCGCGAACTTGCTGGTTTTATAAAAACTGAATTTGTTTAATATTGAAATTAGCATAATTAATTAACCGTTAATCATTAAAATATGAAAATTTAGCCACATATTAATTAAAATATATAGATTTTTATAAAAATATTTCTGGAATTATTTACTGATTTATTAATTTATAAAATTCATTTTATCAGCTATATTTCGCCTGAAAATCGTCCGTTTACCCCAAACAATTTCCAAAAATTCTAAAAAAATTCCTGAATGCTCAAATCATGTCCCAAATCAACCTGTATCAATTCCAGAATATAAATAGCTCGTGCGATATTCTTTTCGGCCCAAATTCGGCTATAAAAATTCACACGAACGCAAATAAACAAAACACCTTTAAACTTCTCCAAATGATCCCAAAATTCATATGTGATCAAAATACATCAAATCTGAGTTCCCAGAAATTTTAATAATTTTTGAAGTATTTTAGCTATTTTTCCCAAATAAACGTCCCAATTCGGTA
Organism: Bidens hawaiensis; assembly: GCF_021521415.1. Taxonomy (NCBI): domain Eukaryota; kingdom Viridiplantae; phylum Streptophyta; class Magnoliopsida; order Asterales; family Asteraceae; genus Bidens; species Bidens hawaiensis. The sequence goes on from NW_027504869.1 coordinate 456,083, forward strand.
ATAAATTCGCCAAATATTCTTGGATGGTCGAAAAATTACCAAATTTGAACAGGGACTCATTGACATGGTCCCTGATGTCCCTGGAAAATTTCAAGTCCTAAAAATATGTACATCACAACCTTAACCTAAATAGCCCGAAGCGAGTGTTTCGGTATTACCTTAGCGGGTTTGGCTCGTTTCCGACTTTTTAATCAAGTTTTCAGGTTCTTGTGCTTCTAACAAGCTAGGTACAAGTCCTATATCACAACCCAAGCAATTTTTCATCAACATAACAGCCCTTAACTTAGGGTTTCGGCTAGTGCACAAAAACAAACTTTTGAACCGTAAAAATGCCGTTTCAACCCTTTAATCCGTGTTTATGGCCAAAAAAACTATCAAAACAGGTTCCTTACCGTTTTTATGATCAAAACATGTTTATGGACCATTTTTAGGATTTTTACACGGTTAGGAATGATTTTTAGTAACCAAGACATGTTTTTATGTTATTAAACGAGTTTAAACAAGTATAAAAGCTACTTATTTGAGCTCCTTACCTTAGGGTTTGAAGGTTTTCTGGAAACTCAGGTTTAGAGCTGCTTGGACCTCAATTTTTATCAACTAAAATGAATAAACAAGCTTCCAAAATAAGTTTTATAAAAAGAATGGGGGTGGGGGTGGGCTGCGGCCGGGATTCCTTATGGGCCTCCTTTGGGCTGTTTTTGCCCAATATTCTGATTTCTCAAGCCCAAATATGAAAAGCCCGGTCCAAATTTAGTTCGGGTTCGGTTTTTGGCGCGAAAAATTTATCGGGTGCGTTAAACAGCGCGAAAACAAGTGTTTTTCGGCTAGTTTTGTGTAAAATTATAAAAACATACTATATGTTTGTAAAAATCAAAAATATTTTCACAGATCGCTTAAAACATTTCAAGTAAGTGTTTGGTAAGTCTTTTTCGGCTTAACGGACGATACAATGCTTGGTTTGTAACTATCTTTTGCGTTTAAATCTATAGCGGGTAGTTAAACGAGCATATTTCCGTTTAACTTGTTTGCTATCAAACTAAGACCATATTTCTAATATTTTAGCTTGTATAGATCGTATATCACTTATAGATACCCCCCCGAGAATTCTGGGTCATAACCCGACCCGTTCGGTTAATCGTTCGTTTGTTACGCAAAAGGCGTTTATTTGCTTAATCGGTAAATACATACTGAGGTGTACCTTGTTTTGGCTCAAATGTCACAGGCCAAGTGTTGGGCCTTGGGTTGGGCCAACGTGTTGGGCCTTGGGCCAAGTTGTTAGGCCTTGGGCCAAGTTGTTGGGCCTTGGGCAAGTGTTGGGCCTTAGGCCAAGTTGTTGGGCCTTGGGCCAAAGTATTGGGCCTTGGGCCAAAGTGTTGGGCTTGATCGGCCCATTAGGCAAGAGTGTTCTTACGGTCTAGTTTAGTAACGCGTTGTGAACTATTTACAGGCCCTTACTTGTGAGTGTGCACTTAGAGATTTCCTAGCTCGTTGCAGGTGTTCGATCGATTCCAGGTGAGTTCATGATGCCCTTTTTACTCTTTTACTTTTGGGCTAGCATGCACACCTAAGTGTTTTCTTACATGATGAAATGTTTTTAAACGAATTTATATAGGCTTGCTAGTATATGGTAGGCCTTGGGATGTTAAATATATATATATATATATATACATTATTGCTTGGCCTGTATTTGGCTATGTTGTAGTCGTTTCGACTACTGATGTTGTGTATGCCTACTTTGTGTTTGCATGCACTGATGTTACGTGTTTGGGTTGTACGTTTGCTCGACCCTGATGTTATTACTTGGATGATATATATGTAGGTATATAATTATAAGGATGTTTATATATATGTATATATATATATAAGGATGATTATTATTATTGATGTTATTTATTAAAACTTGAACTCACTCAGCTCAAAGCTGCCTTTGTGTGCATGTTAGTGCGAGTTTCAGGTTAGGAGGAGGATGCCTTATCGCTTGGACGTGCATGAAGCTACGTGGACGGTGAAGGGCATACGTGGATGGAAGATTTTATTATTGAACATTTTATTTTAAAAAGTTTTTATAAAATATAACTAAATTGGTTTTGGGCAATATTCCCGGGATTTTGGGAACTTATTTTATTATTTATGTTTTCCGCTGAATTATACTTTGAATTGGTTATTTTAATGAAAAGAATTGTTTTTAAGTTTAATTATTTTTACGAGTGTTTTGAATGATTACCAACTATGGGGTTCCCGGGGTTCGGAGCCTTACACAAGTGCATTCATTTGGTTTGAGAAAAGTCTATTACACGCGACACCATGTGAGTTTATGCTTTTTCCAACTTGTTTTCTGAATTGAAAACAACAAAACTATTTTCGTATACTTGTTTTCTTGATTGAAAGCAACAAAGCATTTTCCTTGTTTTCTGGATTGAAAACACAAAACGTTTGCCTATATTTGTTTTATGGATTGAAAACTCAGACATACTTACATACTGGTTTTCTGTAGAAAAACGTAGCGGCTTATTTTGGATTTTTTAGTTTTTTTATATATCACAAGTGTATACTAGATGCCCTCATATCTCTTAAAGTCCTTATATACCTTGAACCGTTAGGATGGGATCGCGGGGAAATTTAAGTAGTGCTACTGGGTTTGAGAAACCCCACCTGCTATAACTTGACTGGAGGTCGGACGGGTGTAAATTGTCCTAACATACATCGCCAGTGTTTTGTGATAGACCTGGTAAGAAGGCATACAGACAGTCAGCTTCGGTTCAAACGTGTAGTAGCTTGTAAATGGATTAGCTACCCTGGTATATTTGAAAAATGCTAAATCTACATAAACTACTTATGCTACGTATACTATCTATACTATATATACTACTTTTACTACAACTTATGAACTCACCAACCTCGTGTTGACCCGTGAGTATTTATACTTTCCCAGGTTGCTAGATGTGCTAAGGAGCAGATTGCATTACATGTGTCTGGAGTCACACTTGTCGCATGAACTTTTGTTTCAACTGTTTACATATGATGGGTTGTGCATGTTCAAACATAAGGTTTATTGTTTATCTAAACACTTTAACGCTTTCGTAAGACTTTTAAGTTGTTTGGTTTGGATTTGTTCTCATGTTTGAATGAGACTTAAATAATGTTGTGAGTACTTTAATTTGGTTGCTTGGTATAACGAATGAGCTAGATCCTATTATGTTACATGCCTCATGGTAAAACTCCGTTAGGCGAAATTTGAGGGTGTGACAACCGTGACCACCACCACTTTCATCGTCATCAGCTATCGCCAACCACCATCCACCATCGGCACTTGCGCACCACTACCATAACCACAACCCACCATCGCCACTACTCCTTATCAATTTTGTTTTATTCTTTCGCCTTTTTATGCATACTAAACAACACAAAGTAACGTTTCATTTCATTCCCACATGGTAACCGAACAAGACAATGGAATGGTATTGATCCATTCCTATTCCTTTTTTCATGCCATGACCTCTTTCATTCCATTCCCTTCTCAGTTCCATTACGTTATACTAAACACACCCTAGGATTTTTGGAGGGAAAAATAGGGTAGGAAAGAATATGTGTTTGACACATCATCACCACCATTATTTTTTTGTTAGTAGAGTAGGATAGGAAATGATAGGACGGACGTGGATAATTTAATTATGAAATATATATTATATGAGGTTTGAAAAATTTAATCCAAAATAAATGAATAAAGTATAAAACTTTAAACACATAGACCTTGTTTATGGTAGACCGGGACTAAATGATCATAGCAAGAGCTTGTTATTCGTCACGTTACTGTCACGTAATATATTTTAATATTAACATCAGCCTTCTCTAATCTCTACACAACAAAACGTCAAGAGCTTTTCGAAAAATCCAAGTAATTCTAGAAAACTTCTTTTGGGTTAGTGTCAAAATAGGGTATATATAGTTGATAAAATTTAGTTTTTCATGGGGTGCAGCCGACCCTCATTGAATATGGGTAGTTCCACCAATGTCATCAGAGCTGGCTTTAAGAATCCTCGGAACGTTTTAGGCTTGGAACAATTAATAAAAATGCAGGACAAGTGATAGATTTTCGTGTGGTCTTTAGATTTGGTTTAATAGTTTAAATAATTATTCTCTTTTGTGAAACAATCTTTAAAGAGAGAAAAAAAGAATAAGACACATAAAAAAATACATTATGTTGTTTTCATTAATAGTTTGAACAATTATTATTGGTTGTTGTGGGACAATCTTTTAAAGAGAGAAAAGAAAAATAAGACAATAAAAAAATATAATATGTTGTTTTCCAAGATTTGAACTTGTGATCTTTGCATTTTCTTATAATAAACGGAACTATGGAAGCCATGATGTGCACCAACTAGATGTATAAACTAAATATATTACTTTAAGCATAAATAATTAAAAAAATAAGGATTTAGGCCCTTCGGAAGGCCGGCCCAGAGCCGTAGCCCCCTGGTCTGGGCCTGCCTGCCATAATCAAACGCTTGAATAGACGCTAAGGCTTTACTAATCGCTAATCACGTATTTACCCATTAACCCTTTTTTAAATAATCTACAAAATTCATTATAGTCAAATTAACCCGAAACCTTAAATGCTGCATGCTAAGTTCAAAATCTTTAACTTCCTCTTAATTTACTGCTTCCGGTGGGGCAGAGGTTACATGTCTGCTATTCCTTGCTTTCATGTGTCACAGGACTGCAGAAACATAACATCATTGAATTCAAATCCTGCAAACACCACTTCTCATCATACATGTCAGGTTCAATTCCTTATAAATTAATGAGAGTTCATGTGTATTTTGTAGCCTAGAGACTTTTCACATTATTATATCTTTTCTATTTTGTCTTATATGTATACTCTTGTGTTAGGCAAATTGAAAAAACAAATTATTAATCATCTGAAAATCAACTTCATCCATTTAACTAATATTTACTCATTTATTCAAATACTATTTGTAACCCAAACCCAAAACTGTAATCAGAACTTGAAGAAGATAATGATCTACTGTATTTAGAAAAGAATAACAAAATTATATAAATGTCAAATAAATGTATTTAATATCATGATTTTTATAGAGCATATATAGTTAAATGGATTATGCCACATTATTATTACTCACAGTAACACACTTTTTGTACACAAATAATAATAACCTCATTTATTTAATCATTGCTATAACTTACACCGTACTACATTACTCTGTCTTTTTTTATTTTTTGATTTATTATTTTTTTCTATCATTTTTAGATTATCATGCTTGCTGTTGCTGATCATAAAAGTATTATGTATTATCATAACTACTTCAATTCAAAAATATCTCCATATATTAAAGGCTCCCACCTAAAACAACATGTGATTGACAGAGACATAATTTCAGACATAACTAACATTAAAAATATTATCTATATATTTTACTCATCTTATCACCGATTCATATGAATCATATTAAATTTGTGAAGAAAACTAAAAAAATGGAGTCTTGGATTGTGAATGCATGCTAGCTTGCATACATGCTGTTTCTTTATTTGACTTTACTAAACATACAAACATTTGACGGTGCTACAGATGCAGCTACATTTTTACCCAAAATATTAAAGTTTACAATCTATAAGTTATAACATTACTACTTGAAATCAATCCAAAAAATAAGACATACACAGACAATATATCATTCCAAATAGGTGCACGTACGGTGCAGATACTTTAGCCTATAAATGGTGTACGCAATCACACGTTAGAAGCAGCATCCAACGCCATAATGGTGCTAAGATTCATGGGTGACATGTAGTCGGTTGAGCCGGTTAGAATTTGTCTCACGATGATCCTGTTAGCTTTCTCTGACGGATGGAAAGCGTCCCAAAACGCGTATAAATCTCTATCCGGACACAAATTTGATAACCGCGTGCATAGCCCAATTCCGTTATATGGCCCTTGTCCACAACATGCTACCTTTGATGTAACAAACCCTGCTCACCAAAATAAACATTTATATTTATCACCATTGTAACTTATAATCACAATCTCTCGGTTTCATATCCTTCCTACTTTCTTTAGATTAGAATAAACTTCTTTTTTCTTATATACAAAATTTATAATATTAATTAAAATGGAGCTTTACCATATCTTCCAGGATCAGAAATGAAGTCAATGTTGGATTGTCTAATATTGGCACCAATAAACACATTGCTCCCAATCTCACTGTTGAGACTATCAAGCATTGATTGGAGTTGAGGGTTGAACAAACTTGCTGCTCTTTGCAACTCAGGATCACAGTTGCCGTCGCGGCTGCGTTGGGCTAGTTCTGAAGGCACACACCCTAATGGCCCGGTACCCGTGACCAAAATACGTCGTAATCCCAATTCATAAAGCCTCTGCAAATATTATTTAAGAACACGTTCAATCAACTAAATTTTGGTGAACTTTTAAACATATATATCAAAAGGACCGGTATTAAGTGAGTGCATTGAAGGATTCATTTGATTCTTATGAAATGCATTAATACTGACATGATTGTAGCACATGGTATAGGTGCATGCTACTTTCTTTAGCAATTAAATATGATAATGACATGAAACTACTTTAGCTTCCCTCAATAGATGATATTTAGGCTCTTACATGGACCATCTAGACAGGATAAGCTAAAAAGGGAAAACAAGGTAGAAAGAGGCCCCCCATAATACTGACATAACTTGAGCTACGAGTAGAGTTATAAAGGGATTGTAAGTATCAGGGCCGGCCCTACAAGGTTAGCAAGTAAAGTTAGGGCTTTAGGCCTCGCTTTTGAAGTAAAAATGTAAATCATATATATCATGTACATTAGTATTAGTTTAATATCTTAAACATGTATCTTTGTGTAGTATAGTGGTAAGGTAACTGTCTAGGAACCTGAATATCCACGTTCGAACCATAGGAGCTCATTGTGTTTTTCCTTTTCCCTATGGACAGGCCTATAGGTAGGGCTGTAAACTAGCCGAACAAACATGAACAAGGCCTTGTTCATGTTCGTTCGTTAAGAAAATAATGTGTTTACGAATAGTTCACGAACACTTACCGAACGAGATTTTATGTTCGTGTTCGTTCATTAAGAAAATTAATGTGTTCACGAACGGTTCACAAACACAAACGAACACAAATAAAATTGGAAAAGCCTAGGAGAATGAGACTGATGTAATCATCAATGTGAATATTGAAAGCCTGTAAACAAATCGAATGAACACGAAAAATGGCATGTTCGTGTTCGTTCATTTAATTTAAAAGAACATAGACACTTAATTGAGCAAATATTTATGTTCACGTTCATTTATTTAAAAAGGGACATTTGTGTTCGTTTGTTTAAAATCTAAACGAACATAACTGAACAAAGATAAACGAACATACATGAACACAAACAAACATAAACGAACTTAAATGAAGACACCTTAATGAACATAAATTGACAAATATAAAACCTTTAAGCAGATGACCTATCTAGATAATATTTAATTATTTTTTATTAATACATAAACGAACATAAATGAACAGACATAAATGAACATAAATAAGCGAACATAAACGAACGTTGAACGAACGGAACATGTTTTCATGTTCGTTCGTTACAAGTTTTTTGTTCAAGTTCGTTCGTTTATTAAATAAACGAACATAAAGGAACATTCCGCCAAATGGTTCACGAATGTTCACTAAACATTCAGTTCGTTTGCAGGCCTACCTGTTGGCCAAAAAAGGATGTCTAATTTTATTACTCCTCAACTACCTATCTAGCTTTTAATACTGAACTAGGTATAGCCATCAATTATTTTGTGTCCTCATGACATATTTATGCTGTTGTTTATATAATTATATAATGTGTATATTTTATCCACCATTTGTATTGTAAAGGGATATTTTATTTTGTTACTTACATAAACGCGCACTAAGATATTTTGGTATCAAATTATCGAACATAACTTAAACTAGAATCTTTATTAGCAAATTACATATATTTGTAGGTGGGCTTGAGAAGATCGGTTTGGATTGTGTTGTATAGCTAATAGATCAAACTTTGTTAATGGGTCTATTGAATAATTTCAAAACTGTTTATTAAACAAAGACAACGTAAAAGGCCTCTAATTTTTCTCCACTTTAGGCCACCAAAATGGTTGGGCCGTCACTATTAAGTATTGGACAGAAAAGTCTCGACAAGCTGCATCATGCTCTAGTTTATTTTATTCTTTTATTTTTTATTCTAAAACGTGCAAGTCTCTAATTTTCTTAATATATCCGTTATTTATATCCTTAATACTAGACATCTATAATTCCAAAAATTTAGCAATACCTATCAAATTAAGAAATCCTTATGAAAGAGACCTTAATACAAATGTTTCAATCATTTAGTATATATCACTTATTCTTGGAGAATTTTGTCTCTTTATATTATGTGTTTCCCTTCTCTATCAATAGATTTATGGCAAATTTAGCATCATATCATGCAAGAATGCATCATAATCTAGCTAAAATACTCAAAACTGACCTAAAAACCAGACCATAACATTTAATTCAAGAAATCATAATAAAGCTAGTCATAAAAATGCATGGACCGCAATCAAGGAACCATGCATAACATGCCAATAAGGTACCAATCTTTTTTTAAAACTTTTTTCTTCCAGGTTAAAATAAATGAATTATGAGCTAAAAGAATTGTATTTACTTACCGTTAACACTTTACGGTATTCTGAGATCAAGTAGACAACATAATCAGGCAGAGAAAACTGTCTAGATCTTGCTGAGAATGGAACTAAGTAGTAATTGTTAACAAAATCATTGCCTCCCAATGTGATGAGTGTCAAAGCTTGATTTACAAGGCTTTGAGTTTGCTCAGGGCCAATTATATCACTCACCCTTTGTTGATACTGTTCAAAGTATTGCATTTGCAGAGTGATCCTTATTATGTTAACCTGCACAACAAAAATCATTTAAGAAGTTTTCTTGAGTATACAGAAAAATACATTTTTAATGTAGGTTGCATTCACCGGCAGATCCAGCCTTACTGGACAGGTCTGGATTTTTTAGTGTAATTAATTGTTATGGCACGGAGACTTGGGAATCAGAAGCATTAGAAGGGTGCACACAAAGAAACTGGAAATTAATTTTCATTTTTGCAACCCTACATGTTTCTAAATTTGTATTTTGTTTGAAGGTCGTTCTCATTTGTCTTTTGTCTTTTGCTTTAGTTGAATACTTTCTTATTTGTTAATTATTTTTCTATTGGAGCTCAAAATTATTTTTTCAAGGAAAGCCTTATTATGACTCGATTCATTTAGTAAAAGTTCCTGCATTCGCCGGTGGGTTGTAGCATGAAAAGACTTTAATTAAGTAAAAGTATACATGAAAACTGTTTCTTTCAGAAGGAAGAGAGAACTTACAAACTGAACTCCTGTGTCATTAAGTATGCCAACACCAGCAGAAGCAAAATTGGCACCAACAAGTAACCTTTCACCTGTAAGAAATGGACTCAAGTATGGCAATGTTGATTCTTCACCAATGGCTTGGCCTGATAATTAATTAATCAATTTTTATTAAAAATTTATCTGTAAAACTAATGATAATTTGTAAATTATAGAGCTAATAAAAACATAAAACTCAACTGATAAGGTCTGGAATGTTAAATCCGTTGGAGAACCGGCCTGTAGGGCGATGAGTGGGATAATCAATCCCATAAGGAGGCATATCGGCCCGTGCAGACGTAGCCAAGTAGTTATTGTTTCCATTATCAACTAACGAGTCACCAAACACAAAGAAAGCTCTAGCCTCAGCTTCAAGAGCAACATTACCGAAAACTACTAACATTAGACACAATAGTATGGCAAGTGAGGATTTTGAGCTAGCCATTATTGTATGTGATTAACTATAAGTGGCAATGAATATAAAAAACACACAGAAATGTTTGTTTTGGGGTGTTTTCTGAAAAACAAGGAAGGGAGTGAAGTCTATATATATGCATTTTGGGAATTGATGATGGCATACAATGTAGTCAGTGTAGAGCCAATCCCAACTAACAAAGTTGCAGTTGTTCTGATGTATTTAATTGGACAGTTAGTTGCCAGCCACTCTTACACAAACACAGACACTGGTTGAGTCAGCCCCCACAATCTTCAAATCTGGATTCTAGATTGTGTTACCAAGATGTTTTTTTACTTTCTAGAACAGCATAAAAAACAAAGTCAGTTTTGTTTTATTCTTCTCTAGAGAAATAAGGCTGCAGGCTAATTTATGTGAAATTATTAGACAGAAAAACATGCATCTGTACCTTTAGTATTGGAAAAGTAAACCCCACGGAATGCCACATTGGCCACACTACTAGAAAACTGAGTGAGTGAGTATATATCACATTGTTATCAGTAATTTCGGACAAATAAACGAAGGAAATAAAAGATAAAAACTTAAATATATAATTATCCATTGGTAAAATTTTACGCATGTCTTGTTTCATCGAGAGAGTATCATGGACGAGGCCTGCTTTCACCGACGTACTTCTGACGGACACATTAGTCGACAAAATAGTGCTGCCGGTGACTATGACGGAGAGCATAAGCACAAAAGATAAATGAAAGAAATTCTCAAAGAGATTGATTGAAATTGGAATGCAAAAGTACAACACGAGGTACCGTTTTATAGGAAGCCTAAATTTGACAGGTTTGACAAATTAAACAAATTTACAATCAACCTAATAGTTCTTGAAATGGAAATGATAAATAGATGTGTAGATTATTCTAACCAACAATTCACCAGTTTTATGCCAGCAAGAAAAGCATTGAAAATTGATCAAATAGGAGAAAAAAATTGAGTGATGAAAGTAGAGCCTTAAATAAAAGAATTTAGGCACAGGTGGGTCAAATCGTTCGTCGAGACCTTTTCGCCCGCTGGTTATGGGCACGTAACTCCACTCCTAGTTAAGGGTGTTAACTGTTAAGTATATAAATCAACACGAAAAACTCAAATTTCAATTCCAAATTCTAATTCAGATGCGAATGTGGATTTTGAATATTCGATTGGAATTTGAGTCAGGTAATCAAATACGAATTTGTGGTTTTTGATTTGACTCTTTTCAAGGCTTGAATTCTAACCGGGCATTATTTATATTATTAAATTATAATGCATATGCTAAGGACAAGAAGTTATTTTACATAAATTTGATAGTTTAAGTTATTACAAGGATTAATACATAAGGTACATATAACCCATTATATTCCCAAATCCCCAAATTTAGGAAATGAAATGATTATAAAATGGCCTATTTCTTGAGTTCTTTTTTCTTTTTATCAAAATAGGAATAATGGAAAAAGTATTTAATAAAATAATAAATTTTAAAGCTGTTTACCAGAATAAGTATCTTTTAAAAGCCCTCTCTTTCTCACTCATATCTTATTTGGATAAAACCAATTTCTATATAAAAAGTTCTTTAATATTTTAAAATTGGTTTGAAACAACCCTAGTAGTAAATAAATAAAAGAAAGAGATGTAGGGAGAAAGACATGTTTCATTAACCAGGTGTGTATTACAATGAATAGGATGTATGTATATAGGATAGAAAATTTTGGGGAGGAAACCAATCTATTAAGTATTGATAGCTATAATATTGATATATTTATAACACTCCCACTTGGTTATCAACTTAATATGCCTGGAGATGTTGTCTCATTTAAAACCTTGCTAGGAAAACCTAGTGGGACAAAAGCATAGCTAAGAGAAAAATAGTACAAGGCATGTTGTCTCCCCATGATTTATATATCCCTTAAAATGATAAATATCGATCTTCTGTAAAAGTTTCCCAAGACTTTTGTAGTCAATCATTTGTGTCTTTATCCCTTGGCATGGGAATCCTTAAGTTGAACAATGTTGTATGATCTTCACGTGAATACATCTATTGCTTCATCTTGTAAATATATCAATTGTATCCATAATCCTATTGTGTTTCTCTGCATCAACAAGGCTAACCAAACTTGTTTGAATATGTTAGTCAAATATAAGCCCATATCTTTCATACTTGAAATATGTGTATTAACCCATTCCGATGTCTCCTAGTTGGACACATGTTGATAAATATAAATAAAAGATATAGAAATCACATATAGTTAGTAATAACTATTAATGTGCATATGCATTTAATTATGGTGCTTCTGAACCAATAATGTTTAATTAATTATTTGTTAGGAAATGCTTTAGAGTGTATTGTTGGACATCCTTTAACACACTAAGAGGGTGAAATTTATTCATGGTAAAATGTCTCATCGGCTTCTAGATACATTTTGATGAATTGATTAACATATGAGTATATATACACCCGAATTGCGGGTCGAGTAATACTCATACCATGTTAAGGTCTTTCAAAAATTCTCCCTCTAAAAGATCATTAGTTTCTGTAACATCCGTGTTTTTAAGAATATCATAATAAGAGAAGTTCTTATTTATTTATTGTGTGTCGTGCTTTTATTTCGGATAAATAATCATGGGACGGAGTGTTAAGCTTAGATTCATTATATGGACTTGAGAATGCTTACATGCCTAAGGTTCATGAGCTTGGTAGTATTTAAGCTCCTACTCTCCCTAAAGACTCCAAGCATCCTCATTCATCCATCTTCAACATCCAAACACATACTCTCTCTATACACACACAAACATACCCTCCCTTTCCTTCCATATTTCATCCAAGGTCTAAAGTGTAGCAAGTTAATACTTACCTAAGAAACAAGAAAACCCGTCTACATATGCAAGTAGTTCAATCCAAAACCAAGCCAAATCTTAAAAGGTATGTTGTAGATTAAAAATTAGGTTTTCGTGTTAGATGGTGTAAGATTCAAAGATTTAGATGGATCGGGTCTTGCTAAACAATAAAAGTGTGAACTTTAAAGTAAGAAAGTTACTTGGGTTTAGTTGGTTTGAACAAGTATTGTTCAGGTCGTATCGAGCAAGGAAATGGAGTTGTTATAACCTGAAACTTGTCCAAACGATAAATCGGGCATAACATGACGCAAGAAGTGGCAAAATAGGACCCAAATCTAGCCGAGCCATAACCAAACAAGCCGAATGGAACATTCGACTCGAATGGACCACTCGAAATGAAAGGGAGATTCATCTCGAATGGAGATTCGTCTCGATGGGAGATTCGACTCAAATGGGAGATTCGCATCGTATGGGAGATTCGACTCGAATGGCAGATTCGACTCTATTGGCAGATCGACTCGAATGGGAGATTCGACTCGAATGGACTATTCGACTCGAATGGTTTGAGTCGGGCGTTTTCAAGCCAGAAACCCCCCTGTTCATTAAGTAACCTGACTCGTTAAGTTACCGTTATCCTATAAATGATCAATTTCTTAACTTATGCGTTCAGTTCGTTAACCGATAAAGTTCGGCTTCGTTAAAGTTATAAGATTGGATCGTCAAATAAAGAATAATATGAGATATTTAGAATTAAGAATTAATACGTGTAATTATTAAACTGTTAGCCAAGCTCAATTGAAGAAGAGCATTACTATTAGTTCCGAGCGGAACCGACTACAGGCGAGTTTCTAGCCCCAATTCTCTGTTATGTTTTCGGGGCTGTGTGCATACTTTTATGTGTTTAGTTAATACACTTACCTTAAGTGGTAAGTGTAAGACATATGAATGTTATAATTGATGCTTGTTTGTTATTGAAAGAGTTAAGAGTACGTATGAAGATGTATACGAGTATATATATATATATATATATATATATATATATATATATATATATATATATATATATATATATATATATATATATATATGTATGTATGTATGGCATGAATGGTTGTATGGCAAGAATGTATAATTTGTATGGTTGTATGATTGAATGGTTAATGAGGGTTGCAGACCCTAATAATATATGCGAAGAGCAAAGGGTTGCATGCCCTAATAATGCCTGTGAAGAGTAAAGGGTTGCAGACCCTAATAGTGTCTGCGAAGGGTAAAGAGTTGCAGACCCTAATAATATCTGCGAAGAGTAAAGGGTTGCAAATCCTAATAATATATGCGAAGAATAACGGGTTGCAGACCCTAATAATATCTACGAAGAGTGTAGGGTTGCAGACCTTAATAATATATGCGAAGAATAAAGGGTTGCAGACCCAAATAATATCTGCGAAGGTTATAGGGTGAAAGGCTCTTTAAAACATAGAACGATCATGTATGTACTAATTAATGAAAGTAAGATAAAGTATGAAAGTAAGAATGTATGTAAGTATGTTTAAAAGAAAGGTAAACAGGTTAAGTATGTATTACGTATCTTCGGATATGTATATGTAAGAATGTTAGTGTAATGTATGTTACCGATTAACTAGAACTCACTCAGCGTAGCTGAGTTTTAGTATGCACGCAGGTAAATAGGTTAAAGGAGATGGCTTGAGGATGGTACATGGTAGGGACTGGAAGACTGGCATTTTGAGAAGAAAGATTATGAAATTTATGTCATGTTTGAGACAAGCTAATTTTTTTAAGACAAGATTTATTGTTTTGTAATATATTCGTTGATGTTTTATGATTTCGTGAAAGGTTTTAATTCACTTTGATATTTAGAACTGTGTTTATGAGTAAATCCAACGTCAAAGTAAGGCTCCCCGGATCGGGGCCTTACAGTTTCTCTCGATGATGTGTACATAATCACTTTAAACTCTGATTATATGAACTTTTTAGAGTGAAATTTTGATAAAAGCATATATCTCTCTTTATCAAAATATATTGTGATTTGTACCACGCTTAACCAAACTATTTAATCTATCATAATAAGCATAACTTCATAGAGTGCAATTGAGGTTTTTATATCAATTTTTAAGTCAATTTCAATCCATTATGGACGTCTTTCCATCTTCACAAATTATGCATGTGCATTCACTTTTCCAGGATTTTTGTTGCATAAACTTACTCATTTAATACTTCAATTTTTTGTATCACATATAAAAAATCCATATTGTACCATTTCTTCCTTTATTAAGATATTGTACTCATCATGTACATTATATTATGTGTATAATTATTGATGCATAATAATTACATCCTTAAGAGGTTTCAATTAACATTTCAAAAATTCAACTACTTTAGAAAAATATTCATGATTTCCATTTATATTCAACATATTCAATAACAATAACGTATTTAAATTTGAATATGTACATAATGGTCATAGTATTGTTAAGAACTTATTTTTCATGATTTAACAATCTAAATCCTTCATAGACTTTCATGTAAAACCTCAATATCAAGTGAATCACAACATTTATTAGAAGTATATCAACTGTCTCTTTATATTACCATACTATTTAGGTATCTAAAAGTCCTTGCTTCCACCATTAGAGAATGCGTCTCCTCATAATCAATCATGAGTCTTTACAAAATCCTTGTGTCACCAATTTTATCTTATATCACTTAATTAGATTTTCACGCGGTTCCCATAAAAGACCCGCTTGTACCTAGCATTTTTACAACTTCAGTTGTATGGACTGTTGGTCCGAAAAATTTACATTTCTTTTAAGAATTTTAATTTTGCCTTACTCGCGTCTTTTAATTTGGGTTCCAATATGTAGAAACATAGATATTACATCAATATAGCAGGTAGGCGGGCAACAAGTTGCGCCGCCACCCCTTTCTGAATTGCAAACCCTAACCTGCTAAAGACATACCCCTGCCCCTTTGGAGTCGACACATTGCTATGCACAACCTGTTGGACCCTGGTTAGAAAACGGATAGCTTCCGGTGCCAAGGAGCCAAATGTATCAAAAGCCAGAGGGACAAAAACATGTTGGTTCTCTTCGCAGGCTTTAGCATGTTTCTCCACCTTCTTCGTTTCAGCCCTTTTCATTGCTTGCCCAGCTACAAACCCATTATCCCTCAAACCAGCTAAGGGAGATACCCCTGTGAGGTCAACACAAGCGTGTTTTCCCCCGGCCCAACCAAAGACGAGCAAATCTGCCGGTCGTAGAGTGGATCTCCCTTCCGTGGGGTCTGTAAGGAAGTTTACGGGGGCTTCCTTTTTAGTTGATATCCCAGCTCGCCTTAAGATGTCCCAAAGAACGTCCCGCACCCAATCATGTCGGTATTTGAACCCAGGCATCTCCTTGCAATGAACCGCATGCTCTCCGAATTTATCCAGGCAGGCCTTACGGCAGATCGGACATGTTTCGTCTTCTGGGTACATTGGGACCATCAAACGGTACTTAAGAATGGCCCTATACTCGACCGCAGACATGCTTTGGCCCAAGCCATCAATCGGGATAACGGTCAGAAAATCTTGGGCATGAGGACCTTGTAAGCATTCAAAAACCGCCTTCTGTCGAGGGGACAATCCAAAAACTTCTCCCAGGCTCTGAGCGATTTTTCCAAAAAGGGCATTCGCCAAAGTTTTTTGAGGCTTTGGTGGGGCGGTGTCCATATTAGAGAAACCGCCAATGTCAAAGTCTGGGAGAGCGCCATTTAGGTGTTCCAGGGCCTGCACGTAGTCTGGGTCCAGGTCGACAACTCCGCTATTCCTTAAGATGTGATTCTGTAGCTTCCAAGACTGAGCCCTCGACGCTACAAAAGCGTAAACCCCAACATCATGAGCCGAAAGAAGGCCTAAACCCCCTAAGCGCATCGGTAAAGATGCAAGTCGCCACTGAAAATCACCAAAGAACGGGCCTCCACATACAACTATGTCTTCGATGGCTTCTCGTAGCCCCTTATCAAAACAGGATACCGCATCATCCATCATATGGGGGTGGCATGTTCGTAACCCAAAAAGCAACTTAGCAACCCCCATGCAAGACCTAAGCAGGAGGAGTTCGCTCTGGGGATCCCTAAGGCAAGGTAAGAGTTTCATAAGATCAACCGCACGAGATGCTCTCCGCCTCGCCAACTCC
Source organism: Bidens hawaiensis (assembly GCF_021521415.1). Lineage (NCBI taxonomy): Eukaryota > Viridiplantae > Streptophyta > Magnoliopsida > Asterales > Asteraceae > Bidens > Bidens hawaiensis. The sequence continues at coordinate 472,991 of NW_027504869.1, forward strand.
TTAATAAAGTAGGGATCTCGAGTAACAGCCCCTCCAAGGAGCTTTACCCCTCTCTCTGGTCTACCAATCCCACTAGGGAAGAGCCCATCTTTGACTTTCACCCCATTACACGCTGGCCAAAAAACCTCGGTTTTCTTAATATTAAGTTGCAGCCCCAATGATGGCCCTTCCGAGTTGATAATGTCTAGGGCTTTAGCGACTTCGTTGGCACCACCAATAATAGTCCCATCATCCAAGTACCAAGCATGAAATGGGAGGTTACAGTCATTTTGTACCCGGAGAACAAGAGGGTGTAATGCTAAGGCAAAGAGGAGGGGCCCAAGGGGGTCTCCCTGCTGAACCCCAGTAGTAGCCCCTATACAGTCATCATCAATGTACAACCTAGCCGGCTGGGCATAAAGGAACTGGACCCATAGATAGATAGACGGGCAATGATGATGAACCTCTCGGAGAAGGGCTGTGCGGTCGACCATATTGAAGGCGTTGGAGAAGTCCACGGTAAGCATAGCTAAAGAGCCGTCCGCGTGAAAGGAGTTAAGAAACCGGTTCGCGCTGTGAAGCACCGCCTCTGCCCCATTAGGTGTCCCCACCCCAAACTGAAAGTCCCCTAAATACTGAGTCATTTCCTTCCCAACCATCTTCATAGCCACTTTAGAAACCAACCTACGCCAGATAGCCCCCACAGCAATGGGCCGAATTACATTATCCGGCTTTAATAAAGGGGTAAGGGGGGCCGAAGCAATAAACTCAGCGAGCACCTTGGGGCACAGACCCCCTAGCCATAAGTTGACGACTTCAGTGATGGCTGAGAGCAGACCCATGGAAGTCACTGATCCCTCACCACTAAGAGCGTCCAACAAGTGTTGCACCCGCATCCCGTCTCTCCTGCATGAGGTCCCTTTAGGAAATGATCGGATACATCTAAGCACACAGTCCCCATCCACAGAGAGAGTAGGCAGGACGACAGAGCTAGAAGGCAAGGACGGAGGCGGCACCACTGGGTGTTTATCAATGAGGGCTTTCATGGTTGAATCTCCGAGAGGGGCAACCCCACTTGAGCATAATACCTTGACTGCAGCTGTGAAATGACCATCCCTGACTTTCCTGAGACATTGTTTAATATTAAGGCTGTTTTCAGAACCCTCCTCCCCTCTGACCTCTCTTTTAGAAAAAGTGCTCCCCCCACGTTATCAAAGAGAGAAAGAACCAAGTCAGCAAAACCAGATCCATCTTTCCACACCGCAAGTGCTTGCTGAATGCTACTACATTGCAAAGACTTTCGATTCCCTGACCTGCGTTCCTGCCTAGTGGAAGGTTTCACCACCCTTAAAGTACAACGCGGCAACAATAGTAATTTGACCCAATTCTCAATCGAGCCTGGTGAATCCACTACCTTGCGTAAAGCGCATGCCAAAGTCTGAGCAAACGCCAAACGACAACTTGGGGGGATGCTCTTAACCGTTTGAATGGGAAGGGAGAAAACCCGTTCCAAAAGGGATACATCCCCAACCACTCCTACAGATGGACTTGGGTCCCTATCCACAGACACACGATTAGGTTTCTGGATCCCAACAATGAATTCTCCAGTATCTCCAGAATCCACAGAAAAAGAATAGACACCATCAGCATGCTTGCACCCCCTGCTAAGGGCATGCAACGTCATGCACCTCCCACATAACCATTTATCCCCCTCCCGAAGGGCTTCCCCAACATCTATAAAAAGGTCCAAATCCTTAGAGATAGCGTCTTTTAAAAGGTTCTTCCGAGTATCCGTTTTGAAATGGGTACTTTGCATGTGCTCAATTAGGCGGAAAAACCCCGAGGACCCAGGTCTACCATCCTTACACTCGTGGAAATGCTTAAAGGGGCATGGCCTTAAACCGTAAGTGGAGCTAGGACCAAGCCCTCCTGTATTTACGTTTCGAATTCTTTTTATGGTAGCCATGTACACACGAGAACAGAAACAAACAAATCACAAAAGACACCGGACCCCTAAAGACCCCGACTCGAGATGAGTTAGAGCAAAAAACAGAGACCAAACCCCTCACACTCGAAGGAGGGGAGCAACTACGGGTTGCTCACCCCCATCTAGCACCCCACAACAACCGCTAAGGCATAAGAGGAGGAAGGTATAACTCCAAAACAAAGCAAAATGGGTAGAACTCCAACTCAAAATACCCCCTTAAGCACCCAAAAGGAAAATAGAAAGAACAAGAGTGAAAAATCAAGAAGTTTGGTTGAGGCAAAGGTCGAACAGTTGGTGTGCATGACAGAAAAAAGGTAATTTTATATTTGGGGTGTGAATCAAATAGTGTCAGATTAGAATGGATAAATAAGGAGGATGATTGGAATGGAGCATTGAAGGAAGTAGTTAAACATCGGGGGTTTCATTGGAGTTTGGGAGTTTCATTAGATGTGTAATTTTATATTGAACCTATTGATTCAATATAAAAACTTTTATGTTTTCATTCACAAGCAGATCTTAAATCTTGATCATCATCATCATCATCATCATTTGAAGCAATAATTATATATATAAAATTATAACGACGTCGAATTTATTTCAATTCCATATATCTTTGTAGACATGATACGACATAATTTACTAAGAGCTTTTTGTTTTCAGGTACATGAGGTTTTTCAATATTTATAATATCTAATGTCTTTCAAGAGACTTTTTATTACCATACCTTAACTTAACCATCTTCATTACTTGCTCCAATTTTTGAGGAAATTTTACCTTTTCAACCGATCAGTCACGCTACACAAATGCGTTAGAATCATTAGCAATATGCGCTTATCCTTTTGGAACATATATTAATTGGAGCATCAGTAGTTGGTATAGGTGTCTTAGCTAGACACTCAATTTGGGTAAGTGAATCATCTAGTAATTGATCTGTTAATCTTTATAAATGAATTATCCTTTGAACTTTTGGTTTATATAGTTAAGTTTGAGGATCAATGATAATTCGTTTCAACTAAATTCGTTTTCCAATTACTTTTATTTCTCCCCATAATGTTGGGAATGCTGACTCACTAAAGTGAAAACAAATGAGCCATAAATAAATATATCTCGCTAATGGCTCTAAGAATTTAATCATACATTATATTTAATACCCGACATAAATTCTCAACTTCCTTTCTGGTCTCATCTTTGTGTGTTGTGGTGGATTAATTTCAACATATAAAACACACCAAATATTAGATGAAAAATACTTGGTTTCTGACAATAAGCCGACAGCAATGGGAAGTAAGTGTTATAACCTTTGGCTTGATGTGAATTAGTATTGATTGTAAAATACACGTATCCAAATATAAAAATGAATAGTTGCTTTTATGGTCACTTGTCTCAACAAAAGCAATTTTTATGTGAACATAAACTATAATAAGTTCAACACTTATTTAGAAGATCATTGAAGGTTAATGAATTAAATTCACCATTATTACCAAGTCAAATATGATAATCTGGAATAATGTGCTTGCTATCTCATTAGTTAAGCCGAAATTCTCACAAACTTCAAGTTGTAAATTCGATAAATGTATAGACGATGCATCGATTTTATAACAATAAACGATATATATATATATACACACTTCCAAAATTTTTAGGGGATCACACCCTACTTTAGTTGGTAAATAATTAGCCTTTTCTGAAAACAAACATTGCATGCTTAATTATCACGGAGTATCTTCTCGTTCTTCATTATATTTCACATCATTGAGTCGGTGTTGTCAAACCAACAATGCCATTAGATAATCATGACCCATAAACTTTTGGTTTATGATTGTACATGTGTTATGCTTATTTAACACAAGATAGAAAACATGAGAGAACATTATACTATTGTTTTCAACAATCATGTTCTATCAATTCACATCTCCATATTTTGTTCACATATATGATCAATCTCTTTGTCAATGGTGGTCAATCTCATTATTAACACGAATATCATTAAAATTATAATGATCAATCTCATGATTAACATGACCATCATTAAAATTTTCTCAATGATCACAACGATCAATTCATAGTCACATTCACTTCAGGGAATGAAGTATAACCAAACAATTCAATGCTTTTTTTTATTAACTCCTTATACATATGGATATAAAGTCACTTCAAAACCTTTCAAGCACTTTCATTGATATTTCTATTTGAGCATAATTGAAATGTGACAAATACAAATTGAGAATTAGTTACATGACTGAGTCATAAGTTTTATCGGTCTAACATCTCACGACCATTTATAACTTTATAATGAGATTATAAACTTCGGTGTTATATCCAAGTATATTTATACTTTCTCATGAGAGTGTTAATATACTATTAATATAAATAAACAATACCATAAACCATATGTACCAATCAGAATATTTAATTTAATGTCAAGTAGAAAGAAATCATATTAGGGAAGCCATCTAAAGTCAGTTCAACTTAATGATAATATTTGAATATTAAAACATATTTAGATTATAATTGATTATATATTTGCAGATCATTTATTTCTAATATAATTGTCTTTTCTATCATATCATAGACAAAGTCAAATTGTATCTCTATAAATATTAAAGTTATGAATATTAATTAATTTCTTTTATGTATATATGCAAATTTCAAAACACTGCCATGCCATGGTAAAAACAAGACTGAATTGCTTGCTAGTAAGAATTATTTATTAAGAATACAAGATAAATCCAAACATATTCACTTAAATTACCAGGTTGCAAAAATTAATAAACTATTCTTTTCAGGAGAAAAAAACTTGTAGTGATCGAATTGATATGAGCATAAAGGTTCTGCCAATCAAGTTGTCAATCTGCCAAACAAGTTGTCAATCTGCTTTAGTAATTAGCATTCCCGAGTACCGGTATAAGGTAGGGGTTCTGCCTAAATATTATTTTATTATTATATGGCTTAGACCATAGTCAGAGGTATAGCCCAAAACCTTGATCATAATTACGTTTACAATAGTTTTATACATGCAAAGGTTATAGTTAAAATAATGTTTCTTCATAATTAAGAAACATAAGCTTTTACATACAAGCAGATATAGTAGTTTCTTCACAACTAAGAAACGTAAGATTTTACATACCAGGGTTATAGTCAAATCAATGTTTCTTCTTGAAGAAGAAACCTATCAATAGATGTTTCTTCATGAAGAAGAAACTTAACACATGATTTGTAAACAAATGAAAAGACTACGGGTTTAAATATTTTATTCAAACAAATGATTAGTCAAGGTTTATAGCTATCAAAACCAGACTAAAGGTCTGTAGCTGGATCAAGAGACAATCCGGGTATTTATATAAACTTATTTTATTATAGATCGATCATCAATCATTCACAAGGGTTTTCAAACGAGATCACCACATCATTCAGAAAAGACAATCACAATCAAAATCACAGGTGAATACGTTAAACCTTTTACAGTCAGATAAACGAGTTGTTTATCTTAAACAGTCAGTCAAATATGAGATTACATGATCTCTAAATTTTATGGGATTACGTGATCCCTAAGTCAGAAGGTAGATAATAAAAGCAACTCAGACCGAGTACACATGTGTCTGGATCCAAACATATCTGTTAACCTATCAATCAAGGCTACGTGGCCGCAGGCTAACAGACATAACGAAAGTTCTCCAATGGGCATGAGTTCTTGGAGAACCATAATTGTGTTTGTATGGTAGTGGCACAAATTCCTAGAAATAAAAGACATTTCTGCTGAGTTTGTTCCAAAACTATCTTGTCAGTCAAATGTTTTCAAAGTCAACGATTCATCAGCATATCGCTGACGTATTTTTCCCCACATTACAGGAAAACAAGTATAGCACAGATAGCAAGGAATTAGAGTCATTCATGGAGATAGATGCTCGCAGATGGAGATGGCTCAATATTTAAATAAATAAAATATTATAAACAAGAATAAACAAGGTTTATAAACCCAAACTACTTGGATAGTTATTACCCAAGAGATGTTAAAATAAATTAATATTTTATTATAAACAAAGACTTCCGCTAATAACCCGCAACTCTGATATATTTTCAAAATAGGTACCGACTACGGGTGTCACGCCTAGTCCCTAAATCGGGGTGTGATAGGTTGGTATCAGAGCCATCGTTCTTAGCGAATTAGGTATTGAGTATACCTAGGCTTTGAGCAGAAATAAGGTTATGCTGAAAATATTAATATTCAATTAAGGATATTAACTAATATAGTCATTAAATGATTAAACATAAGACTCAATCTTACCATACCGATACTTATAGGTACTTGATTAAAAGTATCTACATACAATCGCTGAATAATAAACTGTTACGGATAAGATAGGAACGCGATCCTATTCCACATCTAACATCATACAGATGTCTGATAGTCAATCCAGCCAAGGATCATATCAACCTCGGTCAGGTAAAGGAAAAGGGCCTATAGGGACAGCTTTACTTCCGATCCCTATATCTAGTAGTGAAGACTAGTATCAGACCTCAATGGAAGAAAATTCAGATTCCTTCGATTCCAACATCCCACTAGCTCATATCATTTGAAGACAAGATGTGTAGGGAGCAAGATCAAGTGGATCAAGTAAATCAAAGAAATCAATAAAGTCTAAGGGAAAAGGAATAATGACCGATCAGGAAGAAAATCCTCAAGGGCAGGAATATTTCAATTATCCGATATATCAAGACCCTTACTTTGCTCATCCTCACAATGAACGTCGAAGCACCGATTATGAAGGAATGTACATCAAAGATGATTCAACATGTTATGGAGTCGATGTTACAAAAATAGCCGAAGCAATGGTCAACGATATAGAGATGGAAGAAGAGAAGGAGAAAGAAAAAGAAAAAGGAAAAGAAAAGAAGACAACCGAGAATATCAAGAAGGATAGCAAGATCAAGAAATGAATTATCCGCTGGAAGAAATAGATAATAAGAAAAGTAGTAGCTATAGACAAGTGTAGCCATAATAATTTTGTGCACTCTTGGGTAACTGCAATAAGATGAATAAAAGATATGTTTTAAATTTCCCCGAATATTGAACTTGTATTTAATTTTATTGTAGTATGTCAAGAATAGAAAGCACAAATTCTCCAAGTAATTGGAAGTAAAAGAAAATCCATCAATGGGATTGAGGAAAGGTCCAGGTGGACAGATTTCAAAAGATAATTTGCTCCAAGACAACGGTAGATAAAATATTTTAATAGGAACAGACTTAGAAAGAAAAATAAGAGAAATTCTCAAAGTCTGCTGATTCAAGAACAAAGATATTCAGAAAATCACAAAGTGGTGATGAGATACATGAATTTTTCATTTACACGATTATCCAAACATCATTCTTCAATCAAAGAGAAAACATCGAGAGTGTGCCTTATGTAAGATAGATAATCTCAAGAAAGAGATATATGAGATTTGAGAAAAGGAAAGGAAAAGTCAACAAGATATCTTTCATAATTTTTCTCGAAATACGACAAAATCATTAAACGTAGCATAAATAGATATTTCATACTTATATCATCTATTTCAGTATCACGCCATTATTGTGAACGTTTATTATCAATAACATATATTTCTTTCATACTAAATAAATTATGTTTACAGAAATGTCAAATCCAATCAATCAAGGGAACAATGATGAGGCTTCAAATCAAAGAGACAACAGAGAAGTATCAGAACATGCCCAGGAGATTCCTAAGCAATTTATGGTCAAAGTACAACAAATGATTAAGAATGCAATCACTCCTCTCGTCGATGCAATGAAAGGAGGATCACATAAAAGTAAATCTTTGCATTCAAACAAAACTGTTAGAACTCATCCATAACAAAATCCTGCTGACCATGAAGGAAGTGTTCATAGTTCTAGCACTGATAACAGTCCCTCAATCGTGATTTTAAAAAGAATTTAGTCATTCAAGGTTGTAATTTCAAGAATTTCCAAGTTTATGGACCAAAAGAATTCTATGGCGATCAAGGTGCCATATCAGCATTACGATAGCTTGAAGAACTCGAGTCTATCATCATCATAAGTCAATGTACTGAGATTCAAAAGATTCAGTATGCGTCTCAACTATTCAAGGGTGAAGCTCTAGAATGGTGGAATGACCTAATCATGACAAAGGGTAGAGAAATCTTGTACCAAACGGGATTAGAAGCATTCAAAGAGCTTGTAATACGAAGGTTCTGTCCCATGCATGAAAGAGATCTTATTCAAACCAAGTTTTTAAATCACAAAGTAGAAGTCACAAATCTCAGAGAATACAATACTAAGTTTCATGAGTATTGTAGACTGGTACCACACATGGTAACACCCGAATACAACAAAGTGACCCGATATATTTGGGGATTGCCTAGGGAGATTAGAGATATGGTGAGATCCAATCTACCACAAACGCCATGGATTGTCTGGTTATCTCATGAATGACTTATCAGAAATCAAGAAGAAGATAAAAATGAAAAGCGAAAGGAAAAAGAAAATGAGGTAAAAAGAATGAATAAAAACAAAAAAAGGAAGATGGATCATTTAAATTCACAAGACCAATCTGCTCAAATTGTGGAAAGAGACACCACGGGAGATGTTTGAGATCAAATAACATTCCCAAAACCAATCCATTTATCACATGCACCCTTCTGCAAGAAAATTGGTCATTCAAAAGATGATTGTAGAAGAAAGACAGTGGTGTGCTTTAATTGTGGAGAAAAAGGACATTTCAGCACAGAATGTCCAAAGAAGACAAACAATGCAAGTGGAAGCGGAGCTAAGAAAGGAAACGCCAGAATAAATATGTTGAACATGCAAGAGGCATCTGGCAATCAAGAATAAAAGCAGATAAAAGTATGCCAAATGAATGTGCAAGATTCCAAGGCATTAGAAATAACTAATAGTTAAGTTAGCTCTTAAAAACTGCTTGTAAAACTCGTTTTAAACGAGAAGTTTTGTAACCGTAATAGGGTCTTTAAATCCCTAATGTAAATAAAGAAAGATATTAACATATAGAAGGTGTCTTTACACAATAATGCTTATATTCATAAAAGAGACGGTTTTATCCGAAATACAAAAAGATTGTAAAGACTATATAGTTAATATAGTCCATCATCTATAGAAAGATGAAGAAAAGAAAAGGATGCAATAAATTGGATAAAAATGAGTATCGGTTGTATGAATACTGAAAGTCCAAAGATATAACTGATGGATATAAACGAAAGAAATCTGTCAAGTTCATAAAGTAAAGGACAACTTGAGAAAAGTAGAAGTACCATTGAAAGTTATCAAGATGAATAAATTGAAAGGATTCGATAAGACTGAATCCAAGAGACATTTTATTTAACATCGTTAAATGTTTAGAATACAAAAGGTATGGTAAATAATTAAACACAACTGGCCACTGTGTTTAGCAATTTATAATTACTTATGATATTCTGAACCGTTGACTGATAATATCAATTAAGATGCAAGAATTCAACGGTTTCAACAATACATCAAAATTCGGAGTTAAATCTAAGTTAGCGAATCTCGAGGACGAGATTCATTCCAAGGTGGGGAGGATGTAACACCACGAGAAGACCCTGTTCAATTTTGGACCAAAAACGCCAATTCTGAAACCTAAAGGACTAAAAATGAAAAATTTTATTTTCCCGGACCCATCGCGCTACGCGATGGGCAGATAAACAGGATCATCACAATACGCGATGCATATTCCCAGAAGCTAAGAAAAAAGGGGCGCCGCGCTACGCGACGACCCAGGATCAAGAGGGCATCGCGCTACGCGATACCCCATTAAGCAAACCAGGGACATGTGGCCAACCACGTGTCACCACGTGGCAACACCTTAGCAATTGCGGCGTCGCGCTATGCTATGGCCCTGAGAAAAGACCATCGCGCTACGCGACGGTCCCCAAAACTTTGCCTATAAAAGGGGGCTACGGGATTGAACCATATTCATCACAATCTCACTCTTACAAACACACATTTAGCATTGGAGAGTGTGCCTAGCTTTCGTGAAGTTTGAGGTTCAGTTTTCCAGAAGTTCGTGCAAGAATCGGAGTTCTGACGCTTCGTAGATCGATTAAGCGAATAGGAAAACAAGGTTCTGCCAGTCAAGTTGTCAATCTGCTTTAGTAATTAGCATTCCTGAGTACCGGTATAAGGTAGGGGTTCTGCCTTAATATTATTTTATTATTATACGGCTTAGACCATAATCAGGGGTATAGCCCAAAACCTTGATCATAATTACGTTTACAATAGTTTTATACATGCAAAGGTTATAGTTAAAATAATGTTTCTTCATAATTAAGAAACATAAGCTTTTACATACAAGCAGATATAGTAGTTTCTTCACAACAAAGAAACGTAAGATTTTACATACCAAGGTTATAGTCAAATCAATGTTTCTTCTTGAAGAAGAAACCTATCAATAGATGTTTTTTCATGAAGAAGAAATTTACACTTGATTTGTAAACAAATGAAAAGACTACGGGTTTAAATATTTTATTCAAACAAATAATCAGTCAAGGTTTATAGCTATCAAAACCAGACTAAAGGTCTGTAGCTGGATGAAGAGACAATCCGGGCATTTATATAAAATTATTTTATTATAGATCAATCATCAATCATTCACAAGGGTTTTCAAACGAGATCACCACATCATTCAGAAAAGACAATCACAATCACAATCACAGGTGAATACGTTAAACCTTTTACAGTCAGATAAACGGGTTGTTTATCTTAAACAGTTAGTCAAATATGAGATTACGTGATCTCTAAATTTTCAGGGATTACGTGATCCCTAAGTCACAAGGTAGATAATAAAAGCAACTCAGACCGAGTACACATGTGTCTGGATCCAAACATATCTGTTAACCTATCAATCAAGGCTACGTGGCCGCAGGCTAACAGACATAACAAAAGTTCTCCAATAGGCATGAGTTCTTGGAGAACCATAATTGTGTGTGTATGGCAGTGGCACAAGTTCCCAGAAATAAGAGACGTTTGTGCTGAGTTTGTTCCAAAACTATCTTGTCGGTCAAATGTTTTCAAAGTCAACGATTCACCAGCATATCGCTGACGTATTTTTTCCCCACATTACAGGAAAACAAGTATAGCACAGATAGCAAGGAATTAGAGTCATTCATGGAGATAGATGCTCGCAAATGGAGATGGCTCAGTTTTTAAATAAATAAAATATTGTAAATAAGAATAAACAAGGTTTGTAAACCCAAAATACTTGGATAGTTTTTATCCAAGATATTTTAAAATAAATTAATATTTTATTATAATCAAAGACTTCCGCTAATAACCCGCAACTCTGATATGTTTTCAAAACTGGTACCAACTACGGGTGTCATGCCTAGGCTCTAAATCGGGGTGTGACACAGAGAATATGGCATACAGTTTCTCGTTTCTAAGTAATTCAAGTAAGATTCTCAGATGAATTTTATGGTCTTGTTCCGATTTAGAATAAATAATTATATATCTTCGATGAATACGATTACAAATTTATCTAAATAAGGGTTGCAAATTCTATTTATCATGTATTTGAAGCGGCTGGTGCATTTGTAAGTACAAATGGCATTACGGTGAACTCATAATTTCCATACCTTGGGCGAAAGGCTGTCTTTGGAATATCCTCTTCTTAAACATTTAATTGATGGTATCTAGAACATAAGTCGATATTGGAAAAGAAACCCGCTCCTTGCAATCAATCAAATAGGTCATTAATTCTAGGTAACGGATATCGATTATTAATTGTTAGTTTGTTTAATGCTCTATAGTCGATACACATTTTCATTGATCTGTCCTTTTTTTACGATTAAGATCGGAGTTCCCCATGGTGACAAACTAGGTCGAATGAATCCTTTTTCCAATAATTCATCCAGTTGTTTCTTTGATTCTTTCATTTCCGCCGAAGCTAACCGATAAGGAGATTTGGCTATTGGAGTGGTTCCTAGAATTAAGTCTATTCTAAATTGTACTTCTCTATTAGGTGGTATACCACGAAGTTCATTTGGGAAAACGTCTGGAAATTCAGATACGACGGGTACATCTTTAATTTCTTTTGGTTTTGCTTCTTCAGTAATGTATGCGATAAATTCTAAACAACCTTGGTTTAAACATTTGTTAGATTTAATCATGGAGATTAGGCTAACTTTTCCTGCATTTTGTCACCTACTATTAGAATGATTCCTTTATCAGGGGCTTGAAGTTCTATGGTATTCTTGTTAGAAATAATATGAGCATGATTATCGGATAACCAGTCCATACCTAGAACTATGTCAAAACCGGCTAATGCCATAGGTAATAACTGAACAGGTATAACGTAACCTACTAGCATGATTCTTCCATTTTCTAAGATTTTCGAAATTTTGACTACTTTACAATTGGCTGTCTCAACGTTTAAGGTTTTATTTGATTTTGTTAAAGGTTTGTTTAATATACTATAAAAATTATAATCTATAGAACTTTTATTTGAATAAAACTCTTGCATAAACATTATTAACTAAGAACGTGCCAGTTATGGCGCCTGGTATGTTTGCAGCCTACTTAGTGTCGAGTACAAAAACTCGAGCATTTCCTTTCTTGGGGTCATTCTTGGTTCTGCTTCCTTCAGCTCCTCCACTAGTACGTCCTCCAATAAAATTCTTCTTAGGGGCAATCAAAACTAAGGTGCCCCAACTCTTTACAGTTAAAACATGTCATGTTTCCCTTACAACAGTCGGCCGCCACATGTCCTGCCCGTTTACATGAATCGCAGACTTTGGTTATTGAAGAAGAACTTTCATATCTACATCACCCCATGTGGCGTATCTTACAAGTCTTGCATAAAGGGATGGTTGGAGTTAATCCTCCCTTCTTCCTTTCCACTTGTTTACCCTTAAAATGATTATATTTCTTTCCCTCACAATCTGCTCCTTTCTTATCTTCCTCCTTGTTTCAAATCAAACTATTTCTCAGATAACTGGCCAATTCCATGGCGGAGTCAGCGGCTTGTGGTATATGAGACCTCACCATGTCTAGAATTTCTCTAGGAAAACCCCAAATGTAACAAGTTACCTTGCTTGATTCTGGTGTAACCAACTGAGGCACAAGCGTAACGTCCGTACATTTTCGTAAAAAGGGTTATGCCTAACAAAGCTCGTATATTCTCGGGTTTGACCCGGCATACTTCGGGGACCTCCTTGTCATTCCCGTAAGTTGAATTAATTTACTTTTCATCCAAATTGTTACATCTTTCTAAATTGAGGGGCTAGAGCGTAACATATTATATTATAATAAAAAACCCCTAACCCCCCCCCCCCTATTGAGTCAGATCGGCAGCAGGCAGCAGCAATAAAGCCTCATTTTTCTTTTTTTTTCAGCTAAGTTATAAGTGTGAAACTTCAATTCAAGGTTGGATTAATGTCCATGCTAGTCTTTTGCACCCTAATACATCCTTATATCTCGTGTATTGATCAAAAAATCGCTTGTTTTAGGCTTACTGGTGGCTGTCCATTGGAACACTTTCGGGGCTGCTTTGATTGAGTTTTTTGCTCCATAAACTTCTAGGTATGTCTAGTGTATAATACTTTACTATCATGAGCTATGGTTTTCGTTTGATTGGTCAACTAGTGACAGATTGAAAACTAGTGTTCGGTTGTCTAGATTGTTAGATTGTTGCGTTTTGTGTAAGGTTTGAAGGTATTAACAACCAATTCAGTTTGTGTAACTTCGGTTTGATATACGGGCTGTGGAAAAATGATTTTTGTAAGTATTGGGACTAAATTGGTTGTCGGTTACTCAAACGGGTCGGTACAACGCGAATTCGCGTTTATTTGATAGTTGGTGCGTTGTGCTTACGAGTTACCGACCCATCCAACTCGTGTAGTGTCATGTGGACTTGTTAGCTGAGATTTTATTAAATTTGGTCTACATGGGGCTGAGCTGGTTTTTAAGAGCATAAACAACTCATAGACACGCATATTCGTTCAACTAGCAACTCCCGGGGGTATTTTGGGAATCCTTTGCCACCGGGATTAGCTAAGGGAGGTTTTGGTAAATACAAGGCCGTGGGGGCTGTGGCAATTGAACTTGGTAAGGCCGAGGCTTTAGTTAAATCGAACCATGCTAGAACGCCTCGTAGGATAAACGAGTCGATTCGGTTCCGTTAGTAATCTTTGCGTGTAATCCGACGGGAGTTTGAGTCGTGGGAATACTTAGGGACTCTCTAGCTCGTTGTGATTGGGTGCCCCGTATGAGGTGAGTTCATGATGCCCCTTTTAAACTCATTTTACGTTTTGGGCTGGCATACACACTTAATTACAATTTTACCCAATTTTACTCATTCAAAACTATTTGATGGACATTGTATAGCCTTGTTATTATTTGTGCATTTATGAAACTATGTGTGGATTATATCTTATACCTTAGGATATTTTAGACTAGTTTTGGTCATAAATTCCTTAAGGTTATATATATTGTTTATGGTCTAGACTCAAGGATGTTATTAGGCTTGGTGTTAATTGAATACGAGTAGACCTACTTACTTTAGTTCTTATTTTGGACTGACTTATATATATTACTTTATTGCCTACGATTGTTGAGATTATCTAGTTCCTTGTGACTAAGATTTGTGTGAGTAGGCCTATTAATGTGTGTGTGCATGGTGATTATGGCCGGGTCAAATATATTACTCGGGTTTTTAAATCCCATGGTAGAGAGGCACGTGTGGTATAATCATCATTTAGGCGGGTCAAATATATTACTCGGGTTTTAAAATCCCGTGGTGGAGAGGCCCGTCGTATGTTAAACCGTGATCGGGTCAAGTATATAACTCGGGTTATACCTGTGGTGGAGAGGCCTGTATCACGTGTTTGGATGTGTAAGCGGTGACCGAGTCAAATATATTACTCGGGGTATGACTTGTGGTGGAGAGGCTCGTGTCACATGCTTATGTCTTACCCGTCCGGGTCAAATATATTACTCGAGTCTTGACTCGAGGTGGAGAGGCCTGTATACGTGTGTTCGACCATGAATGCATTATTTGGTGGAATATACTTATTTATTTTATTATTATTCTCTAAAACAGTAGAGAGAATAATAATAAAATAAATAAGTATATTTCACCAAATAATACATTCATCATCGAACACGCGTACATGGGCCTTTTCACCACGAGTCAAGACTCGAGTAATATATTTGACCCGGACACGGTAAGACCTAAGCATGTGACACGAGCCTCTCCACCACGAGTCGAACCCGAGTAATATATTTGACTCGGTCACGCTTACACATCCAAAAACGTGATACGGGCCTCTTCACCACGAGTGTAACCCGAATAATATATTTGATCCGATCACGGTTTAACATACAATGGGACTCTTCATCACGAGATTTTAAAACCCGAGTAAAATATTTGACCCGCCAAAATGATGATCACGCCACACGGGCCTCTTCACCACGAGATTTGAAAACCCGAGTAATGTATTTGACCCGGCCATATTCACCATGCACACACACATCAATAAGCCTACTTACATCATTCTTAGCCACAAGGAACTAAATATCATCACACAACCTTAGGCTATAAGGTAGCACATGCTCATACCTATATATATAGATGAATATATATAATCCCAAAATATTCCATATCACAAGTAAGCCATCGTTAGTCACGAATGACTCACTAACATCACTAATCATAGGCCATAGGGTAACGCATACACAAACATATATATATATATATATATATATATATATATATATATCATCCCAAAATATACCATATTACAAATAAGCCTATGGGCCATAAGGTAATATATAATAGTCAGTCCAAAATATGAACTAAGTAAATAAGTCTACTCGTATTCAATTACTACCAAGCCCATCAACATCCTCGAGTCTAGACCATAAAAATGTATATAACCTTAAGGAATTTATGACCAAACGAGTCTAAATATCCTAAGGCTCAGAATATAACTCACATCGGATTTTCTTAATTGCACAAACATTATCAAAACAATACAATGATCTTCAAATTGTTTTAACGAGTAAAATAGGGTAAAACTGTAATTGAGTGTGTATGCCAGCCCAAAACATAAAAAGAGTTAAAAAGGGGCATCATGAACACACCTGACACAAGGCACGAAATCACCATGAGCTAGAGAACCCCTAAGTATGTCCACAACTCAAACGCCTGTCGGTTTACATACAATCATTACTAACGATACCGAAAGGACTCGTTCATCCTACGAGGCGTTCTAACATGGTTCGAGTTACCTAAAGCCTCGACCTCATCAAGTTAAATTATAACAGCCCCCGGGGCCTTATATTCATCAAAACTGCCCTTTCCGGGAATATAGAATTCCCAAAATTTCCCTGGGAGTTGCCAAAGGAGACGAATGTGCGCGTTTAAGAGTTGTTTAGGCACTTAACATCCAACTCAGCCCCGTGTGGACCCAATTTGATAAATTCACAGCCTACTAGCCCACACGACACTACACGAGTTGGATGGGTCGGCAACTCGTAGGCACAACGCACAAACCGCTAATAAACGCGAATTTGCGTTGTACGACCCGTTTGAGTAACCGACAACCAATTCAGGCCCATTAACATAAAAATCTAGTTTTTCACAGTCCGTATAAACATACCGAGGCTACACAATCTGAATTGGTTGTTAATTCCCTCAAACAACGCGCTAAACGCAACAATCAACAAAATAGACAAACGAAATCCTAGTTTTTCAATCTATTAACAATTGATCAATCAAACGAGCTTCATAGCCCACGATACTAAGGTAAAACACATATGATATACCTAGGAAGATGGCGGAGAAAAACCTCACTTCAAACATCCCCGACAAGAACACAATTGAACATCCACCGGTTAAGCCTAAAACGAACTTATCGATCAATAACGAGTAAAACATGCAGATTTTAGCATGCGAAGATGCATTTAATTACATAGGAAAACCATGGAAATAAATTATAAAATTTTTACCAAAGTTTAATAAATTTATTAGGCTTTTAAAATTTTTTTTTTATATTTTTCCAACGCACACAAAAATCATAAAAATTCCTCCAACACAGAAAGGTACGTGCATCTACTTCAGCGCGCAGAAAAAGTGTTTTAATTGTTTAAAAATCATTACCAAACCAAATTAAGCGATTCCAATTTGGTTGTAATATTAACTCAAAATTTGAACTTTAAGAAGTGAAATCAACCAATTTGGACTTGTCAAAAAAGAGTTATGATGCCGGGAAGACAGACCAGAATCCGTCACCCCACATCAGCTTTGACACCCGTTTGTATAAAATCATAAAAACCATTCAAATCTCGTCCAAAAATTACATATTATACCTTTCTGGAAACTATACTCAAAGTAGAACATAGTAGAAACAAGAATCGATCAAAAGCAATAAATTTTCATCGATTTACAGACCAAAAAATAAACAAGTACGAATCTGTCTGAAACTGTTATAATCAAAACTCAACCCTAACATGTTCAACAATGGGTTTAATGATGAAAAGACTTGCATTGGTATATTACTAACCTTGAATTGGAGTTTAGAACCTTGGGATGGCTGGAAAAATAAAAAAACGTGGCAAGGAGGGTAATAATTTAATTTGCACTCTAGCCCCTCAAGTTTGAAAGTGGTGATAACTTGGATGAAATGTTAAGTAATTTAACTTATGAGTGTGACAAGGAGGTCCCCGAAGAATGCCAACACAATCCCGAATGATATACAAACTCTACAAATGTCTCATGCCGATAAACAAAAATGTCGGGTGCTACATACTAATCTAACACTTTAAGTCATAAGAGGCGATATTTTGAGCAAAAGGATGGATAGATGGACTTTTAAAACGTATTACAAGGCTCTAATTTAGAAAGATGAAACCCCAAATTTTAAACAAACATTTATAAATGATCGATCAGATTAACAAAATTTACGGGCGTTACAAGTCCACCCTCCTTACAATGGGATTCGTCCCCGAATCCCGTTGCAATAGGAACGGACGTGGATAGAGACGAAACCTAATCATCTAATCATACCAGAGGACGGTAGAGGCAAAACGCCTACTGGCGCTCGAGTCAAACAGGAACGAAGCTAAAAGCTCAACAAGTAAAACGGAAACCTGGAGTTACAGCATGCTACGGCTCAGCTAAACAATTACGCGCAAAGCTTTCGAGAGGATGAGATACGAACGGGAGAATTTAAGGAACGAGATGAACTTTAACGCTAACGACATGAGCGTTAGCCATATCCTATCCCAACAAAGACAGAACCCTAACACAGTCAAGCACAAATAGCATTTAGAACATGGAAGGTAAGGGTAAACTGCTAATAACGTTGATCAAGTGTTATTAATCGTTTACTTTACCCACCCTTCCTAAGCACCCCCTGCCCCTAACCATATTAGCATCCCATCTAGCACTTAAACAATTATGCACATAACGAAATCCTAATACCTATAAGGATAGTTAAACAAATAAAAATTACCACTTGGCATACAACTACTCGCGGTTGGCATTTCTAGTACCTTCTGTTACAGTTCGAGTCCAAGCATTCAAGAATGCTCGGATCCCTCGAACCTAGGCTCTGATACCAACTTGTAAGACCTCAAAATCCTAGGAATCCTACAGTTGGTTATCATACCCAAAATTCATAAAAATTTAAAACCCAAAACAATTCATTTTACTTAAAAACAAGTTCAGAGTAAATAAACAGTGGAAAATTTATTAGTATCAAAAATTTCTCAAAACCAGGAAAAATACCACACGATAAACAATGGAAAAACTTAAGTATTAAAATTCCATGACCAAATATAAGGTATGATGTTCTTTTTATTATAAGGTCTCGACTAGGAATGTCTTCAACCGTCCGAGTAGTCTCTATCACGTCCAAGCGATAATCCTAAATCTTACCCTGCAAATCAAACTAACATACATACAAAGTCAGCTTGAGCTGAGTGAGTTCAAGTTTTAATAAATCACATGTAAAAATCAATCCAAAATTATAAGCATAAAACAGTATATGGAATAATAGGCACATGAATAAATGATAAGTAAATATATGTATAATAGCCAAATAATATAAACACGGTCGAACATGCGTACGAGTCTCCCCCCACGGGATTTAAGAACCCGCCACGGGATTTAACAACTCGAGTAGTATAGTTGACCCGCACACAGTACGACCTGAGCACATGATACAGGATTTTAAGAACCCGTTATAACGATGATAATGCCACACAAGCCTCCCCCCCACGGGATTTAAGAACCCGCCATGGGATTTAAGAACCAGAGTCGTATAGTTTGGCCCGGGCAAGATCACCATGCACAGAAAGAATTAATTATAATGATGATTATGACACACCAGCCTCCCCCCCACGGGATTTAAGAACCCGAGTTGTATAGTTTGGCCCAGCCAAGATCACCATGCACACAAAGAACTAATTATAATGATGATTATGCCACACGAGCCTACCCCCCATGGGATTTAAGAACCCGAGTTGTATAGTTTGGCTCGGCCAAAATCACCAAACACACAAAGAGCTAATTAATAAAACAAATCATAGGCCATGGAGTAACATATATATATAATTCAGTCCAAAATATTAACTTATATAAGTAGGTCTACATGTATTCAGTTAATACTAGAAGTAATGACATCCTTGAGCGTAGACCATAAGTACTATATATACCTTAAGGAATTTAAGACAAGTCTAAAATATCTTAAGGCCTAGAATTTAATCCACACCTAGTTTCATAAATGCACAAATAATAGCAAGGCTATACAATATCCATCAAATAGTTTTAAATGATTAAAATCGGGTAAAATTTGTAATTGAGTGTGTATGTCATCCCAAAATGTAAAAAGAGTTAAAAGGGGCATCATGAACTCACCTGACACGAGGCACACAATCAACAACGAGCTAGAGAATCTCTAATCAAATCCATAATTCAAAACTTGTCGGATTGCACACAAAGATTACTAACTAAACCGTACGAATCGTTTATCCTACGAGGCGTTCTAGCATGATTTGATTGACTTAAAGCCTCGACCTCACCAACTTCAATTACAACAGCCCCCGGGGCTTCGTATTAACCGAAACCACCCTTATATAATTCCAGGGACAAAGAATTCCCAAATTACCCCCGGAAGTTGCTAATTGTATTGAATATGCGCGCTAACGAGTTGTTTATGCACTTAGCAACGAACTCAGCCCCGTGTGCACCAAATTAAGTATAATTACAGCCAACAAGTCTACACTAAATTACACAAGTTGAATGGGTTGGCAAATCACTTGTACAACCCATAAACTACCAAATAAACGCAAATTTGCGTTGTATTTGAGCAACCGACAACCAGTTCAGCCCCATTAACATAAAAATTAATTTTTTCACAACCCGTGTAAAATATCGAGGCTGCACAATCTGAATTGGTTGTTAATCCCCTCAAACAGTGCGCTAAACGCAACAATCAACAAACTAGACAACCGAAATCTTAGTTTTCAATCTATCGACAATTGACTAACCAAACGAGCTTCAATTCTCACGATACTAAAGTACAAAACATATGACATACCTAGAAAGATGACAGTGCAAAACCTCACTTTAAGCAGCCCGACAAGAACACAATCAGACAGCCACCGGTTAAGCCTAAAACGAGCGTATCGATCAATAACGAGTATAACAATGCAAATTTTAGCATTCAAAGATGTATTTTAATATATAGGAAAATCATATACATAAATTATGAAATTTTTACCAGAGTTGCATAAATGTCTTAGGTTAATAAAAATAGTTTTATTATATTTTTCTAGTGCACACGAAAATTACAAAAATTCCTCCAAGACAGAAAGGTATGTGCAGCTATTTCAGTGCACAACAAAATTGTTTTATTTGTTTAAAAATCATTAGCAAACCAAATTAAGAGATTCCAATTGGGTTGTAATCCTAACTCAAAATATGATGTTCCAGAAGTGGACCCAACCAATTTGGACCTAAAAAAAATTAAAAATTATACCTTTCTGGAAACTAGACTCAAAGAAGAACATCATGAAAACAAGAAAAGATAAAAAAACAATCAATTTTCATCGAGTTACACACTAAACAATAAATGAGTACGAATCTGTCAGCAACTGTTTTAATCAAAACTCAAACCCTAACATGTTTATGACATCTTTAGGGTTCAATAAAAGGTTTTAAGGGTGAAAAAGACTTGCATTGGTATAGAACTAACCTTGAATTGGAGTTTGGTTCCTTAGAATGGCTGGAAAAGAAAGAAAACGATGGAGTTGAGGCAGCCACAAAGGACCGATCGGACAAGAGGGGAGGGGTTAGGGTTTTTGTGTTATAATAATTTAATTTGCACTCTAGCCCCTTAAGTTTGAAAGTGGTGATAACTTGGATGAAAGGTTAAGTAATTTAACTTAAGAGTGTAACAGGGAGGTCCCTGAAGAATGCCAACTGAATCTCGAAAGATATACAAACTCTACAAATGTCTCATGCCGATAAAAAAAAATGCCGCGTGCTGCATACTAATCTAACACTTTAAGTCATTAGAGGCGATGTTTTGAGTAAAAGGATGGATAGACGGACATTTAAAAGGTATTACAAGGCTCTAATTTAGAAATATGAAACCCCGGATTTTAAACAAACATTTATAAACGATCGAGCTGATTACGAAATTTACGGGCGTTACAGGTGCTCTCCAAGGAGGATAACTAGGACAGATTAAGTCCTTGTCTAATAGTTTTTGCAGTTGACTAGACAACTCCGTCATTTCGAAAGATGCAAGTCGTTAAGGTGTCATAGTAATAGGTGCTGCTCCTGGGATTAGGTCATACCGAAATTCAACTTATCGGGTTGGTGTAATCCGGACAGTTCACCGGGAAAGACATATAAGTGTTTACATATTACAGGGACATCCTTTATATGTTTTCATCGGAATACTTAATGGTTACCTTCACCAAAATATCATGCACCCTTGGCGTAAACATTTTAACACCTCAAGATGGGACACGAGGGATAATATAGTGCCAGACTTTTCTCCCTGTATCGTAATCACTTCATTATCCGATCGGGGAATTTTAACTATCTCTTCATTACAAACGATATGTGTTTTGTGCTCAAATAACTCGCCCACACTGCCAATTACATCGTAACTTCTTAACTCTACTAGGAGTAGATCAATTAGAAATGGTTGGTCGTTTAGGAAAATAGTATAGTTTCGGAATATTTGGTTAACAATTATAGGTTTACCGTTAGTGAATACTATAGCATAGGAATCTATTAGTTCACTAACCAGCATATTTCCCAAGGGTAAGAAGTTAGTGGGAATAAGACTTTTGTCAGTGCCTATATCAAATGAAATTGAAGCATATTAATCAGAAATTACGAATGTATCCTTCATCACATTTAAGTCTTGTCGTGTTTTATCTGATCCAATTACTAAAAGCGGCTTCCAGCTGAGTTAGACGTCGATGTTTGTTCTTGGTTTAACCTGGGACAGTTCTTTATAGAGCGTTTCGTATTGCCACACTCATAGCAAGCATGATGGCTTGTCATAGGTTGTGAGCGAATTGGTTGCGGTTGGGGTAACTGTGAATGGTAAGGTTAGAATGGTCGGTATACGGTGCTCGTAATGGTTCCATAGCTATAGGCATTGTGTCTAATCTTCTCACTTATATGATATACATTTATTCGAAACTCCCTTATATGATAATAATTACATTTCCCACACTTTAGATAAGGTTCGTTATATATTTTTCGTTCGGAACAAAAGTTGATCGTGGTATCATTTTGAGTTATCGGGTGCACACATTTAATTGGTTGTACTTCTTGTACCCCTGTTTCATGATTGGTTCTTTACGTACTAGATGATTCCCCAGGTATTCTCAATACACCATTTCTGACTAAATCAATAGTTACCATACCGGCTTGTGTCATGGAATTCTCAAAAGTTAAGTGGCTAATTGAATTACCTAAAATCCTTACTTCTGGGGCTACTAACCATAGCACCAATCAAACTAGATCGTTAAAACGGTTTGTGTATCCCAATTGGTCCACACCTTTCCTTTTCAATTTCCTGAGTTCGTTATCTAATTTCTAGATTTCATTCCTTGGACGAAAATGTTTAAATATAAAGGTTTTAAATTTTGCCCAAGTCATGCGGATAATTGCCTCTTATTACGAGATTCGTACAATCATTTTCTACCACATAAGGGCGTTGCCAAGAAATGTGAATGCAATATATTTGACGATACAATCTAATGGGCGCTATTGGTACTCATAACAGACTCTATCGTTTCGGTCCATGTTACCAACTCATTTGATCCTTTACTACCACTAAAACTTATAGGTTTGCACCACCTAAATTGTTTAAACGAGTATTCCCGTCGTGGAGGATCACGGTTGTTACGACCAGTACTCATGTTCGATAAGAGATTTTTGTTGCCAATGGCATCTAGTGAGGGAAATTATAATTAGTGTTGGTAGTAACACTAGTGTTCAGTGGGGTTGTATTATTCATGACAATGTTCGTATTTATCAGGAGAATAACATTTGTAACTGTATTAGTATTGGGTAGCGAAATGGTATTCGTGACTGTATTAGTGTTTGGCATATTATTTGTATTCATTGTCGTGTTAATGCCGGCAGCGAATCGCGCTGCTATTGTTGGAATTACTATCTACAGTTGCCGAACAATCATCTCGGCCGCAACTGCCTCAGATCATGTGTTTGTTTTCTTCGGGGATATCCTATAACGATAATCAATTATACTTCAATTAATAGTAATTCCCCATATAACTCATCACGTGGGGAATCACATTAGTTAATACTCAGGTATTTTAACTAGCACATATGTATCACACACATTGGATCCTGTATCTATATACCAAGGATAGTACATAGATTTAGACTAATAAAGGCCATTATTTGAATGTATATATAGAGAGTTGTCACCCAGTGACAAGAAATTTTATTTTAACCCGGTAAGGATCATTTCTTGTGATAAAAGATCCAAATCGTCCTCCATATCAGCATAGCACACTACCAGATGCTTGCATGGAGTATCAAAAACTATACACAACAGCACCATACTATCATTGTCTATCCGATCACACATTATAACAATTATGAACAGTTCACAACTCGCGCAACAATTATTCCGATACAATCCCACCATTGTTCAACTGTTTTGTTTCGACACTCCTGGAAATAGTCATCTGACTGTTATGAGTTTAAATCATATGTTATAGTCGGAATGCACTCGTATACCCCACTTGACCTTTGGATGTTACTATGTATGACTATAGAATGTTCTATCACTAGGTCATTATGTACCCTTAAGCATGCTGGGTTTACTAAAAGTGGTGATTTATTAGTTGGGAGTAAGTATGTCCAATGCAGGTCAAGATACATCATTGGTCCATGAGTTTGAGTTTTCTCTTTCATTACAAACCGATCGGAGTGGCAAAAACATAGGAGTGGTTGGAAGTACTTGCACACAGATGACTTTACAACGTTGCTAATTAGATGGGTTTGTCAGGATTGGTTGTACTGATGATATGAAATATTTTGAACTATAGCTAGTAAATGGTACATACAGGCGATTAGGGTCTGTTATATAATTGAGGATTTCGTAAAGTAATAATTATATTTGTAATTTCATAAATCGGTTCGTCATTAGGTATTTTCCTAGGAATAGCATATGTTCTTGGATGATGGAACTAGAAAGACGACCGGAAAGCAATTGACTTTATTGTTAGAAAACAGGTATATCGGACAAAGATTAGGCCCAAACTGAGAAGTGTTGTGTTCCATTAAGATAATTGTTGTAGATCACACCTCCTACGATTCTTTTCTCGGCCTTGAATAATAAGCCCCATCGGTGGTTCTGTCATACCTTCAGATCTAGTTTGGTCTCGATAGAGCGTTATCATAATTCTCATTTATAGGCAACACCGGTTCTTCATCCGACAAAAGGCTACCGGATCTCGACATCTTTCGGTACGATGATTTGTCATAAAATAAAATTTTTTTAACACTAAAGATCAGAGTAACGAATATTATTAATTACGGAAAAAACTAAAAAAATTTATTTGTTATAACCAGGTATAATATTAATTATGATAAAATATAATATTAGTTTTAATAAAATATAAATTTAATTATAATAAGAATTAATATTGATTATAACCGAATATAATATTTGTTACAATAAGATTTAATCTTATCGACAGCACAGTACGTACACGTATTCGTACACCTTGTTCCAGATAAGCACACATATATATGTTTTATACACACACACACACACACACACTTAACCTTACCTTTTATACACATATGTTGTCATTTTTACCTATTGGTATGTCCCACGATTTCTCCCCGAATTCCCTCGTACAAGCAAGTCTGTTATTATGTTCTGGACCATAATAACTCACTTGCCCTTCAAGTTCATCCTGGCATCCGTCAGTATATAATATTAAATTATTGTTTATATTCCCAGAGATAATTGAGCCTACGGTTATATTTTCGGTATCCTAAGGGATAACCTAATCCTTTATAACCAATGGCTCTGATATCAACTTCTGTCACACCCCGACTAGCAAATTGCAGAAGTGTTAAACGGGAATGTAATAGAAACCTCTGGTATCAACCACATTGTTTATAAAGAACAATACAAACTAATTTTCAATATTTTACATTGTTCTAACTTATTTTACAAACTAGGATATACAAATCTAAACTATCACGTTAAGCTACTTTACTTCTTACTAGCACACTTGCATCAATTCACCCAACATTGATTGCAAGTCAAACACGTAAAACATTAGTTTTGTAGTCCAAATCTGGTACACCAGAAAAACAGGTCAACAACAAATAGTTGGTGATTTTCACGAGTTTCAAAAATCAGTTTATGCGTACATCAATCATAGTTTGTAAGTACGCAAGTATATATGTATGTATGTTCACAAGTACATTTATTTGTATGTCTATGATGTAATTATGATAATCCACAGTGAAGCCTTGACTACTTGTTCGTGCTGCGTGCCTTCATTTCCCACGCACAATCAACAACTGTGGCCCTCCTTCTGCCCCCAACATGCCCCAAGGAGCTATGTCTAACGCTACATAGAGTGTTTGTATAATTATAGTCATGTGTAAACGGTGTTATGTCTCAGCAAACCGTGTCAGCTCTGTTTGGGTTTGTCAAACCAATAATACTATTCATAAGCCACCAGCTCGAAGTTAAACAATGTGTTCGTGGGGACTTTCGTGTGTTAGCACTTAGATAATTCACATCATCTAACAATTTCTAGTGTATTGATATATATCAACATGCATTTCACCCCAAAAGTTTGTAAAACAGTTTAAAAGTGGGGGCCATGAAACTCACGGTTTAGTAGATATTCAATACTGTATCAGCTTGTGGTTCGTCTAACTCGTTATCGCTTAAACCGTATAATCAATATTATAATAATATTAATATTGTAATATTATTATAATTTCCATACTAAGGTGGGCTGTATATCTAGTCTAGGTATAGCTGTCATGCCCAGAACATGTCAATAGGCTTAGATTGTGACGTTGTTCAATGTTTTATGTTTAAAACTGAACTTGGCTCAGTTTCACCGTTTCACCTGCTGGGCCAAGTTAATCGTTTACGCGTATGGAAAACATGTATGGCCATATAAACACAGGTAAATGTGTTGGTTGATAAAATAAATAAATTTATAAAGAGAAATCATATATTAGATGTCTGGATTCACTACGGGGCTCATTTTTGTTTGTTCAGTCTGGTTTAGAAAAAAGCGCACAATTCATCCAAATTGTCCGGATTTCTCACAAAAAGTTTGGTTTTACTTACTTAACCTAAAAAAAATGATTTTTGATCACTCTTGATGTTCTAATATTCCAACAGGTTCGTTAATCACGAACTCGTCGATCTTTATCATAATTGAATTTGTTTAACTTTCAAATTAGCATAATTAATTATCCGTTTATCATTAAATTATGAAATTTATACACTTGCCAAGTAAAATATATAGATTTTTAAAAAAAATATTTCTGAATTATTTGTTGATTTATTAATTTATAAAAATTCATTATATATGCTATATTTAACCCATAAATCGTCCGTTTATACCAAACGATTTCTGAAAAATCCAACAAAATTACTGAGTTATCCAAATAAATTCCAAAACACCCTTTAAAATTTCTAGAATCTAACAATCCTTCCAAGTTACCTTTTTGAGCAAAAAATGACTATAAAAATTCAAATTAACGCGAATCAAGAAAACATAGCTAGGGTTTTCTAAATAACCTCAAATTTCATATGTGATCATATTTTATCATACCTGAGTTCTCCACAATATTTCATAATGTTCCAATCATTTTAAGTGTTTTTCCCAAATAAACATCCCTAAACGGTAATAAATTCGCCAAATATTCTTGGATGGTTGACAAATTATTAAATTTGGACAGGGACTCATTCATATGGTCCTGATGTTCCTGAAAAGTTTCGAATGCTAAAAACAAGCACATCACAATCGAATCCTAAATAGCCCCTAAACGAGTATTTGGCAATACCTTTTCGGTTTTCGACTGTTTCAACCATTTTCTCACTTTTCTGGGTTCTTGGCCTTCTATATAGAATAACTACAGGTCCTATATCACAAAACCAAGCATGTATCATTAATAAATCAGTCTTGAAGCTTAGGGTTTCGGTTAAGGCTTTAAACCGAACTTTTGAACCATAAAAACGTGATTTAAACCCTTTAATACGTGTATCAATTCTGATTTCTAATCATGTGTAAGATCAAAACATGTTTTGTAACATTTTTAGGGTTATTGCATGGTTTGGATTGGTTTTTGATAGTCGTAGTATATTTCTATGTAATTAAACATGTTAAAACAAGCTCATGATCACCATAAATGAACATATTACCTTAGGTTTTGTATGGTGATACACTCCAGCAGTTAGTAGGTTTTGTATGGTGATACACTCCAGCAGTTAGCAGTTGAGTGTCCAGAGTTTACAATAAAAATGAAGTTAAATTATAACTTAAGTGGTTTAAATATGAAATCAATCAAAGGGGGGGGGGGGGGGGAAGTCTTCCTTGGACCCTCTTTAGTTTATTTTGCATCGTTTTGCGTGCTGTACATGAAATCCCGAGTCCAAATTTATTTCGGGTTCGGTTTTTTGGTGAGAAAAAGTATACCGGGTACGACAAACAGCGCAAAAAACGAGCGTTTTTCGGCCAATTTTTTGTAAATTTAGAAAAACATACTATTTGTTTGTAAAAATCAAAATATTTTCACGGATCACTTAATACATTCCAATTAAGTGGTTTGTAAGTCTTTTTCAGCTTAACGTATGATACAATGCTTGTTTCGTAACTATCTTTCGCGTTTAAAATCATAGGGGGTAGTTAAACGAGTACGTTTTCGTTTAACTGGTTTGCTATTGTACTAAGGCCATAACTTCAATATGTTAGCTTATAATAAATGTATATCACTTATAGATGGTCCCTTCGGGATATCCGGGTCATAACCAAACCCGTTTGGTTATTCGTTCGTTCGTTACTCAATAGTTGGTTAATCGCTGATTCGAGATGTGAATACTAAGGTGCACCCGGTTTTGTCACAAATGTCACAACAGCTCACAAGACACTATCATGCAATTGATTGTGACAATATCTAATTTTTTATTAAAATTCAAACTAAGTACATAATGTTTCAAAACAATTACAAAATAATTCAAAATAAACCAAATATTCCAAAACAAGAAAACCAAACATAATTGTCTTTTTTTATTAAAATAACTTAAGGCCTCTCTAAATGATCTTCACATTTGCTTCAGACCAGATGATAACCTGTAA
Organism: Bidens hawaiensis; assembly: GCF_021521415.1. Lineage (NCBI taxonomy): Eukaryota > Viridiplantae > Streptophyta > Magnoliopsida > Asterales > Asteraceae > Bidens > Bidens hawaiensis. The sequence goes on from NW_027504869.1 coordinate 501,856, forward strand.
TATACGTACAAAATATATATGTTTGTCAACACAAGGTTAAGTGAGATAATCACCAGTTTTGAGATAATGAAATATATATATATATATATATATATATATATATATATATATATATATATATATATATATATATAGGGTAAGGATCCTAAGAGAACCATTGGCAAATTGAGAACTTTGAGAACCATTTTGGACCATTAAAAAAACCATCTAAAAAAATATTTAAAAAATTATAAAACAAACAAAACCGAAAATTTTAAAAAACATTCCGGTTTCATTAAAAAAAAAACAAAAGAAAAACCGAAAATTTTTTTTCTTTTTAATTCATATTATACCTATACATATATATACTTTCATTTAATCTCTAGTTACGTAATATACACATATATACATTATCATTTACCTTAAATTATACATATGTGTATAGGAAAAAACATGTGTGTACATATTATACATATATGTATAATAAAAAAACCAATTTTTTTTCTTTTTAATTCGTAATATACCTATACACATATGTATACTTTCATTTAATCTCTAGTTATGTAATGTACACATATGTACATTATCATTTACCTTAAATTATACATATGTGTATAGGAAAAAAACATGTGTGTACATATATGTACATATTATACATATATGTATATGTATAATTTAGCTAAACCGAGAATTTTTTTCTTATGTTTTTTATTATTTTTTTTTATTTTTTTATTTTTCAGAAACTGGGATGATAAATAAGAACTTTGGTTTTTTTACATTTTTTTATTTTTGGGTTTTTTTTTTGTTATATGATTTTTTTTATTTTTGGGTTTTTTCGTGGTCCAAAATGGTTCTCATAGTTCTCAATTCTCAAAAAGTTCTCACATGATCCTGATCCTATATATATGTATATATATATATATATATATGGGGTAAGAATCATAAGAGAACCAGTGGCAAATTGAGAACTTTAAGAACCATTTTGAACCACTAAAAAATATTTATAAGATTATAAAACAAAATAAAATGAAAATTTTAAAAACGCAAAAAAAAACCAAAATTCTTATATTTCATTACTGTTTCATTAAAAAAACAAAATTTTTTTTCTTTTTAATTCATATTATACCTATACACATATGTATACTTTCATTTAATCTTTAGTTATATAATGTACAGATATGTACATTATCATTTACCTTAAATTATACATATGTATAGGAAATAAACATGTGTATACATATATGTACATATTATACATATATGTATAATTTAGCTAAACCAAGAATTTTTTTTTACGTTTTTTTTAAGAAACTGGGATGATAAATAAGAATTTTGGTTTTTTTACTTTTTTTATTTTTGTGTTCTTTTTTTTTTGTTTTATTATTTTTTTATTTTTCGGTTTTTTTGTTTTCCAAAATGGTCTCATAGTTCTTAATTTCTAAAAGTTCTCACATGATCCTGATTCTATATATATATATGTGACATTCATGACAAAACGAGGTATACTATATTTATTACGTAACAAGTAAACGATAAATCGGTTAATTCGTAGTGCTTAAACGAGTAACCGACCGATACTAATTATGACCCGCATACATACTGAGGGGTCATATACGAGTTATATATATGTTATAGAGGCTAACATATTGATATTTAGGCCCCAGTACGTTTAAAACTCTTTAAACGAAAAAGGTTTCGTTTATCGATACGCTATAAGCTTAAACGCAATCGTTAATATCAAAACAAGCATTGTAGCATCCGTTAAGCCGAAAAAGATTTATAAAACACTTATATGACATGTTCTAAGCAATCCGTGAAAATATTTTGGAATTTTACAACGAGTCAGTACGTTTTTCTTATTTTACAAAAATAAGCTGAAAAACACTCGTTTTTGCGCTATTTCTCACACCCGAATTAATTTTCTTGCGAAAAACCGAACCCAAACTAAATTTGAAGTGGGTTTTTCATGTTTGGGCTTGTATAATTAGACTAATGGGCCAAAACAGCCCATTAAGGGGTCCTCTAGAGTTCCGATCGGAATCTGCCCCACCATACTCCACATTTTTTTTTATTACATAACTTACTCCCTAAGTATTATTATTCATTCCAACATACAAAATTTTGAAGTCCAAAGCAGCTCCAGCTCTGTTCTATCAATTCCCTTTCAAAACCCTAAGGTAAGGTCAAGTTTTATGAAGATTTAACCAAGTTTGATTCATATAATTAACATATAAACATGTTTTAGTTAGTTTTAAACATGTTTAACCATCCAAAAACCCTAAAAATCAAGTAAAACCATGTTTTGATGTTAAACATGTTTACAAACCAGGAACATATACTTTTTTGGTCAAAAACGCGGATTAGAACATGAATACAACGTTTTTACGGTTAGAAAGTTCGGTTTGAACCCAAAACCGAAACCCTAATTATCAAGGCTGTTACATGGATGATTTATGCTTGGTTTGATGTTATATGATATGTAGATATACTGAGTTTGCAACCCGAGACCCGGAAAGTCGTTTAAGCTAGCAAAATTCATCGAAAACCGACAAGGTAAACCCGTAACACTCGTTTAGGGGCTGTTTAGTATTAGGTTGTGACGTGCTTATTGTTAGCTTGTGAAAACTTTCAGGGACATTAGGGATCATATAAATGAGTCCCTGTTCAAATTTGGTAATTTTTCGATAAACGGAGAATATTTGGTGAATTTATTCCCGTTTATGAGCGTTTATTTGGGAAAAATAGCTAAACATATTGAAAAATTATGAAACATGGTTTTGGAGTTTAATATGTGATGGTAAGATCACTGGTAAAGTTTGGGAATCATTGGAAATGTCTAAGTATGGTTTGTGCAATCATGGCTTAACCGAATTTTAACAGCCGAAAAATGCACAAAAAGGTATTTTGTCAAAAGAGTTAGGTTCTGGAAATTTTTCAGGGGCTATGTAATAACATTGAGGCCATTTGTAAAAATTATCGGAATTTTCGGAGGTCGTTTGATATAAACGGGCCATTTATTACACGATTATAACCTATTAAATGAATTTTTATAAATAAATAAATAATCATAAAATTTCTGAAAATATTTTTATAAAATTCTCCATGTCTTAATGTATTTTTACAAAAATTTACATAATTTATATATAAGTAAATATTTAGTTATGATTAATTAAAGATTTAAATTATAATTGTTTTAACGAAACCGGCAGTTTTGTGTTTAACGGACTGACTGGTATGTCAAAATGTCAAAAGTGGTCAAATATCATATTTTTGAATGATATTGATAAAAACGAACTTTTTACGAGAATTCCGGACAATTCGGGTGAATTATGCGCGTTTTGTATAATCAAACCCGTGTGAAAACGGAAACGAACCCTGTGATCAAACCAGACACCGAAACCTTAAAATTCTTTCATAAATCAAATTATTTTATTAATCAATATATTTACTTAAGTTTTATGTGATCTTACCTAATCCCGAAACGTATAAACGATCAACTGAGCAAGGCTCGGGAAACGGTGAAACTGAGCCAAATCTAGTTTTAAACATTTCATAGTATACAACGTCACAATCTAAGACTATGGTCATGTTCTGGGCCTAACAGCTATACCCAGATTATCTATACAGCCCGACTTAGCTTGAACATTGTACTAGTAATAACGATACGATACCGTTTATAGGAATCAGGCTATAAACGAGGCATCTGACTTATTGATACGTGATTTCTGTGCGAACTACGATAAGGTGAGTTTCACGACCCCCACTTTTTAAACTGTTTTACGAACTTTTGGGGTGAAAAGCATTTTTACATAAACTGATATACTTGAAAACGTGTGATGATGTGGATTATCTAAGTACTAACACTTGACAAGTCCCCACAAACACAAGTGATTAACTTCGTGCCTGTGACGTGTGGATAGTACTATCGGTTTGACAAACCCAACTGACAGAGCCGGAGGGGTATGCCGGAACATATGTAAACCCAGTTGCACATTGTCATTATATTTTTACATACTGCTATGTGGTGTTAGACATAGTACATACTTGGGGCAAAGTGGCTGTTAAATGCCAACGGGAGTGCTATGGGCAGTGGAGGCCATGTGTTTTAGCTCGTTTCGGTTTCACTTGTGACTTAGTATAATGCATCATACACAGACATATATACATACACACTGAAAACTTTATGAACTCGTGTACTGATTTCATTGGTACTCGTGAAACTTGAAACTCACCAACTAGACGTAGTTGACCCGTTTTAACATGCTTTTCAGGTAAAGAAAAAGTGGAATGATTTGCTTACGTGCTTGGTGTTAGGAGAAGAGTTGAATAGCTGTGAATAGACGCAGATACATAATATTAAATAAAAGCTCGTAAACCGGTTATGTGATTCTCATCTAGTTTGTAAACTTAGTACCAACCTATGTAATATGATGTAAATTAGTTTATGAATTTCTTTATAAACAATGTTGTTGATACCAGTGTTATCTGTTACATTCCCGTATTACGCTTCGGCAACTACCTAGTCGGGGTGTGACAATATATATATATATATATATATATATATATATATATATATATATATATATATATATATATATATGAGCAAGCCAATACCGTGAGCATCAACAATTAAAGCATGAGCAAATATTTGGTGTTAGTTAACCGTTGCCTAGCGAATCGGGCTTTGGCTACTATAACAGTCGTATGATCATACTATAATGAGATTATAATGGACCTCTTCGAATGTGATAAAGTAAAACAACTAGGCCATTAGTAGTTAAACATTTAATCTGTCAACACAAAATATTTACGGTTTGATAATTGTGTATAGTATATAATATGTAAAGTAAGAATAGGTAAGCATAAGTTCTTAAACAAATGCTAAAACTTAGTAAAAATCAGGGAGTGATTACTTATCTTATTAATTAGGTGGGCTTTAGAGATAATAAGAATAAAAACGAGAAATCAAAATTAACGCAATGACTGAGCTAACACGAATGAACCTGAAACTCGGAGACCATAAACTGGAATTAAAACCGAGAATATTGCATTTGGAATCAGATTAAATGGATATCCAAAACTCATGTTATGAGATTCTTAAGCTTTAACGAGCTGCTACTGTTCAGACTCCAAACTTCAAGTTGGGAATAGTGTTTTGACCAGTACACTCAATATTTCTGGACGACAAAAAAATCTTCCGGCCCGAAAGCTAATTCTGACAAGAAGATAGATAAATCGGATAGTCAAATATTTTGACTATTATGCCCTTAAACGGACAATTATGCCCTAAAATGGGCCAGGATCAAATTGACCACCGAAACACCCTCAATATGTGAAATTGATTGAGGTATTTTGTTTATGAGATAAAAATCTATAAAACACAGAAGACAACTTACCCAAACAAGGATTAGAACTAGGAGAAATTTGAGGTCAATAGGTCTTGGAACTTGAAAGTCAAACTAGGAGGCGAAAGGTTGATGAAAAACATGAAACGCCAGAGGAGACGGCTTGGGGAACGATGGAGGCTGATGTTGCAGTAATATTTTAGAGTTTTAGAAAGTGTCTTGATTGAATAATCACATATATAACTCGTTTAAAGAATGAACTAAACTATTGTTGTCAAGATCGGGTCTATTAACTCCAAGATTTCGGTTTGATTAACAAGAAAATGGACGTGGCCATGTTACAACATTCTATACATTGCTTGAGCCTTAATTTTCATTATTTGGGTTGGTTTAGGGAAGCTTTAGCATTAAAAAATGAATAAACCAGTCGAAAAACCCTGCAGACGAGATTTTGGTCGCATCTCGCGATATCTCGCCAGAAATTCCCTTGATTTCCAAAAATATCATTTTTAGTCTCTGAACTTCTATAAATTTGTATTTTAGCCATTTTAAGCGATTTTAAAAGTTTCTAAGAATTGTTTGAGGAGTTTGAAAGTTATGAGAGTATAAACTAAGTTCAAAAAAGTTAAATACTAATAAATGCACGATTTTATTGATACGAAATATCCGAATTACATTCCCGAATCGGGTAAATAAGTACGAAAACAAGCAAGAAAACAAATATGAAAGATCCGAGATATTACACTCATTTTTAAGCAAACTACCCCGTGACATTTAAGCAAGTAACATGCAAATCTTCATAATTACCCACTAGAATGTAAATTTAAGTAAGAAAGTAGTTTTTGTGAAATATATAAAGATCAGGATTAACTTTGATTTCTCATCCTGTAATCCTAACAACATTTGGGAAGACCATAAGCAACAAGCAAATGATCACCTTCGGTTGATTTACATTGGTTAATATCATACACTCCACCATATAATTTCTCCAACTAGCATAATAATTAATCATTTGTACTTAATGGTATTGTATTTTGATTATCACAACTAGAAAGATTGATTATAACAAATACCTCATCTTTTTAAAGTTCATATAACGGATTATATTTTGAATAATTTATCAAGATTTTCTTTTTACCATATCTAGTCTCCAAAAACATGAGTGAATCATGAATGATTACAAAGATTTGTTTTAAAGACATTCATTGTCAATCTTGAATTAATGCATTAAGATGACAAAACACATTCCATCAAAATATAATTATCAATTTACCATTAGTTCACAAGAACTTAATCACATATTCAATATAATGATAAAAACAAGTTATGATTTATCAAAGATTAATGTAGTACATAAAAGTTTAGCTCATTAAGGGCATGATAACAATGATCATAAGAGATGAAGATTTTAGATACATGTCTAAATCAAAATAATCAAACCACAATTGATGATCTAAATCTTTTCTTATATGATGTTGGTAGCTTCCAAACCATCAAACACTTGAGATGATCTTCAAAACGAGAGACTAAAGTGTGTGTTTTAGGGTGAAATTCCTGTTCAAGATCTCTCTGTAGCAATAAGACGTGCAAACTATTTATAGATTCTCTTGAAGGCAAGGAATGACCCATGTTTGGTTGGAATGCCCCCTGCATCAACGTGTGCATGTGAAATAAATGCATGTAAGGAAGTACTGAGACCTTCTAAGAACGGGGCCATGGTTACTGGGCATGACCCCATGTTTTCCTTGGAGAATCTTCTGGAATTTTGACATTTTGTAGAAAAGACGTCGTGGTCATGAGTCACGACCTCGTGTTTGCTTCATCATACTTTTATCTATCTTGAAAGGTGACCACGGGGGCATGTTCACAAGACATAACCCCGTGTCTTCTTCTGATGAGCGATTTTTATCTTTTGCTACAAAGGTGACCACATGGGCGTGCTAATAAGGCACGACCCCGTTTCTTTGTGTCTGATACACCATTTCTTTAGTTTTCTTTGTATATCATCTTATGCCTTTGTTTGACGCATGGGAGAACCTAAAAATAGAAATAAATAGGAAATGTAGTAAATATACAAACAATAGTAACAAAAGATATAAAAATGGAGATAATTTGGTGCCAAAAGGATGTATATTTTTATATACATCATAGAATCATCTCAGTCACTCTGGAAGCCATTGTCAGTGTAACACTTTACAATTTCCTCTCCTCCAAACACCAAGAACATATCCTTGGTTTTTATCAGGTGCCTCAAAATATTCGTTACTACAGTCCAATTAGCAACGCCAGGACTTTGCTGAAAACGGTTGGTCATGCTTAAGGCATACGAGACGCCAGGTCTAGTGCATAGCATAGCCTACATAATAAACTCAGTCGCTGAAGTATAAGGAATCGCTGGAATATGCTTAGTTTCAATGTCTGTTGAAGAAGATTGCAATTTGTCAACACGGTTCCTTTAGCATTGTGAACTCCGCCCTTTTTAGAGTTTTCCATTGAGAAGCATGACGTTAGTTCGTCTATGTATATACTTTGACTTAGCCCAAGAAGCCGCTTAGATTTATCTCGGTAGATCTTAATTCCTAGAATATAAGAAGCTTTTCCAAGATCTTTTGTTGAAAAACAAGATCCTAACCAATGCTTGACTTCTTCAAGCATAGGGATGTTGTTTCCAATGATCAGTATATCATCTACATACAAGTTGAGGAATGATATAGTTTTTCCACTAGGATTTCTGTAAACACAAGGCTCATCTTCATTTTTGAGAAAACCGAACTCTTTGATTTTCTCGTTAAAGCTAAGATTCCAGTTGCGAGATGCATAGTCCATAAATGGGCTTGTTCAGTTTGCATACCATATTTGGATATTTAGGATCGACAAAACCTTTAGGCTGAGCCATATAGACATCTTTAGAGAGATGTCGATTAAGAAAAGAAGTTTAGACATCCATTTTATATATCTCATAGCTATAATACGCGGCTATGGCCAGCAATATCTTGATTGATTTGATCATAGAAACAGGCCAGAAGGTTTCATCATAGTCAATACCTTGAGTTTGAGTAAAACCTTTTACAACTAGCTGTGTTTTTTAGGTCTGTGTGTTTCCATGCATGTCAGTTTTTCTCTTGAAATTCCACTTGCTCCCAACTGCCCAACATTCAGGGGTAGCTCAACCAGTCCCTGACTTGATTGTCATGCATAGATTGCATCTCAGCGTTCATGGCTTCTTGCCCTTTCTCAGATTCAAATCTAAGAGAGCATATTTATAGCTAGAAAATTCGTCATTAGACTCAGCTACTAATGGGAATTCCAGACAATCTAGATGCCATAAATATCTTTCAGGTTTTTTTGTGAATCCTGCTAATTCTGAGAATGCTCGTCTTTGTGTCTAATTTTTCAGCAACAACAATTTGTTGATTAGATGTTCCGACTTTCTTAGCGGTTGTTTGTTGTTATCAAATTTCTTCAACATCGAAAATATTATTTTTAGTTTCTCGTTCAAGAATCTTTCTCAAGGAAGAGACTCTTCCTTTTAACAGAAACCATAATTATATCTAGGTGGTAAAAATGATATTCGCTATTATTTTAGTATCCGATGAAAGCAACCTTTACATAACGAAGATCGAGCTTGTGTAAGGTGACATATGCATCGCATCCCTGTACTCTTAGGTAAGAAATTTTGGGTTTATACCTATATCATGTCTCATATAGGGTTTTGTTTACCTTCTTAGTTGGAACCATATTGAAAATAAGGCAGCGACTAAAAGAGCAAAACTCTAGAAGGAGTGAGGAAAGTTAGTTCTACACATCATCGATCGAACCATGTTTAGCATGGCTTTATTTATCCTCTCTCTCATGCCACTATGTTTGGGTGCACCAGGTGGAGTGAGTTGTGAAACAAGATTGACAGTCGTCAAAGGATTCAGATCCTATGGATCAATAATCCGTTCGGATTTGAGTCTTTTATCTCATGCCTTGCTTATGTGGCCAATTCAGTAATGCCATAGATTTGTATCATTGATGTCAAATCTAATACGTTTAGAAAGATTATATACGCTATTCTCTATTTGAGCATTAATCTAATAAATACCTTTTCAAGGTTTCGCCTCAAAATAAAAGACATTATTCAAGTAGGCAGAAATATCAATATTATTTAAAAGTGTACTTAAATCCCTGTACACAAAGTAATGAAACTGAAATAATGTTTCTAGTCAAACCAGGTGCAAACAAACAGTTATTTAAAGTAATTACAAGGCCAAATGGATACGCAAAATGATATACACCAGTTGCAAGAACTAAGACTCTCTTCCCATCACCAATGATGAACTCCATATCGCTCTGTTTCACTTTGTTCCAGTTTTCATGTTCTTGTAAGACATTAATGATATGGTGATCACATCCAGTATCCAATACCTATGTGTTGCTAAAAATAGTAAAAAGTTCCATAACGTAAATAGAAATACCTTTAGAGGAGTCTTCACCATTGGCCCTTGGCTTTGTTAGCTTAACTAGATAGCTGGGGCAGTTACCTTTCAAGTTCCCTATCTTGTTCCATTTAAAGCACTGGTCGCTCTTGGTGGCGGCGGGGTTTTTGCAACTGCTTGTTTGTGTTGGTGACATGCTTGGCAGCAACAGTAACCTTCTTCTTACCCTTGAGGTTATGACCCAGGTTCTTGGAGTTAGGCTTCTTGACACAACAGTAACTTACAGCTGCACCATTTTCAGGCTCGGTAGGAACTGATCCATCAAGAATGTAAAGCTTTTTTGACATTTTGAGAAAAAGTCTCAAATTGTGGTACCATTCGAGAAAGTTGGTGTCATTTAACTTTTCTTTCTCAAGTATAGACTTGAGAGCGAAGGGGCAGTTATTTTCATAAGACATATATTAAATAACAAAAAGTAGTACGATTAGTATTTTCAATTTTATATTCCTTTATGAATTACCCAATTAAATGAATAGAATAGGAATTTGAGAATTTGGCTTCAAGTTAGTAATGGCAACTGTAGCACACAAAATTAGTAAGTGGTTAGGCAAACTGGCAATGATTGCCAAATGTGCACAAAGCACAACTTTTGGGTATGGGGCCGCTAATTCAACTCTTGTCTATGCATCGATATGTTTAGCCTCATCTATGCCCACTTTTAGCCTCAAGATAACGGTGATACGTAAACAAGAGAGAAAATTAATAGGCATCCTCGTACAGGTACATGCGGAAGGAACGGTTGTAGCAACGAAATACTTGCACCTTCGAGGGATAAACTACGCACCAAGTGCGGTGCCGTAGTTCCAAACAGTTGATGTTTCAAATTACACCCGAAGCTTTCCTTATAATGGGATGGCATAGACTATTTTTAAAATTGGGATTTTAATTGATGAATAACCATTTCATCTCTCGGGACACTTAATTTTAAATAATCTATTAAACTAAGTTTTGTCGCAAGATGATTAAACAATTTTAAGTTAACAGGCTAAACTATTAAGTTACAAGTTTGGTAAAGTTAAATCTCAATTTTGCAAAACTGATTGGTTAAATCATTTATTTTAAATGACTAAATACATGTTGTAATAATCTGTTAAGAACTTATTTTATCTCATCGTTGTAGTATTTTAAAATTCCATTTAAATTTTTTGGTATTAGGTTGGTTGTGTTATAACGACTTATTAAAATAGCAGGTAACCGTAATAGCAAAACAATATGTAAATATTTTATAACCAATAAATTTGTTTGAACTTGCTAGAGCCTTATAGAAAGATCAAACGTGTTAGGTCATAAATTGATGAGATTGATGCATATCAAATTGCTACATCATGATCAAGACGGAAGAATGATATTTGGCACGTTAAAGTGTTATACAATATAATGGCTTACGGCTTGGGGGCATGTAAAGCCGAAATCTCTATAGGATTTCGTCTTGGGATTGTGGGCTTGGTTTTTGGGCCTTTGTAATGGCTAACCTATATATTGTTAGTTTATTTTAGAATTAGGGTTAGCTCTCAATTACCACATTCATAGGCACCATCAAATATAGAAAGCAAGATATTTAGTTTATTGGCTTATGTATCTGAAGATTTATTCCTTAATAGAATCGTATGCGTTAAAACCATATTACATCGGGCTCAACTTTCTATTATTTCATTATATTCATTGTTGTACTTGAATCACCACGTTAACTAGATTCCACTTACTTAACTTGTGTTTGTTTATATCATATTGTCAAGATATGGATTTAGGATTAACAAGTGGTATCAGAACCTATGCCTTTCAGCAACAGTACTTTACATGTGTTGATCATACTGTTAACACGAAGATTCATATCATTTCCCAAAAAATTCAATGAAACAAATAAAATAAGACACTATGTTTGTATTTTTATATTTTATAAAAAGCAAATAACATGCACACATACTGATGTGACATTCAGCCAGCTAATGTATTATCATTTCTCAAGTATATTTAAGTCATTTTCATTTTATTGAAAAAAACAAAATAAATTAAATAAAAATTTTGTGCATAAATTGAAAACAAATTAAACAAAAAAAATATATATTCAAATTTTAAATAAAAATTCTGTTTTGACTAATCAATGCTTCATACCAAAGCGATACGGTTACCTTTTATTTTCAAGACATCATTTTCCCCTATTAAGAATAAGCTTAATCATTGAGATTCCGCATCCTTATGAGTTGAATGTCTGGAAAACATTTTAGTATGCAATTCATATCTTGTTTATTCCTGCAAACTTAAATTAGTAAATTAAAACGTTCTTCACCAAGAATTCCCGCTCAGGCAACAACACTCCATCTTATGATTTAAAAAAAAAATCAAGCCAACGGATATTGGCCTTGCCATGTGCCTGGAACAACCCATTTAATAAACTTTAAATTTGTGGTTGTTCCTACACGAATAGCGGGACCAGTTGGACATAAGAACCCAAGATGTAAGGCCCTGATCCCGGTGCCCTACATTGGATGTTGGATTTACTAATAACCACAGTTCTAAAACCAGAGTTAATTAAAACTTTTGCGGAATAATTAAAAACTTAAACCAATACATTACAAAACACAAATCTTATCTTAACATCAGTTAACTTGTCTTAAGCATAACATAATAATTCATAACGTTTCTTTCCAAGATGCCAGTCTTCCAGTCCCTACCATGTGCCATCCTTAAGCCAGCTCCTTTAACCTATTTACCTTCGTGCATACTAAAAGTCAGCTACGCTGAGTGGGTTCAACTTAATAACATTACATACAATGCTTTCATATCTTTACTTATACATATCCGAAGATACATATTTCGTACTTTACTTACTAGTACATACCTCTTTAAAATTTCCATACTTACATTACTTTCTTATTACTCATTCATTTTAAAGAGCGTTTCGTCCTACATACTTCGGATATTATTACGGCCCGATGCCCACTATACCTCGGATATTATTAGGGTCCGGTGCCTTCCATACCTTAGATATTATTAGGGTCCAGTGCCCTTCATCGTCCCAGTCAACCATACATACGTTCATTACATACCTTTATTATCTTCAGGTATAATTAAATATATACATAACTACGCGCATACCGTTAATACATTCTATATCATTCACACACATTTACAAACATATATCTAATATATACTTACCATTTAGGTAAGTGTATTAATATATCACATTATAGTATGCACACAGCCCTGAAAACATAACATAGAAAGGGGCTAGAACTCACCTGTAGACGATTCCTCTCTGAGTTTATCGTAATTCCCTTCCTTAACTAAGCTCGACTAACTGTGTAATAATTACAAGTATCGATTAACTACTTCTAACCATCTCATATTTCTAAGTAAGTGATGTCCCTAATGGACGGGGGTCCGGGGGCGGTGCCACTGGTAGTGGGCTCTAGGGGCGGCAGCCCCTAGCACGGTCCAAGGGGCAGAGACCTGACTAAGGTTCGAGCTGACCTGGTCAGCTTGGAAAAATTTTCTTTTCGTTAATAGGCCTTTATCAAAAATGCATCAGATAATGAATCGGGTTACGTTTTACAACAATTTGGATCGCATATAAAACCAATCGCATGGGAACATTTTAGTCGCATCGCACGGTTGCAAAGCGAATCACATCGCATGAGAAAATAATTCGCATTGCATGGAGGAATTAATCGCATCGCATGGATGCAAAACGAGTCGAATCACATGGGAAAACAAATCGCATCGCATGGTTGCAAAACGAATCGCATCGCATGGAAAACGAATCCCATCGCATTCTTTAATTGAATCGTCGCTAGGCTATGCGATGCGATTCTATACCGTGCGATCAGAATCTCCTTTTCTTCAATTCTACCATTTTAAAGCCAGTTTCCTTGGTAACTCTTCCTTATGACCCAATTTTACTCTTTTTATGGGTTTTCGGTCATACCAACTTTGTCTACCCGTGTTTTACAAGGCCCAAACATCATCTTTTTGTCCTATATCGCACCTGGTGGGTCATGGACTACCAAGTTTACGTTTTTATTACATCCTACCGGCCGATCTATCGTTATATCAGATCTGAACAACCCACATATCTAGTGGTATTTTTTGTTGTTTTAAGATGTTGAACGTGAGATTTGTCCTTCCTTTGGCTCGGATTCAGATCCAGGTGTTAGAGAGAGAAAGTGTGTGTCAGGACCGTGAATCGGGTAAAACCTTCTAGAGGTTGACAAGAACACACCGACTCGATTACCCAAAAGGCCTATTGAATATCTCGACGGAATCAGGATATCCAACGAGTGGGAATGAAGGAGTGCAAATAGCAAACACGAAACAACAATAGATAATCAATAAAAGCTCATTCAAAGACAAAGATTCACTGTATTAAATATATCATTAATGGAATAGTGAAAGGAATGTCTAGGGTTTCGTGTGACGGTGGCGGCTATACGAGGAAATAAATAGAATATTCTTTTTGAATGTTTTTCGTATTCTGTGTGTGCCAGCCTGTAATTCCATCTGGAAATCCGTGTCCTAAATGGAATCCTAGGACCCCTATTATAGACCCTGACATTCCTTCTGGAAGTTCCTAAACATTACATAAGGAAATACAAAATAATACAAGTGTTGAGTAGGGCTGTGCAAAGGAAGAAAACCAGACCGGACCGGGTTAGAACCGACCCTACTCGAAACCCGTAAACAAATCAAAATGACAACCGAATGTCGGACCTGTATATAAATTCGGGTATCGGGTTTGTTGAGTTCGGTTGCTTCGGGTAGGTTGTCAAAGACCGAAGACTGATGATGTCACTTAAACTGAGGTTGCTATAGTTGAAATCAGAGACAAGCATCCATGAGAGTCACTCCAAACTCTAAATCATCGTCAACAGACAACAATGGAGTGTCAAACTCTTTCTGCCATTAAAGACCTTCGAGAAACTTGGTGGTGGCATCTCAAACCTTTCCATTCAGTAAAATGGTGATGGCATCTCAAAGCCTAAAAACTCAAAAGTTTCTTCAAAGTTGAAGTACTGTAAAAACTCAAAAGTTTCTACAACCTCTTTTTAATGAATAAAATAATATAAAAAAAGGTAACATCGAAAAAATAAAACTACAGCTGTTTTCTACTATTCTTATTCTTGTAAGTCAAAATCTCTGAATAAAAGGTAAAAAGAACATAATTATGTCTCACATGCTTAACCTCACGTCTTCTTCCATAGTGTTTGAACTGTAATTTTAGATAAACAAGCCTTTTCTTTAAAGCCCAGTCGGTCCTTCGGTTTATCATTCTCTTCACTGGGTAACACCCGAACCCGACCCGAAAACCGAATTGTAGAAAACCTTGGGACCGAAATATACATGTACAATGTAGGGTTGGTCCGGCTTCGGATAAAATCGGTCCGGTTCTTCGGGTTTTTTCGGGCCGGCCCTATTTCCGCTCACCCCTAGTGTTGAGTCCTCGAGCAAGGTAACAATCTTGCTAGAGCAGACTCACTATGCTAGGTATGCTCGATGAATGTCCTCGAGCATACTTTACTTAGAGTATCTTCAGTGAAGATATTCTCCTCCAGTAAGCTTCATTCCTCTTGACTAATTCATGCTTTGCTCGAACTCGTCCATCAAGCAAGCTCATTCTTTTTTATGTCTTCAGCTTTCCTTATTCAGCAATCTTTATCATGCTCGGATGTAAATCTTGCTCGGGGACTGAATTGTGCTCGAAGTCCTTGCTTTTATCACGTGACATCTTCTTATTGCATCCATGCTTGTCCCCATGTGCTCAATCATCCTATGCTCGTAACACTTGTTTAAAACTTTTATGATCAAGCTGTTTGCTCGATTGGCAATCCATGCTCGATAGAAGAATACTCTTGCTCGTTGAAGTGTAGCTTGCTCGAAGCCTTAACACTCAGAAGAATCAACCATTTAAGGTTCTGAAGACCTTGCTCGAAGTAGTAAAACCATGCTCGATCATCTATGCTTGCTCGAAGTCTATACTTAGCCTTTTTCTGAGGAGGTTTAGAACATTCCAATCTTTCTTATCATAAATTCGACCCAAAAATCTCCCCCTAGATTGGAACAAGCTCAGATGCACCAAAACACACCTGCATAGAGGTACACATGTATCAGACATCAAATATCTATCATTCAAGAACATGTCATTTCATTACATAATTTGGAATTCTGCCTCTTGGGCATTACACAGTAAAATTTTACATCGAACACACAAATTAAACAAAATTACAAAGATACACAGAAATAAAATCAATCATCATTGAGCTCCGTTCTGCTATCTCTTCCTCCTGCTCCTTTTGTCAGATTTTTCCTTCATTCTTTTGACGGAGCTGCCCTTTGTTTGATCATGTCGAGTTCCACAGCATCTGAGGAGTCATTTGGAAACCTTGCATCAATTAAGTCTTCTAAGTCATGAGGATGCATGAATTGAGATCTTCATCATCTCTTATCACAACAATTGGTATGTTGGACTCATTTCTCAGTGAAATTGAATCGTTGTGCTAATTGTATGTTATGTATGTGATTCTCCCAAATTGTTGATCCAATGAGCTTGGTTCCTGCATAACTTCTCTCATAGCCAAGCACTCCTTCAAGGTCATCCTTTGATAGTGTGAGCTGCTTGCTTGGGACTTTAATTTCTTGGTATCAAGGAGGGAGATTTCTGAGATGTGCACTTCACTAATTCTCTTGTTTATTTTCTCCCTCTCTGCTTGGCTTCGTATTTCTTTTCTCTTTTGTTGCAAGAATGGGAACCCCCTTTCTGCTTGTTTTTTTATAAATCTTGAGAGATCATTTCTTTGCTGACCAGATGGCTGACTTCTGATTTGATTATCATACAGTGTCAGTTCAGCCATCTTGGTTAATTGTTCTTTTGTAAACTTCCTCAAGTCATCTCTGAATATGATGAGAGTTTCTTCTTGATCCTCAGTTATAACCCTCAAGGTCTTTGATATTTTATCGAAGAAGAGATGTCTGGGTAAGTTTAAGTTCCTTGGTGGCTCAGGCCTCACAACCTCAGACCTTGGGTTTCTGCTTGAGCTTCCTTGTGTGTTTGTCTTTGTTTGATGCAGACCAGCCTCTTCATACCACTTCCTTATTGTCTCATCTGTTTGTACAATTAGCCTTGACATTTTTGCTCCCTTTTTTATATAGGGCACTCATCATATCTTCTTCGGCTCTCTGCTTTGCTTCCTGCAAATTTCTTTAAGTCTCCATGTACAGTTTCTGCTCTCTATTGTATATTTCCATTAATTGTTCATGAGGCATGTTTTGAAACTGTTCCTCTGTCATTCCTTTACCCATGACAATCTTCTTCAGTATTTCTACTCTCAGAGAATCCCCAAACCATCTTTTCACTTCTTCTTCCTTCTTCTTAGACTCTTCTCTTTCTCTTGCTAATCTTATCGTTAGCTCTTGTTCTCTTTCATATGCTTCCTGACTTTTCTTGTCTTTGTGAGATTCTTTTACAAGATGGTTTTTTCTTTTCAGTTCTTCAAGAGAAAGATTAATCAAAAAGTCGTAGCTGTATCCATACAATTGAAGAAATTTTATATCATTGTGTTTGGCTTACAAAGATTCATACTCTGCTTCATCACTTGCTTTCTTCTCAGTTCTCTTCTTGCTACTATCAGACTACTTTAACACTTTCTCCTCTTCATTCTTCTTCCTCGATATCTTATTCACATAGTCTGAAACTTCACTTACAAGAGTATTTCTGTAAAGTCTGTCTATTGAATCAAAGGATTGCAAGTTTAGGAGTTCAGGCTTGTGACCGGCTTTAATCAAAGCTTCTCTCCTAGACTTCCTCATCCTCCACCCTTCAGCTTCTCTGGCTATGTCTTCTTTTGTTAGTCTTCGAAGATACTTAAGATCATAGTTCAGGCTAATCAGATAGTCTATCTGTTCATTTTCCTTTTCATCATCCTTTGTCCCCTCCTTATCTTCATTCTCCTCTTCTAAGTCAATTACTTCTTCAAGATTATGAAAAGCCTCAATCATTGGTTCTTCATGTCTTTCAGATTGAGTTCTCTTTCTTTCTTCTAATTTGTCTTTCCTTATTTTGTATATCATCTTCTTCACTGATTTTTGTCTCTTGGACTTTGGTGTTTCAACTTCAGATGTAGCTTTGCTTTTCAATTTAGTTTGTACATGAGTGGGAGAGCTAGACTAATGCATTTTAACTTTTGGTCCTTCCATTAAAATTTCTTCAACAACTGATTCAGAGGTCATAGACTCATCTGATTCATGGTCGTCTTTGTCACAAACTTCTTTGATAATTGGTTCAGATGTGTCTGTCAGCAATAATTGGCTTTTCTCCCACTGTTCTTGTCTTTGCTCCTCTTGAGCCCTCCTTGCTGCATCCACGGTTTCCGGACTGTACTCTTCAGGATGTAGTAGGAAGTCATAGTATGTTCTAAGCATTACCA
This sequence comes from Bidens hawaiensis, assembly GCF_021521415.1. Lineage (NCBI taxonomy): Eukaryota > Viridiplantae > Streptophyta > Magnoliopsida > Asterales > Asteraceae > Bidens > Bidens hawaiensis. The sequence continues at coordinate 520,078 of NW_027504869.1, forward strand.
ATTGTGCAATGAATTTGACATATACGTTCCATGGCATCTTTGGTCCCTCATCCTTCTCAGGCTCATCCCTCAATCCCAGACTAGTTTCTTGATTATTGTTAGTTTCCATATCAGTGTTTACAGGTTCTATTTCAGGTAGTTCACTTTCAATTTCCACATGCTCTTCATGTTCACTTGTCAAAGGTTCTTCAGTTTTGTCCTTTTCAGGTTCATCAACATTCATACTTTCTCTCAAAGCATCAAGTGTAGCCTTTATTGCTTCATCTTCCTCTTTCAGCCTCCTCTCATCTGCCTCTTCTTTTTCTTTCATGTTTATAAGTGCTTCAAGCACATCCTGAGGGATTTCTTCCTCTTCCTCTTCCTCTTCCTCTTGATCCAAAGACTCTAACTCTTCATTTATCAATCTCATAGCAGTCTTCACAGATTCAACTTCTACTATGTCTGGATCAATTATATTTTCTCTATGCAATATGTCATCAGATTGAACATTGTGTTTGGGGCAGGGGATGTAGATCATCATCAGTAAATGCAATCCCCTTTCTCTTTTCTTTTCTTTTCATTATTTCTTATTCAGTTTCATCTTCAACCTTATTCTCCCCCTCATCAGCTGACTTTTTGTCTTCATATTCTTCATTTATCAATTTCAAGGCATCAGATGGTCCAACCTCCATAGCCTCCTTTTCAGAACTTTCATATAATTCACCAATTACCCTCAAACTCTCTACACCTTCAGTATTCTCCCCTTGTTTTGGTGCATCTGAGGTCTTCTCAACCTCAGAATGCCCCTTTAGGGTTCGAATCTTCAATAAAGCTTCATTTAAAGTAGCCTCCAATGCCGAGTTCCGTGAGGCCAAAATGGCATTCTGTTCTTTCAACATGATATTTTCAAATTCAAGCCTTTCATTCTCACAAACAATGTCATAAAGATTAGGGCTTGATGGTGGGGTTTCTTGAGTTGGCTTCGGGGCGGGTTCAGAGAATGGTTCAGATTCAGCAGTTTTTGGAGATGGTACCTTATATGGTTCAGAGGATGGGGTTGGTTGAGTTGGTGGAGTAGTTTCGGTAGCAGGTTGATCTTGAATGGGTTGGGTAGATGGTGTGGGGATAGGAATGTTATCAGTTGGTTCAGTGTCAGATAAAGCAGGTTCAGTTGTGGCTGGTGAAGAGGGAATATCATCATTAACATCATTTTGCTCAACAGAATCTGTGTTGTCATGGTAAACCTCAGGTGGTGGTGATTCTGGTGGAGTTATCTTTTGGATGGTTGCAGCAACATCTGATACAACACCTGCTATAAATGTGTCATCATCCACTTGTTCTGTAGCTTGAGTGATCGGACTCACAACTGGTTCATCTATCTCCTCATGGACCTCCACTTCTACATTATCTGCTTCATATGCAACTTATTCAATCAAAGGCACATTGTCCTCAATTACCTCCTGTGCATCATCATCATTATCAATCATCATGTCATTTCCACCTTCCGAACCATTGTCTATATCATCACTACGATCATCATCATCTGCATCATCATTATCTTCACCATCACTATTCCCTGGGGTCCTAGGCACATTAATAGCACCTAGAGCTGGTACGAGCTACCATGGGAGAATATCCCATTCATCATTATCAATAAACTTACTCTTAGCATGTTTCATGCGTTTGCAGATATTTGGATCTTGCAACCTCAAAATCTGTCCTGTCCTTTGAATTTCTGGTAGAGTGTTTATTAAGATCTGTAGGAAGCGTTGATACGTAAGAAATATTTGATTGACTTGCTTCTCTGCATTTGATGCCAACCCTTGAAAGATAAGTCTGGAAATGTTGAAGGGTTGCTGATAGAGTATGGCTACTGTGAGAGTTCCAAGCACTCTACTTAATAAAGTCCAAGTCCCTCTCCTAGGAGATAAGGACTGGATCACATGATGAATCAGGAACCTGTAGATCAAAGGAAAACTCCCTTTCTGAGATTGTCCCTCCTTTACACCCCTTGGTATCCCATAGTCTCTTGAAAGACTCTTAACAACCTTGGGACCGAGTAAGATGGCTGAGCATTAAACTCATCGTTTAGTTCCAAAGCAGCTCGTATAGATGCTTCTGTTATCTCAATGTCATTGTTTAAAACAGATGCCTCGATCCTCTTCCCGTTCACATCATTGACATAGGTTGCTGACTGCCAAAAGTCTGTAAGATGGTTCCTGTAGACTGTGGGGTTCTCTGTCAGCGCCATTCTTAAATTGGAGTTTCTTATAAAATTTATCATTATTTCCAACTCCATGTTTTCCTCATCGAGCTCTAACTGAGCGCACATATTATGCCTCTTTTCAAATTTTAGGGCCATTTGTCCTGCAAGATAAAACATATGTCAGTTTACAAAATTGCAGAACTAACAGTTAAAGAGATGAGTAGATGATATTAGTTCGATAACCTATTCTGTAGTAATATGCGTAACTGTAAAAGCAAGTAAATAGTTAGTCCGTAAATCAATTGAAAACCCTAATTTCGAAATCGGTGCGAAGATAATCGAATAACGATGTCTTACCGAAGTCGAAACAGAGCTAATGGTTGTAATTGAAGTAAAACTGTGTAATCGAGCAAGTAGGAAATAGCACGAGCAAAGGGGTTTTTCGTCTAGGTTTAAGAGGAAGATGAAGAAATATGTGAAAAAGTTTCTAAGTCCCCCTTTTATACCTAACGTTTGGGTGGTATAGTACCTCATTTTGTCGTCTAGCACACGACAGTTGTCATTTAATTTCAAATTTAATGTACTTCCTTTGCTCGAGTATATAGCCAAATTAACAAAAGTATCCAACTATACTCGAGTACATAGTACAACCTTTGCTCGATGTACTTGGAATATTGTCCTTGATTACTAGTACACAGGTGAATGTGTGCTCAAATAAACTTGTGCTCAATGCCTTAGCCAGATTTCTAATGATTATCATAGTACCTGCTCGAGTGTTAAGTCATACTCGAGGTGTAGTGTGCTCAACTATACTTATCAAAATTCATTCAATACAAATTTCTGAGACACACCAGTAATCGAACCTTACTCGACTATGCATCATGCTCGAGATACTTAGAAATATATCATGACAATGGTCTATGCCCGAGAAGCATTCTTAAGTGTTAGAGACTTTGCTCGACTAACTTAGACCGCAAAAACTCAATGTGCTCAATGTACCCTTATGTTAGAAAGCCATAGCATATTAAATCATTCCTATGCATGTACTTGAACTCACAACCTAAGTGTCTAGTCCACAAATTTGCTTGAACTACTTAACAAAATGATCCAGTTTCTTAATCTCGATCTCTCATGCCGACACACCTAGCGCACTTCTATGCTCGGATCCCTTGCACTCGAATACTTATTAAACAAGAATGCAATCATGCTCGAAACACATACATTACTATTCACTTCATTTCAGGTAATCGTAAGTAAGTTGCATGCTCGAAACACTTAACAACAAATTTTCATTAGTATGCTTGAAGGTAAAACGCGTGCTCGAAACACTTGATGATTTATATAAGTCACATAACATGCTTGACACACATTATCATGCTTAGTAAGCAAAGTTTTTCTGCTCGAATTAAAAAATAATCATTTCAATTTGATGAGCTGATCTAAACAGTTAGTTTAAGGTGAAATAAGAGATCAAAATCCAGTTTAAAATAAAAATTCATTTTAGATCATTTGGAAAGATCTCAACATGGGATCAGACTATTTAAAACAACGATCACACCACTTCATGGTCAGTGTTATTATGACTTAAGTCAGGTTGACAGCAGGTATACTTAGCATAATGGTCGTTGCTTTCTGTGATACATTTAGGATTCAATTAGGGCGTAAGTTAGGAATGGTTATTATTGTATTTTCATATTGCTTCTAATCTCTTCTTGTCAGGACCGTGAGCTAGGTGAAACCTTAGAAAGGTTGACAAGAACACACCGACTCGATTACCCAAAGACCTGTTGAATATCCCGACGGAATCAGAATATCCAACGAGTGGGAACGAACGAGTGTGAATAATAAACACAAAACAGTAATAAATGGTCAATAAAAGCTCATTCAATTGACAAAGATTCACTTTAATAAATACATCATTAATGGAACAGTGAAAGGAATGTCCAGGGTTTTGTGTGACGGCGGCGGTGATTGTACGAGAAAACAAAGAGAATATTCTTTGGAATGTTTTTCGTATTCAGTGTGTGCCAGCCTGTATTCCGTCTGGAAATCCGCGTCCTAAAAGGTATCCTAGGACCCCTATTTATAGACCCTGACATTCCTTCTAGAAGTTCCTAATCATTACATAATGAAATACAAAATAATACAAGTGTTGAGTCCTCAAGGAAGGTAACAATCTTGCTCGAGCAAACTCACTATGCTGGGTATGCTTGATGAGTGTCCTCGAGCATACTTTACTTAAAATATCTTCAGTGTAGATATTCCCTTCCAGCAGACTTCATCCTTCTTGACTGGTCAAAGCTTTGCTTGAACTAGTCCATTGAGCAAGCTCATTCTTCTTGATGTCTTCAGCTATACTTATTCAGCAATCTTTGGCATGCTCAGATGTAAATCTTGCTCGGGAACTGAACTGTGCTCGAAGTCCTTGCTTTGATCACTTGATATCTTCTTATTGCATCCATGCTTGTCCCCATGTGCTCGTAACACTTGGTTAAAACTTGTATGATCAAGCTGTTTGCTCGATTGGCAATCCATGCTCGATAGAAGAATACTCTAGCTCGTTGAAGTGTCACTTGCTCGAAGCCTTAACACTTAGAAGAATTAACCATTTAAGGTTTTGAAGACCTTGCTCGCAGTAGTAAAACCATGCTCGATCGTCTAGGCTTGCTCGAATTCCATACTTAGCCGTTTTCTGAGGAGGTTGAGAAGATTCCATTCTTCCTTATCATAAATCCGACCCACCAATCTCTCCCTAGATTGGAACAAGCTCAGATGCAGCAAAACATACCTGCATAGAGTTACACATGTATCAGACATAGAATATATATCATTCAAGAACATGTCATTTCATTACATAATTAGGAATTCTGCCTTGTAAGGCCCCGAACCCGGTGGCCCTACTTTAGCGTCGGATTTACTCATAAACACAGTTCTTCAAATCAGAGTTTATTAAAACTTTTCGCGGAATATAAAACATCAATCATTTGTTACAAAACATTAAATCTTTTCTTTGATACCATAACACAAAACTTTATATATAAAACATCTTTACTTCTTTCTTCAGATGCCAGCCGTTCAATCCATGCCGTGTGTCATCCTCATGCTAACTCTATAATCAGCTTACCTGCGTGCATACTAAAAGTCAGCTACGCTGAGTGAGTTCTAGTTAATCGAACGCCATACAATACATACACATACACACATATCCGTAGATACATATCCATACTTCACTAGTTACCCTTCTGTTCTACATACATACTTGCTACTATACATACATACATATCTACAATCACTAACCTCAGTCTACTCTGGTACGTTCATAGTTCACCGTCTATACCTGTACTCAAGGTCGTGAACACATACAAGGTTCGCAGTCCTTACCTATGTTCACCATTTATGGTACGTACAAGGATCGCGGTCCTTCCCTATACCATAGTACATCCACAACACGTACAAGGTTCGCAGTCCTTCCCTATGTTGCAACCTAATTCATAGCACGTACGAGGTTCGCAGTCCTCCCCTATGCTACAAAATCAGCACGTATAAGGTTCACAGTCCTTTCCTATGCTGAAATACATCCACAACACGTACAAGGTTCGCAGTCCTTCCCTATGTTGCAACCTAATTCATAGCACGTACGAGGTTCGCAGTCCTCCCCTATGCTACAAAATCAGCACGTATAAGGTTCACAGTCCTTTCCTATGCTGAAATACATCCACAACACGTACAAGGTTCGCAGTCCTTCCCTATGTTGCAACCTAATTCATAGCACGTACGAGGTTCGCAGTCCTCCCCTATGCTACAAATACAGCACGTATAAGGTTCACAGTCCTTTCCTATGCTGACGCCTATCTACATTACGTATAAGGTTCGCCGTCCTTATCTACGTTTACATATATCATCTACTTCACGTATAAGGCTCGCAGTCCTTAACTACGCCATCACCAGCCGAGTCTATGTCCGACAGAAGCTAGAGGGATTTGCCATCCTAACTTACTATGTCGAACGTAGAACTCACATGCCATTCGTGTACCTATATACACATACTTACATTATAACATAAGAACACTCTAGGCATTCTTTACTTCATTCATTTAACAACCATACCCCTTGTCGTTACGTGCAATATCCGAAGATCGTTCACGCCCCGACAAGTATTCATTTGAAATATTCATACATCTTCGATATATAATATTCGTACCTTTATTTTTAACCTGACAGTACGCGCAATATCCGAAGATCGTTCGCGTACCGACAAACAATCATTCATATCTATCACACATATCACATATGACATACACTTATCACTTAGGATAAATGTATTAACAACACATCGAGTATGCACACAGCCCCGAAAACATAACAAGGAATGGGGCTAGAAACACACCTGAACACGGTTACGTTCACCGTTAATCGTAATCCCTTTCTTCAGCTGTGCACGGCTGACTGTATAACAAGTACACGTATCAAACAACTATCACTACTCATATCATCTTTCCAGTCTTAACTACTACCCACAACGAACGGGGGTCCGGGGGCAGCGCCCCTGGCAGCGGGGTCTAGGGGCGGCAGCCCCTAGCACGGTCCAAGGGGCAGAGCCCCTGGCTGGGGTCGAGCTAACCTGGCGAACTTGACTTTAGGCGAAGTTAACCAGTTAGGCGAACTTAGCTTTACCGAGAAGTTGCCATCAGGCGAACTTGGCTTCAGGCGAAATTGTCATCAGGCGAACTTGGCCTCAGGCGAAGTTACCAGTTTGGCGAGCTTAACTTTACAGCGAAGTTGCCATCAGGCGAACTTAGCTTGCAGGCGAAGTTCATCAGGCGAACTTAGCTTGCAGGCGAAGTTCATCTCTTTGAAGGCGAAGTTGCCCAGTTGCAGGCGAAGTTGTCCAGATCAGCCGCTGTTCGGTTTCTGTCCAGCATTTTGAGCGATTTTAACACCCTTGCTATGGTTCAATATCACCCACTACGCTTCCCGACCATTTTCGGTCGCTTATACACTAAAAAGCTTGGATCTTTAAACTTCAAAGATCAAGAATCATACCTTTTTGAGCTTGTTTGGATCTCGTTTAACTTGTTAACACACTAATCGCTCTCTCTCTCTCTCTCGGATCTGCCCGTTCCTCTCCTCGGCCCGGCGGCGGTGTAGATGGTGTGTGTGTTTTTGGAGTGTGTGTGTAGAAAGTAAGGAAATGAAGATATTTTTGGGTTTAGGGGATATTTATATCCCTGAAATCCCATGGACCTAAGGCCCATTCTCATTTAACCCGTCTCCATTAATCCAACACTAGCCCGACTCATACCAACTCCTACTCTATTATTTATTTCCTTACAACCCGAGTAAACTTTCCCTCTATTAGTAAGTAATATAATTAATATCACTTTGAAATTTCGGGATGTTACATGCCTCTTGGGCATTACAAATTAAACAAAAATACAAAGATAAACAGAAATAAAAGCCATCATCCATTAGCTCCATTCTGTCATCTTCTTCCTCTACTCCTTGTATCAGATCTTTCCTTTAATCTCTTGACATAGGCAACTCTTTGTTTGATCATATCTAGTTCCACAGCATCTGAGGAGTCATTTGGAAACTTTGCATCAATTAAGTCTTAAAGATCTTGTGGATGCATAAAATTGAGATCTTCATCATGTTTTATCACTGCAGTGGGTATTTAAGACTCGTTTCTCAATATGATTGAATCATTATGCTGATTGTACGTTATGTGCGTGATTCTTCCGAATTGTTGCACCCTTGAGTTTGGTTCCTGCATCACTTCTCTTATAGCCAAGCACTCCTTCAAGGTCTTCCTTTTATAGTGTGAGCTGCTTGCTTGAGACTTTTGTTTCTTGGTATCAAAAAGGGAGAGTTCTGAGATGTGCACTTCACTGATCCTCCTTTTTCTCTTCTTCCTCTCCGTCTGGCTTTTGAGCTCTCTTTTCTTTTGTAGCAGGAATGGGAACCCCCTTTCTGCTTGTTCTTTGATAAATTTCGAGAGATCATTTCTTTGTTGACAAGATGGCTGATTTCTGAATTGATTGTCATGCAGTGTCAATTCAGCCATCTTGGTCAATTGTTCTTTTGTAAACTGTCTCAAGTCATCTATGAAGATGATTAGATGTTCTTCTTTATCTTTAGTGATAACCCTCAAGGTCTTTGACCGTTTATCAATGAAGAGATGTGTAGGCAGATTCAAATTTCTTGGTTGCACAGGCCTCACACTCTCAGACCTTGGGGTTCTTCTCGAGCTCCCTTGCTAAGTTGTCTTTGTTTTATCGAGCTCTTCTTCTACATACCATCTTCTAATTGTTTCGTCTGTTTGCACCAACAACCTTGACATTCTTACTCCCTTCTTATGGAGAGCACTCATCATTTCAGCTCGTACTTCTTCTTCAGCTCTCATCCTATCTTCCTGCAATTTTCTTTGTGTTTCAATATACAGTTTCTGCTCTCTATTATATATTTCCATTAATTGTTCATGAGGCATGTTCTGAAACTGTTCTTCCGTCATTCCTTTCTCCAACACAATCTTCTTTAACATATCTACCCTCTGAGGGTCTTCAAACCATCTTTTTGTTTCTTCTTCTTTCCTTTTGGCATCTTCCTTTTCCCTTTGCTGTCTCATCTTCAACTCCTTTTCTCTCTCATACTTTTCTCGACTCTTTTGATCTTTGTGAGAGGCTTTTACAAGTTGAATTTTTCTTTTTAGTTCTTCAGGAGAGAGATTTATCAATAAATTGTAGCTGTAGCCGTATAGTTGAAGAAACTTGATATCGTTGTGTTTAGCTTTTAATGATTCATAGTTTGGTTCATTACTGGCTTTCTTTTCAGTTCTCTTTCTACTACTGTCTGATTCTTTTTAAACCTTTTCACCCTCTTCCTTCTTCTTTGGTACCTTCTTCACATAGTCAGATATATCATCTACTAGTGCCCTTTTGTATGTTTTGTCAATCTTATCAAATGGTTGCAGATTAAGGAATGCTGGCTTGTGACCAGCCTTCATCAGCAATTCTGTTCTCGTTTTTCTTATTCTCCACCCCTCAGCTTCTTTTGCTATATCTTCTTTTGATAGTCTTTGGAGATATAATGGATCATATCCCAAGCTGATCAGATAATCTTTGTCTTCATTTTCAATTTCAACATTCTTTGATTCCTCATCATCTTCTTTCACATCCTCCAAATCCACTGTTTCTTCAAGATCATGGAGAGCCTCAATCATTGGTTCTTCATTTCTTTCAGATTGAGCCCTCCTTCTCTCTTCAAGCTTGTCTAACCTTAATTTGTACACCATATTTTTCACTTATTTCTGTCTTTTAGGTTTGGGTGTCTCAACTTCAGATGTAGCTTTTCTTTTCAAAAATGATTGAGTTGGAGTGGATGTATCAGGTTGTTTTACTTCAGTTTCTGGTTCTTTAATTATGATTTCTTCATCCACTGACTCAGATTTTTCAGTAACCGGTTCATCTATATGAGTCTCTTCAGTTACTTCTTGAATAATGGCCTCATTTGGTTCAACATGCTCTTTAACTCTTGGTTCTCCTTCTTCACTCAGATTTATGAAGTCTTGTTGAGCCTTTCTTGCTGCTATCACTATCTCTAGATGATGTCTCTCTAGGTTATTCAAAATGAGTGTAAGATCCTTCATTATGACCAATTTTACCATAGTACTTGCTGAGACTTCTATGGTTTCATCTTCTTCATGGAAAACTGGTCTCAAGCCAAGTTCTTGTTCCTTTTCAGGATTGTCAGTTTTAGTCTCAGATTGTTCTTGATCATGAGTTGTTGGCTCTTCAGGCTCAGTGATAACTGGCTCTTCAGTCTGTGTAGGTTCTTGTTCAACTACATTTAGATTTGTTTTAAGAGCTTCAATTGTAGCTTTAAAGGCATCATCTGCCTCTTTCATCATCCTTTCATCTTCCTCCTCTTTTTCTTTCATGTTTATTAACGCTTCAATGACTTCCTGAGGGATTTCCTCCTCTTCTTCATTCTCCATAGCCTCTAATTCTTCGTTCATTAATTGTATTGCAGTTTTCATAGACTCAGCTCTCTGCTCAATAAATTCCAAGTCCCTCTCCTAGATGATAAGGACTGTATCACATGGTGAATTAGAACCGGTAGATCAATGGAAAACTTCCCTTTTGAAGCTGCCCCTCCTTCACTCCTCATGGGTAGCCCATCGTCTCTTGAAAGACTCTCAATAGCCTTGGGACAGAGTATGACAGCAGAGCCCCAAAGTTGTCATTTAGGTCTAGTGCAGCTCTGATTGAGGCTTCTGTTATCTCAATGTCATGATTTAGAACTGACGCCTAAATTCTCTCTCCGTTGACATCGTTGACATAAGTTGCAGAACCCCAAAAATCCGAAATATGATTCCTGTAGATTGTGGGATTTTCAGTCAATGCCACCCGCAGATTAGAGTAGCTTAAGAAATTTATCATCGGCTCCAATTCGCGGTTTTCATCATCTATCTCCAACTGAGCGCACATATTATGCCATTTTTCGAATTTAAACGCCATCAGTTCTGCAAAATAAAAGAATATCAGTACACAAAGTCGCAAAACTAATATATGAGGATAGATAGATGATTAATGGCATCTTCAATTAACCTATTCCATAGTAATATGTGTACCTTTCAGAACAAGGAAACATTTAGTCAAAAGTTCAATTAGAAACCCTAATTTCGAAATCGGTGTGACGATTATCGAATAACGATGTCTTACCAAAGTCGAAACAGAGCTAATGGCTGTAATCGAAGTAAAATTAATCAGGTATTGGAGCAGCGAGCAAGAGGGAAATAGCACGAGCAAGAGGGTTTTTGCGGTTAGGTTTAAAAGAGGAAGAGATATGTGAAAAATTTTCTAAGTCCCCCTTTTATACCTAACGTTTAGGTGGTACAGTACCTTGGTTTGTCGTCTAGCACACGACAGTTATCATTTAATTTAATTGTACCTCCCTTGCTCGAGCATACAGCCAAAGTAAAAGCTGGCCCCCTCTGTACACGAGTACATGGTACAACCCTATCTCGATATACTTGGAATATTCTCTGTCCATGCTCGAGAACATGGTACAACCAGTATACGAAACAGAGCAGTATTCCTCTAGACTTGTGCTCGATTGCCTTCCCAAAAGTTTCAAATTATTGAAGTATCATGTCATACTCGAGGTGTAGTGTGCTCGAGTGTACTTAATGTATTCAACATAAAGTCCTGAGTCATACAAGTAATCTGACCTTACTCGAGTATGCATCATGCTCGAGATACTTAAAAATATATCATCACTACTCTATGCTCGAGATGTATTCCAGTGTTAGAAACTTTTCTCTAGACTTCTATAGCTCTATGTGCTCAACATACTCCTATGCTCGAAAGTCTTAGCAGATTAAATCTTTCCTATAAATGTACTCGAACTCACAGCCTAAGTTTCTAGCTCTCAAGTTTGCTCGAACTATTTCACAAAATGTTCCATCAAATTCCTTAGCTCGAATTCTTATACCTAAGTATCTAGCACACAATGATGCTCAAAACACATAAATGTCTCCTATCATTCAGTTCTTTGTGCTCGAAAACTTAGATCTTAAGTTTTTACCATGCAATCATGCTCGAAACACATAACATAAATTTTCATAACATAGCAGGTACTCGAAGATAAGATGCATGCTCAAAACACTTAATAGCAAGTTTTCATGTCATACTTGAAACAGATAGTCAATTCACACGTCACTTAGTATACTCGAAGCATCAATACATAAGTAAGCATAGTCTCTATGCTCGAAACACTTAACTGATTATACATGTCAGGTTGAGAATCACAACTGTTTAATCATGTCTTATGCTCAAAATTTCAATTTTTCTCAAGGAATAATCATTGCAGAACAGTAATATAAATTGAGCAATTTGTTTAAGGTGACATAAGAGATCAAAATCCAGTTCAAACTAAAATTCATTTTAAATCATTTGGAAATATCTCAACATGGGATCAGGCTATTTAAAACAACGATCACACCACTTCATGGTTAGTGTTATTATAACTCAAGTCAGGTTGACAGTAGATATACTTAGCATAATGGTCATTGCTGTCTGTGATACATTTAGGATTCAATTAGAGCATAAGGTAGGAATGGTTATCATTATAGCTTCAGATTGCCTCTAATCTCTTCTCAAAGCGTATTTATGTGACATTCATGACAAAACGAGGTACACTATATTCATTACGTTACAAGTAAACGATAAATCGGTTAATTCGTAGTGCTTAAACGAGTAACTGACCGATACTAATTATGACCCGTATACATACTGAGGGGTCATATACGAGTTATATATATGTTATAGAGGCTAACATATTTATATTTAGGCCCCAGTACGTTTAAAACTCTTTAAACGAAAAAGGTTTCGTTTATCAATACGCTATAAGCTTAAACGCAATCGTTAATATCAAAACAAGCATTGTAGCATCCGTTAAGCCGAAAAAGATTTATAAAACACTTATATGACATGTTCTAAGCAATCCGTGAAAATATTTTGGAATTTTACAACGAGTCAGTACGTTTTTCTTATTTTACAAAAATAAGCTGAAAAACACTCGTTTTTGCGCTATTTCTCACACCCGAATTAATTTTCTTGCGAAAAACCGAACCCGAACTAAATTTAAAGTGGGCTTTTCATGTTTGGGCTTGTATGATTGGAGTAATGGGCCAAAACAGCCCATTAAGGGCCAATATAGAGTTCCGATCGGAACCTTTTTCCACCAAACATCACACCTTTTAATATAACTTACACCCTAAGACTTGTTATTCATTCCAACATACTGAATTTTGAAGTCCAAGCAGTTCTAACCCCTGTTCTCTCAACTCCCTTTCAAAACCCTAAGGTAAGATCAAGTTTTGTGAAGATTTAACCAAGTTTGATTCAAATAATTAACATATAAACATGTTTTAGTTAGTTTTAAACATGTTTAACCATCCAAAAACCCTAAAAATCAAGAAAAACCATGTTTTGATGTTAAACATGTTTACAAACCAGGAACATATATTTTTTTTGGTCAAAAACGCGGATCAGAACATGAATACAACGTTTTTACTGTTAGAAAGTTCGGTTTGAATCCAAAACCGAAACCCTAATTATCAAGGCTGTTACATGGATGATTTATGCTTGGTTTGATGTTATATGATATGTAGATATACTGAGTTTGCAACCCGAGACCCGGAAAGTCGTTTAAGCTAGCAAAATTCATCGAAAACCGACAAGGTAAACCCGTAATACTCGTTTAGGGGCTGTTTAGTATTAGGTTGTGACGTGCTTGTTGTTAGCTTGTGAAAACTTGTAGGGACATTAGGGATTATATAAATGAGTCCCTGTTCAAATTTGGTAATTTTTCGATAAACTGAGAATATTTGGTGAATTTATTCCCGTTTATGAGCGTTTATTTGGGAAAAATAGCTAAACATATTGATTATGAAACTTGGTTTTGGAGTTTAATATGTGATGGTAAGATCACTGGTAAAGTTTGGGAATCATTGGAAATGTCTAAGTATGGTTTGTGCAATCATGGCTTAACCGAATTTTAACAGCCGAAAAACGCACAAAAAGGTATTTTGTCAAAAGAGTTAGGTTCTGGAAATTTTTCAGGGGCTATGTAATGACATTGAAGCCATTTGTAAAAATTATTGGATTTTTCGGAGGTCGTTTGATATAAACGGGCCATTTATTACACGATTATAACCTATTAAATGAATTTTTATAAATAAATAAATAATCATAAAATTTCTGAAAATATTTTTATAAAATTCTCCATGTCTTAATGTATTTTTACAAAAATTTGCATAATTTATATATAAGTACATATTTAGTTATGATTAATTAAAGATTTAAATTATAATTGTTTTAACGAAACCGGCAGTTTTGTGTTTAACGGACTGACTGGTATGTCAAAATGTCAAAAGTGGTCAAATATCATATTTTTGAATGATATTGATAAAAACGAACTTTTTACGAGAATTCCGGACAAATCGGGTGGATTGTGCGCGTTTTGTATAATCAAACCCGTGTAAAAACGGAAACGAACCCTGCGATCAAACCAGACACCGAAACCTTAAAATTCTTTCATAAATCGAATTATTTTATCAATCAATATATTTACTTAAGTTTTATGTGATCTTACCTAATCCCGAAACGTATAAACGATCAACTGAGCTAGGCTCGGAAAACGGTGAAACTGAGCCAAATCCAGTTTTAAACATTTCATAGTATACAACGTCACAATCTAAGACTATGGTCATGTTCTGGGCCTAACAGCTATACCCAGATTATCTAAACAGCCCGACTTATCTTGAACACTGTACTAGTAATAACGATACGATACCGTTTATAGGAATCAGACTATAAACGAGACATCTGACTTATTGATACGTGATTTCTGTGCGAACTACGATAAGGTGAGTTTCACGACCCCCACTTTCTAAACTGTTTTACGAACTTTTGGGGTGAAAAGCATGTTTACATATACTGATATACTTGAAAACGTGTGATGATGTGGATTATCTAAGTACTAACACTTGACAAGTCCCCACAAACACAAGTGATTAACTTCGTGCCGGTGACGTGTGGATAGTACTATCGGTTTGACAAACCCAACTGTGACAGAGCCGGTGGGGTAAGCCGGAACATATGTAAAACCAGTTGCACATTGTCATTATATATTTACATACTGCTATGTGGTGTTAGACATAGTACATACTTGGGGCAAAATGGCTGTTAAATGCCAACGGGAGCGCATGGGCAGGAGAGGCCATGCAGTATAGCTCGTTTCGGTTTCACATGTGGCTTAGTATAATGCATCATACACAAACATATATACATACACACTGTAAACTTTACGAACTCGTGAACTGATTTCATTGATACTCGTGAAACTTGAAACTCACCAACTAGACGTAGTTGACCCGTTTTAACATGCTTTTCAGGTAAAGCAAAAGTGGAATGATTTGCTTACATGCTTGGTGTTAGAAAGACAAGTTGAATAGCTGTGAATAGACGCTGATATAATACTGTATAAGAAGCTCGTAAACCGGTTATGTGTTTTTCACCTAGTTTGTAAACATAGTACCTACCAATGTAATATGATGTAAATTAGCTGTTTAATTTTCTTTATAAACAATGTTGTTGATACCAGTGTTATCTGTTACATTCCCGTATTACGCTTCCGCAACTACCTAGTCGGGGTGTGACAGAAGTTGGTATCAGAGCCATTGGTTATAAAGAATTAGGATGTCCCTTAGGATACCCTAAGATAACCGTAGGCTCGATTAACACTGGGAATAAAATAATATTAAATAATATACACGAATGATTCTCGTGATGAACGCGAATGGACAAGTGGGTTATTATGGTCCGGAACGTAATAACAGACTTGTTCGTACGAGGAAATTCGAGAAGAAGTCGATAAACAATCGAATAGGTAAAAACAGCAACGTATGTGTATAAAATATAATAATAGATAAATATTTGAGTATATAAACGATTATTTGTGCTTATGTGTATAAATACTTACATGTATTTACTATGATTAATATAGAAGGATGTTATTCTTATCACTAACAATTGTGCAGGAATATGTCAAGATCTACTGATCGTTTACCTAATACCCTACCAACAGAGCCTGAGGAGGAAGAGGAGGATCCGGAAGAGGAAACTGAGGAGGAACCAGAGGAAATAGGAGAAGGTGCAGATGCGGTAATTCCACGCGAGGTACCCGCGGATCAACCCGACTTTTCGGGTTATCGTTGTGACACCTATCCCCCTAGGGAATCCCCTAGGAATGTTGCAGGACAGGGAGCTACTAGTGCTTATCATTCACCTGTTAGAGCACCCAGATCCCCTACTCCACCTGTACAGCATGCACCAGTACCCCCCCCCCCCCCCCGCACTATTAGAAACCGTCAGACCGCTCGTATTTCAGTGCGTCCACCTGAGAACACCTCTTTCCCACCTCGATCTACGTACCATAGGGGAGAAACATCACGTGTCCAGGTCACTGAGATACCTATTCCTACTTGGGGTTTACCCACCCCGGTACCCGAGCCACTTCGTCATTCTGATTCAGCATGGTTTGGTTTAGCAACTGATTAGCTTTTAGACCAATCACATTCTATAAATAACCTAAACCTGCATAGATATGATATGCAAGATCACATGCGGTACATGCAGCAAGAAATCAAAATTGTGCAAAGATCCAGTGCTCACAGCCACGGGCGTCAGGATCGAGCGATGATACTACTGGGGGTATGCTTAGCAGTTAATGCAGCCCTAGTGGCTGTTGTTGTTTGGTTATGGCTCCATGTTGCAAAGAATGGATACGACATAATAGTCTAGTCTTATGTATATAGTCTTTTGATATCCCAGGTAGCATTTTGTTACAGCGTGTTGGGCTGACTTGGGAGTTGTTTGTGGTTTAGTACTATTTCAAGCACTAGCCCTTATCGGGTTAAGTCTACATGTCACTTGGTGACAAATTTTGATACGCATATACAAGCGCTGGCCTATACCAGGTTAAGCCTATGCGCTAATTTTGGATGCATATGTACAGTAATGATTATAATTAATACAAACGTGTTTTCTTTGGCATAGTTATGTGTTGTGAAAGTGTAATATCGTAAAGTTGTGTTGATCATAGTGAAACAATATTGATTATTATATAATTGATTATTCTATAGAATGGCCCCGAAGAAAACAAACACTTTGTCTGAGGCGGAAGTGGCCGCAATGATTGCTCGTCAACTACAAGCAGTGATACCAACAATTGTAACACAAGTCACTGCAGGCATACGTGCTAACAATACTGTTAATCAACCTACGAGCACCACCACGGCCACTGTTAATACACCTCCGCCGGACACTTATGTAGCCCCGGGTGTTACTACCCCGGTGAATACTGATAATGTCATAAATAATAATAACACTCTCCCAACTATGAATGTCACTGGGAACCCGGAACCTGTTGTGCACCCTGATAATATCCCGAACCCGAACCCTGTACCGGTTGTTAACACAACTAATAATGATAATACTCGGACCAATACCGATAATAACAATAATAATAACCGAGAACCCCCGCGTCAGGAGTACTCATACAAACAATTTACATCATGTAAACCGATTGAGTTTAAGGGTATTGAAGGACCTGGCGAACTGGTCAAATGGATAGAAAAGACCGAATTAGTAATTAATATCAGTAAATGTCCACCGAACCGCGTGGTCAAATTTGTTACCAGTATGTTTCTAGACCAAGCGCTGATTTGGTGGAACACGGTAGTCCAAATAAGGGGACAAGATGCCATTAATCGTATGTCATGGACTGAATTAAAAACTCTCGTATTAGAACAATTTTGCCCAAAAGATGAGATCCTGAAATTAGAACACGAACTTTGGAATTTGGAAATGAGAGGCACTGATCATTTAAGTTACACAAATCGTTTCAATGAATTGACTCGTTTGGTACCATGGTCAATTATTCCGGAATCCAAGCGCATTGAACGTTATATTTGGGGACTGACCCCAGCTGTGAGAAGTATAGTCTATTCCGCAGCCCACCCAACTTTAGAGAGTGCCGTGTTACAAGCCAGCGTCGTTACTTTTGACCTTACAAGAAATGGTGTATTAAAAGTTCCAGGAGAATCATCCAGTTTGAAACGAACTAGTTATACCTCTAGAACACAAGTGAAATCTCAGAATAAACGAATATGCCCTACAACTCAGGACTATGATATGACCAGTTTCGACATGAAACATGATACATACAAGGGGTCATTTCCGAAGTGTGGAAAGTGTAATTTTCATCATACTGGAAATTGTCGAACGATCATATGTCAGAGAAGCGGAAATATTGGGCATAATGCCCCAAGTGGTAGAACAATAATGAATACTTCAAACCGACAGTTTCAAACAACCCAACCTCGTCGTTCACAAACACCTAGTCACCAACCAATCCGACAACAATCTAATCAGCAAACTCCATCTACAATGAACCCTCATACATGTTATAAATGCGGTAGTAGGAAACACTTTAGGAGACACTGCCCTAATTTGAACCCGGGTACAGTGAGAAAGCAGAACCAAGTACAAGCATCAACCTCCAACACAGCTAAGGGACGCGCATTTGTATTAGGATCGGGTGAAGCGCGTCATGATCCGAATGTGGTGACAGGTACATTCTTAGTTTCGGGTCAGTATGCTTCAGTTTTGTTTGATACGGGCGCCGATAGAAGTTTCGTATCTGTTAATTTCTTACCTTTAGAAAATATGCCGGTTAGTGAACTAACAAAACCATATACTATAGAACTCGCTAACGGTAAGTCTATACTTGTTAACCGAATAGTCCGAGACTGTTCCCTTATCCTAAACGACCACCCATTCCTTATTGATTTACTTCCAGTAGAATTGGGAAGTTTCGATGTTATAGTCGGTATGGACTGGCTATCTAAGTATAAAGCTGAAATTGGCTGTAAGGATAAGACCGTTAGAATACCTCTTTCGAATGATGAAGCTATGATTGTTCAAGGTGAGAAATCTGGTACGGTACTGCCTCTCATATCTCAACTTAAGGCATTGAGATATTTACGCCAAGGTTGTACTTTATACTTGGCAAGTGTAACAGTTAAGGAACCCGAGGAAAAACGAATGGAAGACATCCCAGTGGTACACGAGTATTCAGATGTATTCCCCGATGAGTTGCCTGGTTTACCACCGACCCGACAGGTTGAATTCCGTATTGACTTGATACCGGGAGCAGCACCCATTGCTAAGGCACCTTATAGACTCGCACCTTCTGAAATGCAAGAACTGTCCAACTAGTTACAAGAATTACTGGACAGGGGTTTTATTCGCCCTAGTTACTCACCGTGGGGAGCACCAGTGTTGTTTGTAAAGAAGAAGGATGGGAGTTTTCGAATGTGTATTGATTATCGGGAATTGAATAAAGTGACTATAAAGAATAGATACCCCTTACCTCGAATTGATGACTTGTTTGATCAGCTTCAAGGTGCGAAGTATTTTTCAAAAATTGATCTTAGATCTGGTTATTATCAAGTAAGAATTCAGGAAGAAGACGTACCAAAAACAGCTTTCCGAACTCGGTATGGTCACTATGAATTTTTGGTTATGCCGTTTGGGTTGACAAATGCACCCGCAGTATTTATGGACCTCATGAACCGAATTTGCAAACCTTACCTCGACAAGTTTGTGATAGTGTTTATCGATGACATTTTGATATACTCGAGAAGTAAGGAGGAACACGAACAACATTTGCGGGAAGTCTTAAAACTATTGAGGCAAGAGAAGTTATACGCAAAGTTGTCCAAATGTGAGTTTTGGCTACAAGAAGTACAGTTTTTGGGACACATTGTGAACCACCAAGGGATCCAAGTAGACCCAAGTAAAATTGAGGCCATTAAGAATTGGCAAGTGCCTAAGTCACCAAGAGAAATTCGTCAATTCTTAGGACTAGCCGGGTATTATAGAAGATTCATTGAAAACTTTTCAAGTATTGCACAACCTCTAACCCTCCTAACTCAAAAGGATCGACCATATGAATGGGGAGAAGAACAAGAAATGGCCTTCCAAACGTTAAAACAGAAGTTATGTGAGGCTCCAATATTAAGCCTTCCAGATGGAACTGATGAATTGGTGGTATATTGTGACGCATCTCGTAAAGGTTTAGGATGCGTACTGATGCAAAGAAAGAAAGTAATAGCATATGCTTCCCGACAATTAAAAGTACATGAAAAGAATTATACGACCCATGATTTGGAATTGGGAGCAGTTATCTTTGCATTGAAGATTTGGAGACATTACTTGTATGGCACTAAATGTACCATCTATACTGATCACAAAAGCCTACAACACATATTCGATCAGAAAGAGCTAAACATGAGACAAAGGAGATGGGTAGAACTGTTAAATGATTATGATTGTGAGATTAAATACCATCCGGGTAAGGCCAACGTAGTAGCTGATGCTTTAAGCCGAAAAGACAGAATCAGACCATTAAGGGTACGAGCACTCGGAATGATTGTTCAAAGTAGCCTAACCGAACAAGTTCGCGTTGCACAAGATGAGGCCTTGAAGGCAGATCAGCTAGAAAAAGAAGAACTACATGGAAATGAAAGGAATTTTGAGAAGAAAATTGATGAAGTATATTATTACAAAAACCGGGTCTGGATTCCAACACTTCATAAACTCCGAAAGCTGATTCTTGATGAAGCACACAAATCCAAATATTCTATTCATCCAGGTACTGATAAGATGTATAAGGATGTTAAAGAATTTTACTGGTGGCCTGGTATGAAAAAGGATATAGCCGTGTATGTAAGTAAATGTGCAACATGTGCAAGGGTAAAGGCGGAATATCAAAAACCTTCGGGAATGTTACAACAACCCGAAATCCCACAATGGAAATGGGAACAAATTACCATGGACTTTGTGACACACCTTCCTAAAACTTCTCGAGGACACAACGCAATTTGGGTAATTGTGGACCGATTAACCAAATCCGCACACTTTATTCCCATCCGTAACAACTACACTACCGAAAAACTTGCTCAAATTTACATCGATGAAATAGTATCTCGACATGGAGTACCTCTTTCGATTATTTCCGATCGAGACAGTCACTTTACCTCACATTTCTGGCAAGCAGTACAAGAAGCCTTGGGAACCCGAATCGACCTAAGTACGGCTTACCATCCCCAAACCGATGGTCAATCCGAACGAACCATCCAAACCTTAGAAGATTTACTTCGTGCTTGTGTACTGGACTTCAAAGGGAATTGGGATCAACACCTCCCGCTCATTGAATTCTCTTACAATAACAGTTATCACAGTAGTATACAAGCAGCACCTTATGAAGCTCTATACGGGCGAAAATGTAGATCACCACTATGTTGGACAGAAGTGGGTGATACTCAAATTTCAAGATCCGATTTAATTCAGGAAACCACCGATAAGATTCACCAGGTTAAACAAAAATTGAAAGCTGCCCGTGACCGACAAAAGAGTTATGCCGATGTTCGCAGAAAACCGTTATCTTTTGAAATAGGTGATAAGGTATTTTTAAAAGTATCGCCATGGAAGGGTGTTATAAGATTTGGAAAAACTGGTAAACTAGCCCCGAGATACATCAGACCTTTTGAGATTGTCGCAAAAATTGGTCCCGTAGCTTACCGATTAAAACTACCCTTTGAACTGAGCACTATTCACGACGTGTTTCATGTATCGAATCTGAAAAAGTGTTCGACTGATGAAACGACAATAGTACCACTGGAAGATGTTCAGATCGACGAAAAGCTCAACTTCGTAGAAGAACCGGTAGAAATTGTAGACGGGAAAACCAAACAGTTACGACACAACAAAATTTCATTGGTAAAAGTTCGGTGGAATTCAAAACAAGGAACCGAATATACTTGGGAACGAAAGGACGAATTCCGAAAGAAATACCCACACCTGTTCCCTAGAAAACCGATGACACATTAAATTTCGAGGACGAAATTTCTTAACGGGGGGAGAATGTGACATTCATGACAAAACGAGGTACACTATATTCATTACGTAACAAGTAAACGATAAATCGGTTAATTCGTAGTGCTTAAACGAGTAACCGACCGATACTAATTATGACCCGTATACATACTGAGGGGTCATATACGAGTTATATATATGTTATAGAGGCTAACATATTGATATTTAGGCCCCAGTACGTTTAAAACTCTTTAAACGAAAAAGGTTTCGTTTATTAATACGCTATAAGCTTAAACGCAATCGTTAATATCAAAACAAGCATTGTAGCATCCGTTAAGCCGAAAAAGATTTATAAAACACTTATATGACATGTTCTAAGCAATCCGTGAAAATATTTTGGAATTTTACAACGAGTCAGTACGTTTTTCTTATTTTACAAAAATAAGCTGAAAAACACTCGCTTTTGCGCTATTTCTCACACCCGAATTAATTTTCTTGCGAAAAACCGAACCCGAACTAAATTTAAAGTGGGCTTTTCATGTTTGGGCTTGTATGATTGGAGTAATGGGCCAAAACAGCCCATTAAGGGCCAATATAGAGTTCCGATCGGAACCTTTTTCCACCAAACATCACACCTTTTAATATAACTTACACCCTAAGACTTGTTATTCATTCCAACATACTGAATTTTGAAGTCCAAGCAGCTCTAACCCCTGTTCTCTCAACTCCCTTTCAAAACCCTAAGGTAAGATCAAGTTTTGTGAAGATTTAACCAAGTTTGATTCAAATAATTAACATATAAACATGTTTTAGTTAGTTTTAAACATGTTTTACCATCCAAAAACCCTAAAAATCAAGAAAAACCATGTTTTGATGTTAAACATGTTTACAAACCAGGAACATATATTTTTTTTGGTCAAAAACGCGGATTAGAACATGAATACAACGTTTTTACGGTTAGAAAGTTCGGTTTGAATCCAAAACCGAAACCCTAATTATCAAGGCTGTTACATGGATGATTTATGCTTGGTTTGATGTTATATGATATGTAGATATACTGAGTTTGCAACCCGAGACCCGGAAAGTCGTTTAAGCTAGCAAAATTCATCGAAAACCGACAAGGTAAACCCGTAATACTCGTTTAGGGGCTGTTTAGTATTAGGTTGTGACGTGCTTGTTGTTAGATTGTGAAAACTTTCAGGGACATTAGGGATCATATAAATGAGTCCCTGTTCAAATTTGGTAATTTTTCGATAAACGGAGAATATTTGGTGAATTTATTCCCGTTTATGAGCGTTTATTTGGGAAAAATAGCTAAACATATTGAAAAATTATGAAACTTGGTTTTGGAGTTTAATATGTGATGGTAAGATCACTGGTAATGTTTGGGAATCATTGGAAATGTCTAAGTATGGTTTGTGCAATCATGGCTTAACCGAATTTTAACAGCCGAAAAACGCTCAAAAAGGCATTTTGTCAAAAGAGTTAGGTTCTGGAAATTTTTCAGGGGCTATGTAATGACATTGAAGCCATTTGTAAAAATTATTGGATTTTTGGGAGGTCGTTTGATATAAACGGGCCATTTATTACACGATTATAACCTATTAAATGAATTTTTATAAATAAATAAATAATCATAAAATTTCTGAAAATATTTTTATAAAATTCTCCATGTCTTAATGTATTTTTACAAAAATTTGCATAATTTATATATAAGTACATATTTAGTTATGATTAATTAAAGATTTAAATTATTATTGTTTTAACGAAACCGGCAGTTTTGTGTTTAACGGACTGACTGGTTTGTCAAAATGTCAAAAGTGGTCAAATATCATATTTTTGAATGATATTGATAAAAACGAACTTTTTACGAGAATTCCGGACAAATCGGGTGGATTGTGCGCGTTTTGTATAATCAAACCCGTGTAAAAACGGAAACGAACCCTGCGATCAAACCAGACACCGAAACCTTAAAATTCTTTCATAAATCGAATTATTTTATCAATCAATATATTTACTTAAGTTTTATGTGATCTTACCTAATCCCGAAACGTATAAACGATCAACTGAGCTAGGCTCGGAAAACGGTGAAACTGAGCCAAATCCAGTTTTAAACATTTCATAGTATACAACGTCACAATCTAAGACTATGGTCATGTTCTGGGCCTAACAGCTATACCCAGATTATCTATACAGCCCGACTTATCTTGAACACTGTACTAGTAATAACGATACGATACCGTTTATAGGAATCAGGCTATAAACGAGACATCTGACTTATTGATACGTGATTTCTGTGCGAACTACGATAAGGTGAGTTTCACGACCCCCACTTTCTAAACTGTTTTACGAACTTTTGGGGTGAAAAGCATGTTTACATATACTGATATACTTGAAAACGTGTGATGATGTGGATTATCTAAGTACTAACACTTGACAAGTCCCCACAAACACAAGTGATTAACTTCGTGCCGGTGACGTGTGGATAGTACTATCGGTTTGACAAACCCAACTGTGACAGAGCCGGTGGGGTAAGCCGGAACATATGTAAAACCAGTTGCACATTGTCATTATATATTTACATACTGCTATGTGGTGTTAGACATAGTACATACTTGGGGCAAAATGGCTGTTAAATGCCAACGGGAGCGCATGGGCAGGAGAGGCCATGCAGTATAGCTCGTTTCAGTTTCACATGTGGCTTAGTATAATGCATCATACACAGACATATATACATACACACTGTAAACTTTACGAACTCGTGAACTGATTTCATTGATACTCGTGAAACTTGAAACTCACCAACTAGACGTAGTTGACCCGTTTTAACATGCTTTTCAGGTAAAGCAAAAGTGGAATGATTTGCTTACATGCTTGGTGTTAGAAAGACAAGTTGAATAGCTGTGAATAGACGCTGATATAATACTGTATAAGAAGCTCGTAAACCGGTTATGTGTTTTTCACCTAGTTTGTAAACATAGTACCTACCAATGTAATATGATGTAAATTAGCTGTTTAATTTTCTTTATAAACAATGTTGTTGATACCAGTGTTATCTGTTACATTCCCGTATTACGCTTCCGCAACTACCTAGTCGGGGTGTGACAGAAGTTGGTATCAGAGCCATTGGTTATAAAGAATTTGTAACAAGCACACACTTTCACATGATCAAAACACAAACACTTAGATAGCATAGAACCAACAAATCATCACTTAAGTCTGTCGAGCATGCTCAGAACTTCATCGAGCATGCCCGAAAGTCTATCGAGCAACCTTAGAAGTATATCTTTTCAATGATTGTGCTTGAAAAACTTTAACTTTGTGCTCAAGCAGTAATTTGCAAGGAATAAGCACGGTATCCTGAACACTTGTACATGCTCGACCACTGGTAACAACACTCATGCTCGAGTTACTTGAGAAAAACCTCATGTGTGGATTGTTTATGCTCGAAGAGCATTAAACACCCATCTACCAGAGAAGCATGCTCGAAACACTTGCAAAAGTTTTCAAGGAAGCATTCTATGGTCGAGCAGCTGAGCAATGACATCTGTGCTCGAATGACTTAGAATAGTCTTGCAGGAGCCTATGCTTGTGCTCGAAGAGCAACAAGCACATTATCAAGCACAGATTCATTCTCGAAGTACTTAGAATCACAAAGATACATCATGCAAGCACAGATCAAAGTACTAAATGCTGTAATTAGCACAATTAACAGAAATTCCACACAAGAGCATTCACAAACATGATTCATGCAATTTGAGTAATCATTCAAGCATAGCAATTTCTCATGTAAACATTCAAAAAGTGAGCAAAGCATATAATCAGTTAGTACTTCACTTAAGAACACATCCTAAATTAAACCTCATCAGTATTATCATTCCTAGGCATTTTAATAGAAAATGAAACCTTTTCATTTTCTAAAGGTTTGGTGAACAAATCAGCCAAGTTATCAGATGTATCTACCATTTTCATCTCTATTAAGCCTTTTCCTAACAGTCTCTAATGAAATGATGCCTAATTTCAATGTGCTTAGTCTTAGAATGTTAGACTGGATTCTTAACAATAAACATAGCAGCAATATTATCAATTAAAATAGGTGTAAGTAAGAAATTCAGAACATAGTTCAACAGTTGATTCTGAGTGCATAGAACCTGTGCACAGCAAGAAGATGCAGCAATATACTCAGCTTCAACGGAAGAAATTGACACTATAGTTTGCTTATTGCATTGCTAAGACACTAGCCTGTTCCCAAGAAACTGACATCCTCCAGAGGTTGATTTTCTACTCATGTGGCAACCATCATTGTCACTATCTGTGTAGGCCATCAAGTCAAAGGTTGGGTTCTTTGGATACCAAATCCCCAAATATGGTTTTCCTTTCAAGTATCTGAATATCCTCTTCACTGCTAGCATATGTGAGACCTTAGGGTTAGCTTGAAATATTTCACAGACACACACAGCAAACATAATATCTGGCCTAGAAGCTGTGAGATACATCAATGATCCTATATTCATGCTGGTCCACTAGCTCCCCCTTTTCATCAGGTACCATTTTCTTATGTGCATCCATTGGTGTGGACACTGTCTTGAATTCCTGCCACTTGTTAAGAATCTCTTGTACATATTTGGATTGATTTATGAATATTCCATCAGCTTTCTGTTGCTCTTGAAGTCCAAGGAAGAAATTCATTTATCCCATTGAGCTCATTTTGTACATGGACTTCATTACCTGCTCAAACTTTTTGCACATCTGTTCATTTGTAGAGCCAAAGATAATGTCATCCACGTACACTTGCAGCAGCAGCAGCAGATCTTTGTTCCTTCTTTTGTAGAATAAAGTTTTGTCAATTGCTCCTCTGCAGAAACCATTTTCCAACAAATGGTTTGATAGCTCAACATACCAGGCTCTTGGTGCTTGATGTAGACCATAAGGTGCTTTGCTAAGCTTGTAAACCTTGTTTGGATGAACTGGGTCTTCAAATCCAGGAGGTTGAGTGACATAAACTTCTTCATCAATCTTTCCATTCAGAAATGCAGATTTTACATCAAGTTGATAGACTTTAATGTTCATTGATGCTGCATATGCTAGAAAGATTCTGATAGCTTCTAGTCTTGCAACTGGAGCAAAAACTTCTTCAAAGTTCACTCCTTCTTCCTGTAAGCATCCTAGGGCCACCAGTCTTGCTTTGTTCTTGATCACTATCCCCCTTTCATCTTTCTTGTTCCTAAAGACCCATTTTGTTCCAATAGCATACTTGTCTCTGGGCTTGTCCACCATGTCCCATACATGCAAGTCTCTGAACTGGGCTAATTCTTCCTGCATAGCTTCTATCCAGCTGTTGTCCCTTAATGCTTGATTGATGTTCTTTGGTTCAACTTGGGATAAGAAGCAGGCATACAGGCAGATATTGGCTTTTTCAGATGAGCTTCTGGTAACTCTTTCGTTTATGTCTCCTATGATGTTCTCTGCAGGGTGATTTCTTTCAACAGAGGTGGTCTGCACAACCTATTGTGCAGACACTTCTGTCTCTAGAATTGTCATGTTTAACACAGCAGATTCATCTTCAATTCTTTCTTGACTTTCATCAGATTCTTGAGGTTGATTGATCTCAGATGTTGATGCTTCATTTACTCTAAATTGCATTGAGTCAAACAATGATTGAAATCTATTTTCAAATTGATTTATCCCTTCAGTCTGAGCAGGTTGTTGACTCTGAATAGGTTCACTTTAAACATCACTTGGACCTTCATTTGAGACTTCAACAGCAGCCTCCTGTCCATTCCTTTCAACTTCAGCTACTCCTTGGGTGCTTCTCCCAAAGTTAAATCCATTTGCTTCAGGAGCAATTGATGTCCAAAGCTTGTCTAGATCAACTTGTTTATCTTTTCCTTTTTCTTCACAGCTGGTTCTCTACATACTATCATCCATATCTTTATTGTAGATTTTAATTGACTTGATCATTTTCTCTAAATCAAATAGCCATTTGGGACCATCAACATTATTAAAATGATTTTCATTGAAAATTATGTCTGATGACAATATGACCACCATCTGCTCCTTCACATAGACTCTGTAAGCCTTTGAATGAGAGGAGTAGCCCACGAAGAAGCATTCCAGCGATTTGGACTGGAATTTGTTCAAATAGTCCTTTGTATTTAGGAGTGAGCATCTGCATCCAAAAGGCTTTAAGAACTTCACATAAGGCTTTCTTTTGAAGATAACCTCATATGGAGTCTTGTTTTGAGTCTTGTTCAGTAGAACCCTATTCTGCACATAGCTTGCAGTATTGATTGCTTCTGCCCAAAAAGTGACTGGAAGATTGGCATCAGCAATCATGGTCCTTGCAGCTTCAATCAATGTTCTGTTCCTTCTTTCTGCAACACCATTCTGTTCAGGAGTTCTTGGTGTTTCATCCTTGCTGCCCATGAAGTATACCCAAGTAAATCTTGTATAATCATCATTGATCACTAGCCAGTATCTCTTCTTTCCAATACTTGGAACACTTACAGGACCAAATAGATCCATGTGTAACAGTTCCAAGACCTCATCAATTGTGTTAATCATTTTGCTTTTATGTGAGGATTTATGTGGTTTTCCTTTTAGGCAAGATGTGCATTTTTCTTCCAATTTGAACTCTCTTTTGGGAAGGCCAACAACATGTTCACCTTTTACAAGTTTTTTCATGTTCTTTAAGTTCACATGACACATATTCCTATGCCATAGCTTGGTTTCATTTTCAGTTGCTTTTGACACAAAGCACGAACCATCTTTTGAAGTTGCAGTATTCATTCTTTGTTCATAGAGGTTGTCATTTCTTGGAGCTATCATCATTATCATTTCAGTTCATCATTGAAGGCTACCTTATATCCTTTGTCACAAACTTGAGAAATGCTCAACAGAGTGTATTGAAGTCCTTCAACATGTAGAACATTCTCAAAGGATACCTTGCCATTTGTGAGTGTTACTCTTCCAACTATCTTCCCTCCATTCTCATCACTCCCAAAGGAAACTGGCCCTTCATATTTTCTTTCATAATTGATCAGTGCAGTCTTGTCACAAGTCATGTGCCTGGAACATCCACTACCATGTACCATAGATCATTGCTGTTCAAGGACTGTTCCTGCACATACACATAAAACAGAATTAGTTGGAATCTGCTTTACAAACTGCATCAGTTTGTAAGTCAGTATCAGTTGATGATTCATCAGGAGTTGGAACTGAAACTGGAGGTGGTTCTTCATACACAATCTCACATTCTTCTTCTGTGTCAGAATCTGACCCATTCTGCACATTTTGTGATTTGATTACTTCTTCTGTCTGCTCAATCACACAGTTCTTCTTCTCAATCACCTCCTTCTTTGTCTTCCATTGGAACCCTTTTGGTTTAAATCCCTGTTTTAACAGAAACTTTTCATCACCGTTAAGAACTCCTGGTCTGATCTTTGCTTTTCCCTTATCAGATGACCTTTTGTTCTTCTCAGCTTTATGTGACTCATCACATTTTCTTTTATTTTCAGAATGGTTTTGAGTTTCTTTTCAAGGATTTGCTTTTGTTCCTCACTGTCAGATGGTTTTCTACTTCCATTCAAGTATTTCTCATACATTTCTTTGTAACTCTTCATATCGAATCCACTCACCACATCAGGAATTTCAAAGCTGTCCTCAAGAATCTAGCAAGAATCAGTGTGATGTCCATAGGCATCACATTTCTTGAACTATACCTTGGCAAAACTTCCCATATCTACAAGTAGTTGTTGGTCTTTGATTTTGTCACTAGGTTTGGGAAAGTCTAATCCCAAAGAGGTCTTTGGACACAGAGTGCTGGAGAAATCCATCTTGATTGGCTCACTGATGGGTCAATTGTTTGTGGATACTTTTCTTTGACAAACACAATTTTCTTTAGCTTGGAGAGAGTTCTTGATGAGCTTCCTTCTTCTTGTCTTGAATTTCTATTCATTGGCACATAATCAACATCCCCAATATCAAATGACTCATGGTTAGAGTAAACTGAATAAATTGGTGGATGTGACTGATCATAGGAAGATTTCACAATTTCTTCTGTTCTTTTCTTGATAACAGGTTGTGGTCTTGCACATATGTCAAACACTGCATGTTCTCTTCTCATCTTCTCAAAGTGTTTTTTTAACTTTGGAGTCATCTTTGATAGAAGAGGAATCTGATCACTTTTCTTTTTGCTTGATCTTTTCTTCTTTTTGCTTTTAGATGACTTAGAGCTCCCACAGCTGCAGTTACTGTCTTCACTGGAGTACTCACTCCACTTCTTCTTCTCACCTTCAATTTTCCCATTTTACTCAATCTCTTGCTCCTCACTCTGCTTTATGGCAAATTCTCCATCTTTGTCCACAACTACATCAGCATACTGCTAAACAAACTCAGTCTTATCGTCAAAGACATTATTAAAGTGTTTGAGATACTAACTTCTGTTCTCCTTGTCTACCTTCAGTGGGTAGCTATCACAAAAAGGTGGTAGCACCTTTTTATACTTCTCTTCTTCAGTCATTTTATCAATATAACCCACAATATTCCCTGTGGAAACAAGGTTCGTCAAGAATTCCACTTGTATTAGCAATTCAGCATTCTTCATCTTCTCATCCGCATAAATCCTTTTTAACCCTTCAATTTCAATTGTCATTCTTGATTGGGTTCGGTACGCCATCATAAATCCTCTTCAAGTCCCTTTATTTGACTTTCATAGGTTGCTTCACTTGCCTCATAGACATTCAAGAAGACTTCCTTTCTTCCACACTCAGTTTTCCACTTTCCAATCTCCTGATTTAATTAATCAATTGTAATAAGAAGATCAGAAATTGAGATATCAGATTGTACCTGAGAGTTTGAGGATTCAGGCTTGTCATGCACTATGTCCATGAATGCAACATTTGCCTTTTCCATCTCAGCAGCATGGTTGCTCCAATCAAATTCTCCATCCTGTGGCATCCTTTAACAGCTACATTTCCTTGATCTCTCTGCTGGTTCACAGTGTTTTGATTTGGCCTAACCTGCATTTAATTGTTTTTTTGTGGTTGAAATGTTTGTTGCTGGGTTCTGTTCTGATTTTGATAGGGATTTTGGTTGGAAATCTGATTTCTCTGCTGGAAATTCTGGTTCTGGTTTTAATAGAATTGATTCTGGTTAACCTGATTGCCAACTTACTTAGGTATGTTACACTCTCTAGCAAAATGACCTGGTTGTTGACAGTTATAACCGATAGCCTTTGATTTGTCAAAACCAATTCTTTCATTTGGTCCATTGAGACTTGTTCTGCCAGTTCTATTACACAACCTTTTGCTTTTTACTGCCAACATAGCTACCTGCCATTTTATATCCATGTCTTCTAAATCATCAGTATTTATTTGTTCCAGATCTTCTTGCACAATGCTTGTGTTGATTAGGTTCTTGGCAACAAAATCATGGTATGACTTAGTAAACATAGAGAACAATGCTTGATAATCTGTTCCTTGAGCATTATTGTTCTGCAAGAATGTTGACAACCCATTTGCTGTAGAGGGAGTGTCATCTTCAATCAGCTAAACATTGAATCTGGATTGGCCACTGAAGCTTGAACTTGTATCTGATGGTTCCTCAATGATAGGCTGCTGATTCTTGATTGAGAGGTTGCCCATTGGTGCTACAAGATCATTTTTTACTTGAAAGCTTGGCTTGTTCTCCCTAATCATATGGTTCTCTATCATCTCATATTCTATAGCCTTGAGAAAGGCAATCACATCATCTAACTTGAAATTAGGAAAACTGGCCTTTTCTTTGATAAACTTGTTGGCAGTGTACCATTCCCCGGACAGTGATGATAAAAGCTTTTTGTTTAGCTCAAAGTCAGTGATTTGTAAATCAGTCGTTCTTATGTCGTTTACAATCGTCATAAACATCTGCAAGACTGATTTCAATCTTTCTCCGTCTTTAAACTTGAAACTGTCAAGTTGCTTCATCAGTCTGTCTTTCTTGATGTCTCTTAATTTAGTATTCCCTTCAAACATTTCGATAATTGCATCATACGTACCCTTTGCGCTCTTATGATGATTGATAGTAGTTAAAATTTCCCAAGAAAGCCCTAACTTCAGCATAGACAAAGCCTTATCGTCTCGTTTCTTCATTTTAGCTCAACGGTGGCATTGTTGTTTGGAGATGTTGAGGGAACATAGTTTCCTTCAGTGATTGAAGTCCAAAGCTCTGGGTCGTTGTAGTTTATGGCTGCTTCGAAGAGCACCTTCCATTTGATGAAGTTTTCTTGGCCAAGAAACCTTGGAATGTTGTTGGTGGAAACTTCCTGGTCTTCCATTCTTATCAGATCTGAGATTTGTAATAGTAAAAACAGAGTAAAGCTTCAAGCTTTATCACACACCTTCAGTCCCGTGGCCTTTATCAAGCTTACTCAAGCTCTGATACCACTTGTCATGACCGTGAGTCGGGTGAAACCTTTGAAAGGTTGTCAAGAACACACCGACTCGATTACCCAAAGACCTGTTGAATATCCCGACGGAATCAGGATATCCAACGAGTGGGAACGAACGAGTGTGAATAATAAACACATAACAGTAACAAATGGTCAATAAAAGCTCATTCAACAGACAAAGATTCACTGTAATAAATACATCATTAATGGAACAGTGAAAGGAATGTCTAGGGTTTTGTGTGACGGCGGCGGCGATTGTACGATAAAACAAAGAGAATATTCTTTGGAATGTTTTTAGTATTCAGTGTGTCCCAGCCTGTATTCCGTCTGGAAATCCGCATCCTAAAAGGTATCCTAGGACCCCTATTTATAGACCCTAACATTCCTTCTAGAAGTTCCTAATCATATTACATAATGAAATACAAAATAATACAAGTGTTGAGTCCTCGAGCAAGATAACAATCTTGCTCGAGCAAGCTCACTATGCTAGGTATCCTCGTTGACTGTCCTCGAGCATACTTTACTTGGAATATCATCAGTGAAGATATTCCCTTCCAGTAGACTTCATTCTTCTTGACTAGTCCATGCTTTGCTCGAACCAATCCATCGAGCAAGCTCATTCTTCTTGATGTCTTCAGCTTTTCTTATTAAGCAATCTTTATCATGCTCGGATGTAAATCTTGCTCGGGAACTGAAATGTGCTCGAAGTCCGTGCTTTGATCACTTGACATCTTCTTATTGCATCCATGCTTGTCCCCATGTGCTTGATCATCTTGTGCTCGTAACACTTGCTTAAAACTTGTATGATCAAGCTGTTCGCTCGATTGGCAATCCATGCTCGATAGAAGAATACTCTTGCTCATTGAAGTGTAGCTTGCTTGAAGCCTTAACACTTAGAAGAATTAACCATTTAAGGTTCTGAAGACCTTGCTCGAAGTAGTAAAACCATGCTCAATCGTCTAGGCTTGCTCGAATTACATACTTAGCCGTTTTCTGAGGAGGTTAAGAAGATTCCAATCTTCCTTATCATAAATCCGACCCAACACTTCTCAAAGCGTATTTAGCTTTCTCCAAATCACCCCGAATTGACTTCGTCCCCTTGATGCCCTGGTCAAAATTGATTTTTGTATAATAGATCAGTTACTTATTTATATTTTTTCTTTGATAACAGACTGTAAGGTTGAACGTTGGACTTACATGCCTTACATTCAGGTTGTTTAGGACTTATTTGAATGCCCCACCCCTGTAGTTCCCTTAGTGCCCCTTAAGTCATGAAATCAGATAACTTATTTATTTATATTATAATTTTGATTTTTTTTATACTTTTCAGTCACTTTCTTTTTTTTCTTTTCTTTTGAGAAATTTTCCATATAGCAATAATTTACTTCTGCTCAAAAACTTTAATAAATATTTTGATAGACCAGAAACACCAACAGGCTCGTGTATGATTGGATAATAACCTTTCTGCCTATCATTCGGAGAGATATGCTAGAGAGCATATCTTATTTTCCAATGTTTCACCACATCATACTTAGCGAAGTTAAGTGTATATCACATATGACAACTACATACTATGGAAACCTACCATACTTTGCCAATGACTGTACCCAAAGCCCTTTGAACTTATAATCCGTGGGTTAGTTGTCTTAAACAGTTTTCTATCATTTCCCATTTTAGATTGGTTTCGATTTCCACAGAAACAATTTCTAGCTTCTTTGCAGCTGGGAACTTGGATAGTATTATCATGTCTCTTTTGAAATATTCACCAAAAACAGTGTTGCTTAGTCAAAACTTTTACCATTTTCAAAACTATTTCCGTTTGAATGTTCAATTAAGAAATATTGATTTTAAAAACAGTGTTGTCATTAAGCATGTTTGATAGGCACACATTATCACAGTATCAAAACATATTCATTCAGACAGTAGAAATCATTCAGATAATCACATAAGTCTGTCGAGCATGGTCAGAAGTTCATCGAGCATACTCGAAAGTCACTCGAGCAAACTTAAGATTTATCATTTCAAGTATAGTGCTCGAAAGACTTAGCTGAGTGCTCAAGCAGTGTACTTGTGCTTGAAATACTTCAAAAGTTTTCCGCAACACATGTCCATACTAGACCACCAGTAACACATCATTTGTGCTCGAGTTACTTGAGAAACCTCAAGTATGGTTTGTTTGTGCTCGAAGACCATTAAACACACTATGCAACACAGAGTTATGCTCGAAATACTTAGAGGAATTTTCAAGACCAAATTCTGTGCTCGAGCAGCTGAGCTATGACATCTGTGCTCGAATGACATAGAATAGTCTTACAAGAGCCTATGCCTTTGCTCGAGGAGCAACAAGCATACTATCAAGCATAGATTCATGCTCGAAGTACTTAGAATCATAGAGATACATCATGCATGCACAGATGAAAGTACCAAAAGCTGTAAACAACAATAGCAACATATTTCAACAAGATTTTCACACAATTCAGTCACATACATGATTCATGCAATTAGAATAATCATTCAAGCATAGAAATTCATCATGCATAACATTTAAGGTGAGTAACACAGATAATCAGTAAGCACCTCACTTGAGCACACATCCTAAATCAAACTTCATCAGCATTTATCATTCCTAGGCATTTTAACAGAAAATGAAACCTGGTTTTATCTAAAGGTTTGGTGAACAAATCAGCCAAATTATCAAATGTATCTACTTTTTTCATCTTTATTAAGCCTTTTTCCTGACAGTCCCTAATGAAATGATATATAATTTCAATGTGCTTAGTCTTAGAATGTTGGGCTGGATTCTTAACAATAAACATAGCAGCAGTATTATCAATAAAAATATGTGTATGTAAGAAATTCAGACCATAGTCCAGCAGTTGATTTTGAATCCATAGAACCTGTGCACAGCAAGCAGATGCAGCAATATACTTAGCTTCAGCAGTAGAAATTGACACTGTAGTTTGCTTCTTGTATTGCCAAGACACCAGCCTGTTCCCTAGAAACTGGCATCCTCTAGAGGTTGATTTTCTACTCATGTTGCACCCATCATAGTCACTATCTGTGTAGGCCATCAAGTCAAAGGAAGGGTTCTTTGGATACCAAATCTTGTTTTCCTTTCAAGTATCTGAATATCCTCTTCATTGCTAGCATATGTGAGACCTTAGGGTTATCTTGAAATCTTGCATATATACACACAGCAAACGTAATATCTGGCCTAGATGCTATGAGATACATCAATGATCCTATCTTGGCCCTATATTCATGCTGGTCCACTGGCTCCCCCTTTTCATCAGGTACCATTTTCTCATGTGTGTCCATTGGTGTGGACACTGTCTTAAAGTCTTGGCACTTGAATTTGTTAAGAATCTCTTGTACATACTTTGATTGATATATGAAGATGCCATCTGCTTTCTGTGTCACCTGAAGTCCAAGGAAGAAATTCATTTCCCCCATTGAACTCATTTTATACTTGGACTTCATCACTTGCTCAAACTCTTTGCACATTTATTCATTTGTAGAGCCAAAGATAATGTCATCCACTTACACTTGCAGCAGGAACATATTTTTGTTTCTCCTTTTATAGAATAGAGTCTTGTTAATGGCTCCTCTACAGAAGTCATTTTCCAACAAATGGTTTGACAGCTCGTCTTACCAGGCTCTTGGTGCTTGATGTAGTCCATAAAGTGTTTTGCTAAGCTTGTAAACCTTTTTTGGATGAACTGGGTCTTCAAATCCATGAGGTTGAGTGACATAAAATTCTTCATTAATCTTTCCATTTAGAAATGCAGATTTTACATCAAGTTGATAGACTTTAATGTTCATTTATGCTGCATATGCCAGAAAGATCCTAATAGCCTCTAGTCTTGCAACTGGAACAAAGACTTCTTCAAAGTCCACTGCTTCTTCCTGTAAGCATCCTAGAGCTACCAAGGTTGCTTTGTTCTTGATCACTATCCCCCTTTCATCTTTCTTGTTCCTGAACACCCATTTTGTTCCAATAGCATACTTGCCTCTGGGCTTGTCCACCAAGTCCCATACATGCAAGTCTCTGAACTGGGCTAATTCTTCCTGCATAGCTTCTACCCAGCTATTGTCCTTTAATGCTTGATTGATGTTCTTTGGTTCAACTTGGGATAAGAAGCAGGCATACAGAAAGATATTTGCTTTTTCAGATGAGCTTCTGGTAACTCTTTCGTTTATGTCTCCTATGATGTTCTCTGCAGGGTGATTTCTTTCAACAGAGGTGGCACAACTTGTTGTGCAGACACTTCTGTCTCTAGATTTGTCATGTTTAACACAGCAGATTCATCTTCAATTCTCTCTTGATGTTCATCAGATTCATAAGTTTAATTGATTTTAGATGTTGATTCTTCAGTTAATCCAAATTGCATTGAGTCAAACAGACATTGAAACCGATCTTCAAATTGATTTATCCCTCCAGTCTGAGCAGGTTGTTGACTATGAATAGGTTCATTTTCAACATCACTTGGACCTTCATTTGAGACTTCAACTGCAGCCTCCTGTCCATTCCTTTCAACTTCAGCTGCTCCTTGGGTGCTTCTTCCAAAATTAAATCCATTTGCTTCAGGAGAAACTGATGTCCACAGTTTGTCCAGATGAACTTGTTTATCTTTTCCCTTTTCTTCAAAGCTGGTTCTGTACATACTGTCATCCATATCTTCATTGTAGATTTTAAACGACTTGATCATTTTCTCTAGATCAAACAGCCATTTGGGACCATCAACATTGTTAAAATGATTTTCATTGAAAATTATGTCTGATGACTCAATGACCACCATGTGCTCCTTCACATAGACTCTGTGAGCCTTTGAATGAGATGAGTAGCCCACGAAGAAGCATTCCAGCGATTTGGACTGGAATTTGTTCAAATAGTCCTTTGTATTCAGGTGTGAGCATCTGCATCTAAAAGGCTTTAAGAACTTCATATAAGGCTTTTTTTGAAGATAACCTCATATGGGGTCTTGTTTTGAGCCTTGTTCAGTAGAACCCTGTTCTGCATATAACATGCAGTATTGATTGCTTTTGCCCAAAAAGTGACTGGCAGATTGGCATCAGCAATCATGGTCCTTGCAGCTTCAATCAATGTTCTGTTTCTTCTTTCTGCAACACCATTCTGTTCAGGAGTTCTAGGTGTACTGTATTGTTGGAATATCCCCTTAGAAGTGCAGAATTCATCCATAATTCCATTCTTGCATTCTGTCCCATTGTCACTTCTAATGACCTTCACCTTCCTCTCAAGCTGATTTTCCATCTTTAGCACATAGGATCTGATCAGGTTTGGGGTTTCATCCTTGCTACCTATGAAGTATACCCAAGTAACTCTTGAATGATCATCAGTGATCACCAGGCAGTATCTCTTCTTTCCAATACTTGGAACACTTACAGGGCCAAATAGATCCATGTGTAACAGTTCCAAGGCCTCATCAATTGTGTTTATCATTTTGCTTTTATGTGAGGATTTTTGTTGTTGTCCTTTTAGGCAGGATGTGCATTTTTCTTCCAATTTGAACTCTCTTCTGGGAAGGCCAACAACATGTTCACCTTTTACAAGTTTGTTCATGTTCTTTAATTTCACATGACACATCTTCCTATGCCATAGCTTGGTTTCATTTTCAGTTGCTTTGGAAACAAAGCATGAACCACCTCTTGAAGTTGCAGTATTCATTCTTAGTTCATAGAGGTTGCCATTTCTTGGATCCATCATCATTATCATTTCAGTTGGAATCATAAACTCAGGCTTCAAAATCAGGCAATGTTCATCATTGAAGGCTACCTTGTATCCTTTGTCACATACTTCAGAAATACTCGACAGATTTCATTGAAGTCCTTCAACATGTAGAACATTCGCAAACGATACCTTGCTATTGGTAAGTGTTCCTCTTCAAACTATCTTCCCTCCATTCTCATCACTCCCAAAAGCAACCGGCCCTTCATATTTTCTTTCATAGTTGATCAGTGCACTCTTGTCACAGGTCATGTGCCTGGAACATCCGCTGTCCGTATACCATGAGTCATTTTTGTTCAAAGATTGTTCCTGCACATACACATAAAACAGAATTAGTTGGAATCTGCTTTACAAACTGCATCAGTTTGTAAGTCAGTATCAGTTGATGATTCATCAGGAGTTGGAACTGGAATTGGAAGTGGGTCTTCATACACAATTTCACATTCTTCTTCTGTGTCTGAATCTGACCCATTCTTCACAGCTTATGGGTTGATTAATTCTTCAGTCTGCTCAATCACGTAGTTCTTTTTTTCACTCAACTCCTTCTTAGTTTTCCATTGGAACCTTCTCTGTTCATAGCCCTGCTTCATCAGAAATTTCTCATCTCCATTGAGAACACCAGGTCTAATTTTCTCTTTACCTTTGTCACTAGACCTTCTGTTTTTTGCAGGTTTTCCAGATGCACTTGGTTCATCTTTGATATTTTATATTTGTTTCAATCTCTTTTCAAGTACTGAACTTTTCTTTTCATCATCTGAACTTCCTCTTTCTTCATTTAAATATATTTGATACATTTTCTTATATCTTTTCATATCAAACCCACAAACCACATCAGGAACCTTGAATTCTTCCTCTTCAAACCAACAAGAGTCAGTGTGTTGACCATATGCATCACACTTCTTGCACCAGACCTTTGCATAACTCCCCATATCTTCAAGCTATTGCTTTTCTTTAATTTTGTCACTAGGTTTGGGGAAATCGAAGCCTTGGGAGGTTTTAGGACATAGTGAATTGTTGAAGTCCATTTTGATTGGTTTGTTCAGATCAGGCTCCATATGATATTTTTCTTTGACAAATACAACAGGCTTGAGCTTGGAATGGGTTCTTGAACTTCTTCCCTTTTCATCTTTAATAGATCTTTTCCTTGGAGCATACTCCACATCTCCAATGTCAAAAGGTTCATGGTTTGAGAAGACTGGATAGATTGGAGGATGTGACTGATCGTAAGAAGATTTCACAATTTCTTCTGGTCTTGCACAGATCTCAAACACTACATGTTCTCTTCTCATAGTGCTTTTTCATCTTTGGCAGAAGAGAAATCTTTTCACTTTTCTTTTTTCTTGATCCTTTCTTTTTCTTGGTCTAAGATAACTTAGAGCTTCCACAGCTGCAGTTATTGTCTTCAATGGAGTACTCACTCCACTTCTTTTTCTCACCTTCTATCTTTTCATTTTTCTCAATCTCTGGCTCCTCACTCTGCTTTACTGCAAACTCTCCATTCTTATCCACAAACACATCAGCATATTGCTTAACAAACTCAGCCTTATCATCAAAAACATTCTTGAATTGTTTAAGATACTCACTTCTGCTCTCCTTGTCTACCTTCAGTGGGTAGCTATCACAAAAAGGTGGTGGCACCTTTTTATACTCTCATTTTATCAACATAACCCACAATATTGCCTGTAGAAACAAGGTTCTTCAAGAATACCATTTGTATCAGCAATTTAGCATTCTTCATTTTCTCTTCTGCATACATCTTCTTCAACCCTTCAATTGCAATTGTCATTCTTGATTGGGTTTGGTATGCCATCATACAATCCTCCTCAAGCCCTTTGATTTGACTTTCATAAGTTGCTTCGCTTGTTTCATACACATTCAAGAAGGCTTCCTTTCTCCCACACTCAGTTTTCCACTTTCCAATCTCCTGATTTAGTTTATCAATAGTAACAAGAAGATTGGAAATTGAAACATCAGATTGTACCTGAGCATTTGAAGATTCAACCTTGTCATGTACTTTGGCCATAAATGCAACATTTTCCCTCTCCATTTCAGCTGCATGATTGCTCCAATCAAATTCCCCATCCTGTGGCACGCTGGTTACAACAACATTTCTTTGGTCTCTCTGCTGGTTCGCATTGTTCTGATTAGTTCTGTTCTGATTTGTGTGAACCTGCATTTGAATGTCTCTTTGAGGTTGAAATGTTTGTTGTTGAGGTCTGTACGGATTTTGGTAGGGTTTTTGGTTGGTGATCTAATTTCTTTGTTGTTGGAAATTTAGATTCTGGTTCTGGTAAAATTGATTTTGGTTCACTTGATTGCCAACTTGCTTTGGCATGTTACATTCTCTAACAAAATGTCCAGGTTGTTGACAGTTATAATAGATGGCCTTTGATTTGTCAAATCCAATTCTTTCATTTGGTCCATTGAAGCTTGTTCTACCAGTCCCATTATACAACCTTTTGCTTCTCACAGCCAACATAGCTGCTTACCATTTTATGTTCATGTCTTCCAAATCATCAGCATCGATTTGCTCAAGATCTTCCTGCACAATACTTGTGTTGATCAGGTTCTTGGCGACAAAAGCATGGTATGACTCAGTAAACATAGAGAAAAATTCTTGATAGTCTGTTCCTTGAGCATTATTGTTCAGCAAGAATGTTGACAGCCCATTTGCTGCAGAGGGAGTGTCATCTTCAATCAGCTGAACATTGAATCTTGATTTGCGACTGCAAGTTGAACTTGTGTCTGATGGTTCCTCAATAATAGGCTGCTGGCTCTTGATTAAGAGGTTGCCCATAGGTGCTACAAGAGCATTGTTCACTTGAAAGATTGGCTTTTCCTCCCTAATCATATGGTTCTCTATCATCTCATGTTCCGCAGCCTTGAGAAAGGCAATCACATCATCTAACTTGAAATTGGGAAAACTGGCCTTTTCTTTGATAAACTTGCTGGTGGTGTACCATTCCCCGGACAGTGATGATAAAAGCTTTTTGTTTAGGTCAAAGTCAGAGATTTGTAAATCAGTCGTTCTTATGTCGTTTACAATCGTCATAAACCTCTGCAAGACTGATTTCAATCTTTCTCCGTCTTTAAACTTGAACCTGTCAAGTTTCTGCTTCAGTCTGTCTTTCTTGATGTCTCTTAATTCACTATTCCCTTCAAACATTTCGATAACTGCATCATACATACCCTTTGCGGTCTTATGATGACTGACAGTTGTCAAAATTTTCCAAGAAAGCCCTAACTTCAGCATTGACAAAGCCTTATCGTCTAATTTCTTCTTTTTTAGCTCAACGATAGCATTGTTGTTCGGAGCTGTTGAGAGAACATAGTTTTCTTCGGTAATGGAAGGCCAAATCTCTGGGTCGTTGTAGTTCACGGTTGCTTCGAAGAGCACCTTCCATTTGATGAAGTTTTCCTGTCCAAGCAACCTTGGAATCTTGTTGGTGGAAACTTCCTGGTCTTCCATTTTTGTAAGATCTGAGATTTGTAGCAGTAAAACAGAGTAAAGCTTCAAGCTTTATCACACACCTTCAGTCCCGTGGCATTCAGCGAGCTTACACAAGCTCTTATACCACTTGTCAGGACCGTGAATCGGGTGAAACCTTCTAGAGGTTGACAAGAACACACCGACTTGATTACCCAAAAGGCCTGTTGAATATCTCGGCGGAATCAGGATATCCAACGAGTGGGAACAAAGGAGTGCAAATAGCAAAGATGAAACAACAATAGATAATCAATAAAAGCTCATTCAAAGACAAATATTCACTATGTTAAATATATCATTAATGGTATAGTGAAAGGAATGTATAGGGTTTCATGTGACAGCGGAGGCTGTATGAGGAAACAAATCGAATATTCTTTTGGAATGTTTTTCGTATTCTGTGTGTGCCAGCCTGTAATTCCGTCTGGAAATCTGTGTCCTAAATGGAATCCTAGGACCCCTATTTATAGACCCTGACATTCCTTCCAGAATTTCCTAAACATTACATAATGAAATACAAAATAATACAAGTGTTGAGTCCTCGAGCAAGGTAACAATCTTGCTCGAGCAGACTCACTATGCTAGGTATTCTCGATGAATGTCCTCGAGCATACTTTACTTAGAGTATCTTTAGTGAAGATATTATCCTCCAGTAAGCTTCATAACTCTTGACTAATTCATGCTTTGCTCGAACTCGTCCATCGAGCAAGCACATTCTTCTTGATGTCTTCAGCTTTTCTTATTCAGCAATCTTTATCATGCTCGGATGTAAATCTTGCTCGGGAACTAAATTGTGCTCGAAGTCCTTTCTTTGATCACATGACATCTTCTTATTGCATCCATGCTTGTCCCCTTGTGCTCGTAACACTTGGTTAAAACTTGTATGATCAAGCTGTTTGCTCGATTGGCAATCCATGCTCGATAGAAGAATACTCTTGCTCGTTGAAGAATAGCTTGCTCGAAGCCTTAACACTTAGAAGAATTAACCATTTAAGGTTCTGAAGACATTGCTCGAAGTAGTAAAACCATGCTCGATCGTCTATGCTTGTTCGAAGTCCATACTTAGCCGTTTTCTGAGGAGGTTGAGAGATTCCAATCTTTCTTATCATAAATCCGACCCAACAGTATGTGTGTTCTTGAGTGTGTGTAGGGAGGATGGAGATGGAAATGGAGAGTGTTTGGAGAATTTGGGGTTTAAATATTCCACCCCTTGGGCCTAAGGCCCACAACCACACCCTCAAGCCCATTCATAAGTCCTAGGCCTACCACTCAATCTTTTTATACAAATTAAATAATGACACACATAATAAATACTAAAATTCTTTTTATTTATTATTCTCAAAATACGGATGTTACACAAGTCATGAATGTCTTGGGATTCCCTTG
This sequence comes from Bidens hawaiensis, assembly GCF_021521415.1. Taxonomy (NCBI): domain Eukaryota; kingdom Viridiplantae; phylum Streptophyta; class Magnoliopsida; order Asterales; family Asteraceae; genus Bidens; species Bidens hawaiensis. The sequence goes on from NW_027504869.1 coordinate 562,813, forward strand.
ATCAATAAAATATGTGACCTCTTGCCAACACATGTCTTTTCCATCATTATTGGTGACATCTAGTTTTACATGTTTTGTTTCTTGAGTTTTAAGTTTCCAAAATTGTTTTGGTTTTGTAAAACGAGAAATAACATACTTTGGAGTTGAATGACTTGAAGTAGAACTCTAAAAACTTTCAACATTCTTTGATTTTGAAAATTTTATTTCTTTTTACAAGGTTTAAAATCATCTGAGTGCAAACCTGTTATGTTAACCTTGAAACCTTGATTATCTTCCACCTGAACATGCGGCTTTTTCACTAGAGGGTAGTGGCAGTCCTTCGCCAGATGTCCACCATTCCCACATACAAAGCACACCTTCATTCTTTGATTTTTCTTGGCTAAGTTCCTGTTACCATTAGATATTTTAACCATGGACTTCACATTCTTTGTTGTCTTAGGTGAATTATTCTTCATTGGCTTAAAATAAGACCTTTCTCTTAATGTTGCCCCTCTGTTATTTCATAGAACATGGTACATAAATACGTTGAACATGGTATCTTCCTATGTGACCAGGAGTTCCACAATGATAAAATGTTTACCTTTTAACGTAAGGAGCACCTGGTGAACAATTATCACTCTTAGATTTATTACCCTTTCTATGAGTTTCTTTCACCTTGCAAAACTCTTTTTTAGAACAATTAAATGCATATTTTTCACTTTTTCCATCACTAGTACGCTTTATGAAAACATTTCTCACCCAGCACATGCACTAATTGAACTTGACTTTTTCAAAGTTTCAGGTTTTTCTTTGTTTAACGATAAATTAAAATCATTTTTATTTTCATAGACAGCCCCACCGTCCTAATTTTCACTATCACAATCCTCATTCTTGCCTTTTTCTACATATGAAGTAGAAGCATCAAAATTGTTCACAAAATCAAACACAGGTTCAATTGGTTTGATTGAACATGTACCAATGGTTTCATTCATTATATTTTTATCATAAACATGTGCTTCTGTATCTCATCTTCCTTTTTAGTTACAGGAAGAAAAGTATAGTATCGTTAAAAGGAGGAGGAAAATTATTAAAACCCAAACCCTCAACCTTTTAATCCTTATATTTTAGTTACTTCTCAATCATGTTCTCAACCACCTCACTAGACACATCAAATTTCTTAAAATTAAAATCAGCCTTTTCAAGTTTGGAAGTTAATTTTGCAATTTCTGTTTTAGATGTATCTTGTTCGACAGTTAATTTAGCTATCTTGTTCTTAGCATCAAGATAAATACATCCTTTTTCACTTATATCATTCTTGAGTTTAGCTATATCTTTTAATTGGGCATCTACCTTTTATTTGTAGATCTTTGCATTGCTTTTAAAGGTATAATTTTCACGTTTTCGATCTTCTAAGTCTCCTAAAAAGCAAGAATTATGCATCCTATATGAATCTGCCTTATCCATGTATGCTTGAGAACATAAATTATTTGTTACCCTAGTTTGCATGGAAGGAATTGGAATGGTAAAAGCCATGAATGTCGTTTTTGATGTAGTAAATTGCCCTCGCAAACTTCTAGAGCAAGCTAAGCTCGGGAACCCTTTATAACCTGAGAACACATGCCAAACCATGAACGAATTTTAAATCCCAAGAACCTATGAAATCCAAGACCGAAAACCTCTGACCGAAAACCATCAGACCGAAAGCTCAACCAAAAACTTATATTTTTTAGAACCAAGAATGACGAAAGCCCAATAATCCCACAAACACAATGATCCCGAGAACTGTAAGACCCCAAAACCCGAGAATCAAACAGTTGGTAATCATACCACAAAATTCATATGTAAACGTCAAAATGAATTTGATTTATTAAAATAAGTCTAGAGTGGCATGCGGCGGAAAAATTAACAAGTGCAAATCCCAAACCGAGAACACCTCCAATAAAATTCTTAAATAAATTTACGTATTAAATAGAAAAGTCTATTTTATTTTCATAAAAGTTCTTCAACTATAAATGCTTCCAAACGTTTTGGGTAGCCTCGAGCACGTCCAGGCGGTATTCCATGTTTCCTCAAACCTGAAATCAATCTAACATACAAACAAAGTTAGCTTAAGCTAAGTGAGTTCATGTTTTTATAAATAACATTTATATATCGATTAAATCAATAGAAATAAAAGATAAGGCAAAAATAATAATTTTCCTCAATCAAGCACGCAACACGGGCCTCTTCACCCAAAATCACTAAACACGAAGTAAATGACTCGAGTAAATCCTCTTGCCCCAAGGACAGTTAAATTGTTAGGGAACTTCCTCACCTTAACCCACAAAAGGGGTATAAAGAATTTTATCCTCTATTTGACCCGGTCACGGCTTACCAAAAACATTCACATCGATGGCCACACACAAATACAATTAAGTCAAACATCAACTAAAAAAAATCCTCAAGCTTAGATAATAAATAAATAAATAAGTTCAAAACATGCAAATATAGTAAAGTCATGCAATATCATCCAAACAGTTTAAATGAGTAATAATGTAGTAAGGTGTGTATGCTAGCCTAAAACATAAAATATTAAAAAAAGGGGGCATCATGGAACTCACCTGATACGGACCACACAACTATCAATAAGCTAGAGAACTTCTAGGTAATCACTCAAAATCAAAAGCCTGCCAAGTTATAGCACACAACAACCACTAACTAAATCGCATCGACACGCTCGCTCTACGAGAAGTTCTAACATGATTGGATTGACCCGAAGCCTCACCCATACTTAATTAATTTTCATCAACCCTGAGGCCTTTAATTGACCAAAACTCCCCTTAATTAAAATCAGGGACAAAAGGGTCTCAAACTATACTCGTTTCAAGTTAATTGTGCCGAATTCACGCGCTAACTAACTGTTTAAATAATCACCAATCAAATAACCCCTTGTTAGATAAAAGTGAATCTTGTTACAGCCAATACAACCATGCAACCCTACACGAGCTGATTGGATCGGCAATTCCCATGAACAACACACGAATTAACGATTAAACGGGAATTCGCGCTCTAACAACCCGTTTGAATAATCATCAGCCAAATTACCCCCTTTTTGAAAATAATTAATATTCCTACAGCCCATATGTTATCCTAATTCTACACAATCTCGTTGGGTTGGCAATTTCCTCAAACAACATGCAAATTGCAACAATTAACTACTAAACACCCGAAAACCCTGTTTTCGAACTATCGATAATTGACCAATCAAAACAACTACAATGGCCATGATAATTTAGATATGATGCTAATTACATACCTTAGAATCCAATAGAAGCAAAATCACTAATCTCAAACTTCACAAGGTTCCCAATCAGTACAGCCGACACGTCCACTTGCGTAAAAATAACCTATAAATAATATTACCGAAAAAACATTCTCAAACCTCATTTCTGAAAAATTTCTCATAACCCGTAATAATACCAAACAATACATAAAAGATACACCGAGTCATACCTTCGAGTATAAGTTATTTGAACCATACGCACAACATCCTAAACTGCCTGCGTGAACAAAAAAACTGAAATGTTCATAACTTGACCATACGAACTCCGATTCACGCGAATTACATATCCATGAACTCGTCTCGACATTCCGAACCTTAGAAATTTACAATCACAGGCTGCCTCCTCCCCCACAATTTCCAGAACCGAAAACAGCCTCCCGGTTCGTTCAATTTTATGCGTTAACGGTCGAATAACTCGAAACCCTATCAAACGATCTTCGTTTTGGGAAAATAATACATCCACGCGTTCTTCTTGCCGAGCCCCATCAAATCCACCTATTCCCGCCTCCGGAAACAGCCACCACCATCATCGGAAAACCAAACATTCCACCAGAAAACTGAATCGTCAGCCGGAATGCGAGCCCTTTCTTGTTTTACACATAACTTGGTCAAACGAACTCGAAATCAAGCGAATAACATATCCACACGCCCGCATCACTGAGCACTACCTCCCTGTACCCTCGCTGCCTCCAGAAAACCAAACAGCCCACTGAAAACCTTGAAAACTTGCCCGATTTTGTTTAGGTTAAACTCTTTCATCATCTTGACCTCAAATCATTCTTCCCTGGCTTGAATTGAGATGTTGCATCCTTGATTACTCTTGGTTGATCATAAAATTGAGATAGGGAATGGGTGGAAGTCTAGGGTTAGAGGCCGATCCTTTTGTTTTTCCTATAACAATATACAACATGCCCCCCTCCAGTTAGATGATACATGTACCTTGAGCCCAAAGCTAGTATAATAAACAATCCAAAATAACTACAAGCCCCTCGACTTCCAAGATAAGGATTTTGATAACACTACAAGCTATAAATGTGTTTTCACTTCGCGGGAAAGATGTAGCATTGTAAGTCCACCCTCTTTAAATTAGGATTTATCCTCGAAACATGGAGTTCTATTTACTAAGAATTTACGGGTTCTACAAGTCCACCCTCCTTATATTTGGATTCGTCCTCGAATCTAGTAAAATTCATTTCATGAGGAATTTACGGGCATTACAAGAACTCAAAACTACCCGAAACACACTTTTAATCCCAAAAATTCATGACATAGTGACCTCTTGAAGTTCGTGAACTCAATAAAACTCGATTTCGTGAACCCAAACTTGAGAAATCGTAACCTTAGTGATCAAGAAAAAAAACCAAGAATTAAGGGATTTGTGATCCCTTTGAAATTTTAAGAATATCTCTCAAATCTCTTAAACAAGGAAACCCGATTTTGATTCTTGCTTAATTAATTCTTTAGGTTGTGGACTCTTGACCTAGTTGCTTGCTTACTTACCTCAACTACTAGCTAGCTTGGTTATCAAATTAATCGATTAATCATGCTACCTTGCTTACTTCCTTTTAATTCTCAACATCCGAATAATTAAGGTTGGTGGCGCTTTGTAGTTTATTTATTTACGTTCCCAAGACCTCTTTACATCAATTAGAACCTCACCCAACACTCCTTGTACTCATAAACTGCTTTCAAAAACCGAGAACTAGATGAGGCCGAAACAAATCGCGTAATGCCAAAAATCCCGTGAACTGAATTTGTCGATAACAAATCTTGTAAAACATTAAGTCGAGAACAAATGTGGTAAGACCATATCTGAACTCTATGCCATGCTCTAAATCCAAGACCCCTAGAACACACTTGAAGGCCGAGAACAAGCAAATCTCAGCCGTAAACTCGGTGGACCCCGAGGACCCTTGAAGACCGAGAACAAGCGTGACTGGTTAACTTCGAACATGAGAACTAAAGTTAAAACTCAAATCTAGAAACCCGTACAAAATCCCGCCAAATATTGATTTTGAAATCCTTTTAAACTATAAACATATCTCTAAATCTTTTAAATTTTGAATATTATCTTCAAATCTTCTTCGAATAATGATGATCTTGATTCCGATAATCACTAAAGAAATTATCAGTAGCTTCCTTCAATGTGTATTGTCCACTTAGTTTTGAGTGGTGTTTTCTTGCTTGGTTCTAACAAGCTTTTCAAATGGCGGCTGAAATAATGGAGGTGCAAGCTTGGTTACTTATTATTTTGAACAGCCTACTTGTGTGCTTCTTTTCTAACTTTATTCCCGTAGACTTCTTAACGTTTTTGGTAGTGTGCCTGATTTTTTTTTTAATCGAACAATACCTGCTAGCTTGTTTTATAAATGAATTATGCAAAATTTTGATATCAATCACTATGTCTTAACATTTTTGATTGGCCGGACGTTCTTTTACACAAACACAATAGCAGTACTTCAAACAAGACAATCGAGCACAGTCACAACCAAAGTCTTGAATCTTTGATAACACAAAACCCGAGCCACGAATGATTCATGAAGATCTGATATTAATTTGACTTCTGGCTGTAAATCCTGCTTCAATAGGACCAATAATATTCTCAACTAGGTGATTCCCTTGAATACTTGCGGGAATACGATAAACTAGTACTGATGCGGAGGCTGGCAAATTTGAGGGGACTCAGCAGAGCCAATGAATTGCCCAACTCAAAAGATTAAGTATATTCAAATAAGATGTACCTGCGATGTACTCTACTGGAATTGGATATGGAAATAGAGAACTTCCAAAGTTTATTCGACTTGAACTCTCTGCGGCTGCTGCGTGAGAATCATTTGCAGATATTTTAAATGTTTCAGGTGAACGGTCCATTTTGGAGACCGACTCCTTAACTTGCGCTGAAGAAGAAGAAGGTGCTTCATCATACATTCCCGCAGGATCAATACCCATCACTAGTGGTTTGTTTGTACCAATTGTAGCATCATCTTCTTCATCAACGTACTGCGACGTACTTAGAAAGTATGTACCTACTTTTGAAAACACATAGAAAGGCTTAAATGGTTCACCATAGTCAAACAGCTAATCTAGACCAACTCGAGCATCTGTCTCATTTTCTTCAAACTAATGAACATCATAAGATTCAATGATCTGCTTTGCTGCCTTGATGTAGACCTGATACGTAGTACGACCAGCATACCCAACGAAATAACAGTCATTAGCCTTAGAGTCAAACTTTGGTGTAATTCCAAATGTAACAATGTGCACGGGCAGCCAAAAGCGCGAAAATGAGCCAAAGTAGGCTTATGTCCATAAAGGATTCATACGGTGTCTTCATGTGTTGCTTATTGATAAGAACCCTATTTTGGACATAACACACTGTATTAATTGCCTTAGCCCAGAAAAACTGAGCTAACTTAGAATCACATAACATAGTACATGTGATTTCAATTAACGTTCTATTTCTTCGTTCAACTACCCCGTTTTTTTGAGGAGTTCTAGCATCACTGCATTGTCTTAGTACCCCCTTCACATAGAAATGATTTAAGACAACATTTTTGAACTCTATGCCATTGTCACATCAAATATCTTTTACCTTAGATTAGTTTGATTCTCCATCAACATAATAAATCTCTTAATCAGCTTTGCAATCTCATTCTAATTAGACAAAAAGAATACCGAAGTATAATGTGAGTAGTTTTCAATAATATCTAAACAATAAGAATTACAAGAAATACTGAGAACATTTACGGGACCAAACAAGTCCATGTGAAGCAGATGAAACAGAGTCTGTTGAGTTGATTACTTTAGGCTTGTGTGCTTTACAATGATGTTTTTCTTGTACACAAGCCACACACTTTACGAAAGTTAGAAAACCTTTGATTGGAAGACCACGAACAATGTTATTTTTATAGCAAGACGGTTTAAGTTCTTAACATTAGCATTACCAAGACGACGCTGCCAAAGCAAGGCTAGTGCTTCGTGGTTTTCGTCGGGTTGAAGGTCTGGATTATAATGAAGTTTATGCTTTAGTTTCTCATCTTGAGGCCATGAGAATTTTCTTTGCATATGCATCATTCATGGGATTTATGGTGTATCAGATGAAGTAATAATTGAGAACTGAATGGAGGATGAAGATGATTTTTGTGTTTTGAATAATTATAAAACTAAAACTGTTTTACCGGTATAACGTGTTGTGGGCTGTAACAACTTCACCTATCAGTTCTTATACGATCCGAACCTCACCTGCTCGTCCCAAATCACATCTGACAACCCGTTTATAGGAAAGTTTATGTTTTTTTTTACATTTTATGTTCTAATTTACTATTCTACTCAGTTTCGTGGCAAACCGACCTCAAACACTTAGCCTTTTTAATAAAAAAACGTGCCTTTTTAGTTCCAGTTTTCTCTTCCGATCTGATTCAACGCGTAATCTAGACGTGTTTCTTGTTGGTCTACGGAAATCGACTGCAAAACACCTTTGTTCTTGCTCGGATCTAGATCCTGAAGATAGAAGAATGTTTGTGTGTGTGGAGGTAAGATGGAAATGAGGGTTTAGGGTTTAAGGGAGGTTTAATGGTGTTTATATACCCCAGTCCAATGGACATTAAGGTCTATCACCATCCCTTAATCCATCTTTTATTTTCTAAACCCACGCTCAACTTTTTATTATTCATCATAGTTTAATAATAACAAACATTTAATTAAATAACAGTCTTTTATTCTTTAATCATACAAATAGGATGTTACATGGAGCTTGAGCTTGATGGTGGCGCAGCGTGACAATGGAGTGTATGGTGTTGAAGAAGGGGGAGTGGTGGTTGTCTGTGGCTTTGGTTGATGGTGGCGGAGCTTGACGGTCAGCTTTACTTTGAGCTTCTGGAAGAGATGGCTTTAAGTGCGGTACCAAAGATGTGGTGGAGGCTCGACAACTATGTTGGTTGGTAGGATGTGTAATGTGTTAAAGAGGATTGGTATTATTAAGAAGGAGATGGGGTTTATTGAGTCATTGGATAAATGTTTAATCAACGGTCAGGAATGGTCTTTGAAGGGCTCAAGTGGATCAAGCTATTGGTGGCGACACCTTTAGCGGAGACGCCCACGATTAGCGACGACATCTTGCGCGTCACCGCAAATAGTGGGCTCGCCGCTATTGCTCACTTTTCTTGTACTACTGTACCCTTATTACCCATTTTGTACTTTCTAACATTTAAATTACAAAAGAAAAAAAAATATTGTTTCAATAAATCTCAACCATTGAATCATCAAGATCAATACCTTATATAGGGTTTTCATAGCTAGACTGAGTTTTATTTTATCCTTTCCCTCTTCTGATATATTCAAATATATTCAAACTATATACTTCACTTTATCTATTACTAACCTTAATCATTAACACTTATAAACAGTAGAAGTTAGACTTCCATATGGGTATGTGAAGTGTTAGTACATCTCTCTCGTTATATTAATACAATCAACAATAAATTATCTTCAAGGAACGTGGTAAACTCCCCTTGATTATTTTCACTATCCTTAGCCTTAAAGCAATAATTCAAGCAAGTTTAAACATCAAATGCACATGCCACTTGCTCCAAACATAATAAATGTAATACAACCTAGGAACGGCCATCAATAAGCAAAGCTAACTACTAGGGATCAATACTTGGAATCTATGGCCAAGATGGTGCTGAGGTTCATTGGACTCATGTAGTTTTGAGTGCCACCGATTATTTGTTGCACAATGATTCTGTTGGCCCTCTCTGAATGGTGAAAAGCGTCCCAAAATGCATAGATCTCTCTGTTCGGACACAAATTTGACATCGGGGTGCATAAACCTAGACCATTTTATGGACCTTGTCCACAACATGCTACTTTGGAAGTTATAAATCCTGCCAAATTGATCAAGTAATCGTCATAGCTGTTTTTCAAAATTATTGTCCCAACATTTGTTAATCATTATTTTATATCGTATCAATAATTTATCATATTTATGTACATTGAATTGAAAATATATTTATACTTTTTATTTTTTTTTAAAACATAATTTTTTAAACAAGGAGGAATATTTTATACCGTAAGTTTCAGGATTCGATATATAATCCATGTGCATTCTTATTGTATTAGCGGCGACGAAAACTTGATCTCCCTTTTTATCATTAAGGCTTTTCAACATATCATCAAGCTACGGATTAAACAAGTCGGAGGCTCGTTGCAATTCTACCGAGCATTCCCCGGCTCTACTATGTTGTGCCAATTCCGCCGGCACTCACCCCATCGGCCCCGTCCCCATTACCAATACCCTCCTAGCTCCGACATCATACATTTCCTACATTATTGATCAAATTGTTTATATAAGTCAGGTTTATATATATATATGTATATATATATTTATATATATATATATATGAAGTAGAACGCTCACTTTTGTGAAAATTACATTATGAATGTAGATATATTAATTTACTCCCCAGTTTTTGAAAACAAGGATTATGTTAAACGTACCACTGGTCATTTGTTAAATGTTTTGTTATTTAATGTTTTTACCTTTTTAAATATTAAAACTATTTATGTGTTAAGAATACAAATTAATGAATATGTGATTTTTTTAAGTTTAAACAACGTTTTCAAATTACAAACACTCTTTCAATGTTAAAATAAAACTACCTTTTCAATTATAAACACCCTTTCTTTGTTAAAATTATTAAATATCACAGGCATTAGATATTTTATATTTAGTTCATAAAATTCGTACAGTTTATTACGTAAATATGTAATTTCTCTTTTTATTTATTAACAATAAATATGAAATTTGCTTTAAAAAATACAAAGTATCTCCAAAAATTATTCAAAGAAGCACTCTCTAGAAAAATAAAAGAATTATAAAAAGAAAACACATTTTTAAATAATAAAAAATGTTTACATTAAAAAAGAGAAAAAATGTTTGAATCGTATTAATATAAAACTTGAGAAAATAACAGGAATAACGACCGAATACTTATATTTAACACCCGAAAACAAATACCAAGAGTTGCTATTATATCTTTAATCAAACACATTTTAAATTAATAAATCACGCATTATATGGTATGGTCAAGCTATAAAAGGGAATGATAAATGATGTCTACAAAAACGCATTAATATCCACATGAAAAAAGTAACCAATTTTAGAATAACTCACCAACCACTATATTCACTCCTTTTTTTTCTTCTTTAGTTTTTCATTTTTTTTTAACGGAGCCCGGCCCTATACAGTACACTAATCAATAATTATTGAGTATTGTGATCCAACACACTCCATTAAAAGCTATGTCATTTTCATTTTATAGTCATAAAATTATAATTCAAAAGATAACTCCTTCAATCATACACTAGTTAGGTGGCTAGTGTATATAGTATGAATATGTGTATAAATGTGTGAACTCTATCAAACAAAGAATTACCGACAAAATGTTTCTGTATTCAGAAACGACATAGCGAACAAAATCTGGTAAAGAGTATTGTCGTGATCTAGCCGAGAAAGGAACCAAGTAGTAGTTGTTAACAAAGTCGTTTCCACCAAGGGATATGAGTGCCATCCCTTTGTTGACTACTTGACGAGCTTGATCTGGTCCAATGATGTCTCCAAGTCTAGCTTGGTATTGCTCGAGATACTCTAATTGTTTCCATATTTGTATTATGTTTAACTGTAAGACATAAACATGCTTATTAGAGCTGTAGTAGATGATTATTTAGTCCAGGTTAGATTACAGATAGTTGCAATTACAAAATTAGTTATTAGAATTTAAATAATGGCAAATAGTGTTTTGATGGATAACCCTAGTGTGATAGTGGTTACTCGTTTTGTGATTTTAGTATCTTGTTTTATGACTTAGTCTAGTAAGTTGATTAAGCACATGAAAAACAAAAATAATAGGTAGTAGAATAAAATTCCTCACAAGCTAACCAATAAAAATAATCATTTTTTCTTGTCTGTCATGTGCATACTGCATGTATAGTATAATAAACAGAATCTATGTCAAAGTTATCAAGTTTAAAAGAGTTTTTAGTATAGTGGTATCTAATTGTTTGGATAAAACTCTCTTTCTAAACAGTGAAGGACCAACAAAAGAATACCGAATACCGTAAAAAAAAAAAAAGAAAACAAAACTACATTGCGTTTTATTATTAAAGAACTATTTTATATAGTTACACATAAAATTATGAGTAGTGATCAGGTCATTGTATTAGAAAGATAGAATATTAATTACCTTTGTTAATTAAATAAAGAATTAAAGACTAGATAGAGACATACAAATTGAACACCGGTGTCATTGAGGATTCCAACTCCAGCAGAAGCAAAGTTTGCACCATTTACAAGCTTGTTACCTGTTAGCAATGGACTCAGGTATGGCAATGGGGATTCCATTCCCATGTGTTCACCTAATTTACAAATATAAATAAAATTTATTGCCAAAAGTATTGACATAAACAGTAATATTGTGCAAGTTTTGGATAATGAAAACGCAACTGATGAGGTCTGGGATGTTAAGGCCATTCGAGAAACGACCTGTGGGACGATGAGTGGGGTAGTCAATGCCATAGGGTGGCGAGTCGGCTCTGGGTGTGGTGACTAAGAAGTCATTGTTGCCATTGTCGACTAGTGAGTCCCCAAATACAAAGAAAGCCCGAGCCTCGCCTTCAAGTGGGACATTGACAAATGCCAGTACCACCAACAAATTCAAGATCACTAAACTACACGAAGAAAGTGAGCCTTCCATTAACCAGCCTAACTATATAAGATTTTTCGAACAAATTTGATTGACAATGGTGTGGATCAACCTTAAGGTATCATGGGTTTTATAGAGGTTATACGTAATGCACGGCAGTACAATATTAAATGGCCAATTCCTACCATCACCAGAAAGGATGCCGCATCGATGCAAGTGAAAGGAAATGTGGATGTGTAAAGGACGTAAGTTTGGGAATTGAAGACTTGCTTGCACCTTTTAGGCATTGTGTATTGCAATTGCAATGTTGTCCAAAAGGATGAAAGGATTAAAGTTATTTGTGTGGAATTGGTACAATTGCCTCGGGTAGAAATAGTCTACTTTTATTAGCCGGTACTAAAGTGGCTTTAATTTTTCCCCACCATATGGTGGTGTAGATCCAATTATTTGGCGGTATGGGCGTAGATTACGGTAGAGGATGTTGTCCTGTGGCTGTTTGTGCTTGGTGTTGACAGCGAAAAAACCTAAAATGTACTCCTACATATTAGGAGATTTGCTAATAAAAATGAAAAAGAAGAAGAATGGCTTAATAGCAATGCCGCTGAAAACTGACCAAAAAGAAATGTTTAGGAAAATATTGTTAGGAAAATATTGTTTCGGAAACGCATAGAAAAAAGAATTTGAAAAGTTTTTGCACCATATATTTTCCAATTAATTAATGCGGTATTGACAAAAATTTGCCATCACGGGCCATTGTCTACGCATTTCTGAAGACATAGAGAACGACCCAGTTTTCTATTTGCGATGACATCAAATGTGTATATGTATCATTGTTGTTTTATGTATATAAGGCACAACAATTTCACTCTAACGGAAAAGTATTTCCGTTTACCCTTTAGAAGCAGTTGCCGTTTTATTTTATATCTTAACCAAAATGTTGTAATTTTTTTCAAACTACATAAACAAAATCAGGGCAAACATTGTTTCTTTTTCCTTTAGAGTGAAATTGTACGTGCTGAACACGAAAAGTGATTTGAATGGTAACTTACTAGCGTTAAGTATTATCGATCAATAGGCCATGTTACTTTTCCGTTAGAGTGAAATTATCCTAAACAAGAAATGGTCACAAGAAAAGTGACCAATGGTCACATTACTAGTGTTAACAATTATCGATGAGTCATGTTTGGACTTTTACCTCACTCCGAATTCTTTCAAATACCAGTCTCTATCATGTTGTTAAGGGAGATAATAATATGATAACATGCTTCTTTGTGAGTTGCTATTTGGAATTACATATTAAATGAGGATTGTGATAGATGAGCTACCAGTCCAGTTATATGCCTTTTAACTTTATGGCCCATGCTGGCTGGCAGCGAGTGGATTCAACTGCAAGTTTTTCTGATGGCTGACGAATTTCCCGGTGGTGAATCAACTTATAGAAGGGGTGGCTTGCCATGTGTACAGGCTGGTGCCATCTGCTAGGAGAGATACATGCTTGGGGTCCTATAAGTGTCTAAACAGTTCAAAGTAGAAATATGATCTCACATCATGTTACACTTCTTAATTCTTATCATAATATTATATGATAATTATCAATGAAAATTCTTTATAATCACATGAAGCAATTTTATGTTCTTCTAATTGCATCATCTACTAGAAATGGACCAAAAAAAAAATTAAACTATGATTTAGAAATGTACAAAAAAAATGTAACATTTTTCAAACTATGATTTAACGAAACTTTACAATAAAAATGTAGCATTTTTTTTTCCTAATTATCTTAAGCAGTATTAAATTTCATAAATTCTATAAATATAACAACTCTACAACTTTACAATAAAAAGAAAACTAATCCTGCATCATTTTCACACTTCAATACATTTTTTTTCTTAAGGTTTAAAGCATAAACAACTAAGTTTTATGATTTCATGCAATTATAGCTTTTGTTTTGATTTTACCTTGAATGTTCATAGTTGTTCTTCGTGATCACGATACTTTTATCGTAAAAATCTTATATTTGGTTTTTAAGAATAATAATGATTATAGATATCCACGATAACACTTTGATTTTCTAAATATTGGATCAAATCTAATTGTTTTGCAAAGAACAGACTTAAATATTAATCTAAACCTTATGATTCGTTGATCATCATAAACTTATAAACCTTTTCTTTTATAAGATGATTTATACAAAATTGTTTTATTTAATTATTTCTTATAATAAAACTAATATACTTGATATCTGTAAATAATCAATTGAGTAAATTAATTATTGTTTTTTCTTATTTCAACATAAACGAATATACATTATTTCTTTAAAATAATTCATATAAAACCTTTAAGTTAATTAATTAGTAAATTAATTAATTATGTTACTCGAAAACAAAACGTTTAATCATAAATTATTTGTAGTATTGTAATTTAAGCTTATATAATTATTCATTTACAAATTGTTGATACATCAATAGTCGTCTCTTTCTTTGGATATCAATTTTGTAATTTAAGCTTATATAATTATTCATTTATAATTATTCATTTACAAGTTTTAAAGTATAGGGGCTAGATCGCAAATAATGTAAATTTGCATTCACTATGGAATGTATAGTGAATGTAAATCGTTTGGTTCCCATAAGTTAAGGGAATGTAAACGAATGGAATGATAAAGTATTAGGCCAATCGCTAGGGGGGTGTCTAGCGAATGGGGTGGCGAATGTGGCTCATACGCTATGCCTGTATTGCAAATGAGACTTTATATATACGCCTGTAACTTATTATTATTTTTCGATCCTGTTAATGCACATTTTGGACGTCTTGGTTTTTATTAGTTTATTATTGTAATTCTATTATAATGTAAGGGCTATTTGTGTAAATATGCCATTCGGTCTATTGTAAGATACATTCGTTACTTCGTAACGAATGTATCACATTCGTATTAATCTAAGCTCACTTGATAGTGCTATACTGATAACGAATGTTGGGCCATTCTCTTAGTTTAATGTATTAACGTTAATGTAACGAAAGACACATTCGTTAAGGATATCTTAACGAATGTGTTCATCCCCTATATATACTTGTAAGTTTATCGTTATTGTAACAGTTCTTATTATTATTTCTCACACCCCGACTAGCACAATGCCGAAGCGTAAAGAAACATTACAAACTAATTTACAATATATTACATTTCCTTGTTTTGTCATCGTTTTACAGTCTAGGTGATACAAACCAAACTAGTTCGTTAACTATATGATCTTACTACTAACTCCATTGCTCTTATTCACATAGCATCAACCACACACTTTGGACAAGTAACATATCACCAAATCATTCCGATTTAGGTAAACTTGAAAAGCAGTTTAAAACGGGTCAACTACTAGAGTTGGTGAGTTTCACGAGTTTCAAGAAAACAGTTATGAGTATTCACAAGTTAACACTTGTAATCATGAAATAAGTATGTATGTATATATGTGATGTAATTATGCTAAGCTACAGTGAAGCCTTGACTGTATGTGCTGCGTGCATCCATTTCCCACGCTCAATCAACCACTGTGGCTCTCCTTTCACCCACAACATGCCCCGGTAGCTATGTCTAGCACTACATAGCCTGTTTGTATAAATATGGTCATGTGCAAATGGCGCTATGTGACACGGCAACCAGGCCGATTCCGTTTGGGTTTGTTAAACCAATAGTACTATTCACAAGCCACCGACTCGAAGTTAATCACTATGATCGTGGGGACTTTCGTGTGTTAGCACTTAGATAATTCACATCATCATACATTTCAGAGAAGTATATAGACATAAGTAAACATGCTTTTCACCCCAAAAGTTCATAAAACAGTTCAGAAAGTGGGGTCATGAAACTCACGGTTTAGTAGATAATCAGTCCTGTATCAGCTCGTGGTTTGTTCGGTTCGCTATCAGCAGTTCCTATAATCAATATTATAATAATATTAATATTTTAATATTATTATAATCTTAATACTAAACTGGGCTGTATAACTAATCTGGGTATAGCTGGAACGTCCAGAAAGTGGCATTAGGCTTAGGTTGTGATGTTGTTCAATGTCTAGTACTTAAAACCGAACTTGGCTCAGTTTCCCCGTTTTCCCAGCTGGGCCAAGTTGTTCGTTTATGCGTTTAGAAAACAGTTATGGGGAAATAAGCTTGGGTAAATGTGTTGGTCAATAAAATGATTAAGTTATAAAGAAAGGTCACATATCGGGGTCCCGGATTAGCCATGGGGCCCGTTTCCGTTTATTTAGTTTGATTTGAGAAGAAACGTGCACAATCTATCCAGATTGTTCAGGTTTCTCATAAAAAGTTCTTTTTTACTTAATTAATCCAAAAATATGATTTTTAATCACCCTTGGTGTTTTGATATTCCCGTAGGTTCGTTAATCGCGAACTTGCCGGTTTTTATAAAAACTGAATTTGTTTAATATTCAAATTAGCATAATTAATTAACCGTTAATCATTAAATTATGAAAATTTAGCCACTTATCAATTAAAATATGTAGGTTTTTATAAAAATATTTTTGGAATTATTTACTGATTTATTAATTTATAAAATTCATTTTATCAGCTATATTTTGCCTGAAAATTGTCCGTTTATCCCAAAAAATTTCCAAAAATTCCACAAAATCTCCTGAATACTCAAATTATGTTCCAAAACAACCTGTATCAATTCCAAAATGTAAAAAGCTCGGGAATTATTCTTTTCGGCCCAATTTCGGCTATAAAACTAAATACGAAAGCTATTGCACAAAACACCCTTAGACTTCTCCAAATGATCCCAAAATTCATATGTGATCAAAATACATCAAATCTGGGTTCCCTGAAAAATTTCATAATTTTTGAAGCATGTTAACTATTTTTCCCAATTTAACGGCCCGATTTGGTAATAAATTCGCCAAATATTCTCGGATGGTCTAAAAATTACCAAATTTGAACAGGGACTTAATGAAATGGTCCCTGATGTCCCTGCAAAATTTCAAGACCTAAAAATATGCACATCATAACCTTAAATTAAACAGCCGTTTTTGCCTTTCTAATCAACTTTTCAAGCTCTTGGGCTACTATGTAGGCTAAATACAGATCCTATATCACAAATCAAGCAATATTTCATCAACATAACAGCCCTTGAATTAGGGTTTCGGCTAGTATACCAAAAACGAACTTTTGAACCGTAAAATGTCGTTTCAACCATTTAATCCGTGTTTATGGCCAAAAAAGATCATGATTCTGATTTGAAACTAGGTTTAACATCAAAGTATGTTTTTGAATGATTTTTGAGAGTTTTACACGGTTAACTATGATTTTTAACAATCAAGACATGTTTATATGTTGTTAAACGAGTTTAAACGAGCCGAAACTTGATTATTTAAGACATTTTTACCTAGTTTTTAGCTGGTTTTGGCTGGAGAAGAAGAATTCCAGAAGTTTGTATGTGAAAATATGTGTAAAAATATCTAACCAAGTTATTATAAAAAAAAGAAAAACCTTGGGGCGGGGGGTAAAATCTTGCGGCCGGACCTCCTTAGGCCCCCCCTTGGGCTTATTTTTGGCCCATTAACTGATTTTACAGGCCCAAACACGAAAGTCCAGGTCCAAATTTATATCGGGTTCGGTTTTTGGTGCAAAAAACTTATCGGGTGCGTTAAATAGTGCCAAAACGAGTGTTTTTTGGCTAGTTTTGTGTAAAATTATAAAAACATACTATACGTTCTTAAAATTCGAAAATATTTTCACGGATCGCTTAAAACATTTCAAAGAAGTGTTTGGTAAGTCTTTTTCGGCTTCACGGATGATGCAATGCTTGGTTTGTAACTATCTTTCGTGTTTAAATCTATAGCGAGTAGTTAAACGAGCATGTTTTCGTTTAACTTGATTGCTATAAAACTAAGGCCATAATACCAGTATATTAGCTTATATTAAACGTATATCACTTATAGATGGCCCCCCGGGATATCTGGGTCATAACCAGACCCTTTCGGTTAATCGTTTGATTGTTACGTATTACGCGTTTATTTGCATAATCGATAAATACGTACTGAGGTGTACCTCGTTTTGGCTCAAATGTCACATTATTCCTTTTAAGTCGTTACGCTGCCCAAATATCCTTTCAACACACACAGTATCCACACATAACCGTAATCCTTCAAATCGCATACCTAATCGACGAATCACATGATGTCATCTTAAGATATAGATCTCTTTCAGGCTCTCTCATGTAGTATCAGAGCTTTGATCTGATCTTCGTATTATTTCGTTGATTAATTGAGTTTATTCATCACTTATTGAATCAGCTTCAGTATGAATTCATATGAACTGTGTTTGATTAAGTTTCCGTAAAACAGAGTTTCGGTTTAGCTGTAATTGGACTGAGATAAGTGTAATTAGGTGAGTTGTTAAGGTAATTGGAACTGGTTATGTAGGTTTGAGGTCTATTGGTTTGTGATTTGATAGGATTTAAATTGGATGATAACGGCGGTAAACAGTTTGTTATAATCTGTTAATTGAAGTTATTAGTAGTAGTTTGTGATTACGGACAAGTATAATAAGGATCGGATTTGGATTGTTTGATATAGTTTACATTGAAATTCGGGCAATGTTCGGACCTAATTGGACTTGATTCATCAGTTTGAATACTGATTTTTTAATCATTTTGAATACTGATTCGTTAATCAGTTTGAAGACTGGTTCGTTACTTTCCAACTGATCATTTGTTAAAACCATTCGCTTTCACATTCGTTCTTCAAAATTGCTGTTCATTAACCACAGTCGCTACATTTCTCATTCATGTACTTCCATTCGCTAAACTTTCCATTCGTTATTCAATTTCTCATTCTCTAAGACCTACATTCGCGATTCATTTCACATTCGTTAAATGTTTCCCATTCGTTAGATTACTCTCACATTCGTTACTGCTCTCATTCGTGTTGCTTTCATTTGTTTGAACAGTAACTATAATCTTTAAAATTTGACAAGTTTAGTCCTTGACTTTTCAAATTTATGATAACATGGCTTCTCAAAATGCCATGTATTATGCGTTATCATCCCAGAATTCGTTAATGCAACAAATGCTATCATTGGACAACAAAATTGGTACTAATAATAAGTATCCAAAACTCCTGAAGCTGTCTGAGTATTCTCGGTGGGAACCGAGGTTTCGTGCTCATTTGGGTTTGGTACATCCAAGTAGTGTTCGTTCTCTAGATGAAGTCTACAAGGCACCTCTTGTAGGTAGTGATCCACTTGGTTGGACTCCGAAGGATTATAAGCATTATGAAGCTCAGGAAATTAAAGATTATGAAAGTGAGACAAAAGCTTATTCTACTCTCACGATGGTATTGCCCGAGCAAATCTTTCACCAGGATAGCACAATCAAGATTTGTGCGTCTTTATTTGCAACCTTGAAGACTAGAAGCTTGGGAAATACACTCAAGAGTAAAAAGAATCTAGTAAAATTTCAGTTTCGAAATTTTACTTTGCTTAAAAACGAGACTGTTGAAGAGATGATAAGTCGATTTTGTCATCTAGTTGTGGAGATGACTATTGTGAATCTGGAACCGACTGAGTCAGATAAGATTGACACCTTGAAGAATGCATTACCACCTTCGTATTCTACTTTCTTATTGGTGTTAAAGGAGAATTGTTATTTTAGAAATGATCAACTCACTACCGAGCAATTCATAAGATTGAAGAAAGAGAATTTGAATTGAAGTGTCAGACTTCTCTGAAGGTTAATTAGAATCATAATCAAAATCCTTCTCTTTATGGTGGTTCATTACCTACTAATAATTCTTCAAGCTCAGTCCCAATCACTGCATTCTTCACACAAACATCGACAGAAGAGTCTACTAATGGTAATGGTTCTCCTATTGTTTGCTTTATGGCATCTGGTGCCAATTTTGGTTCAAGTGCAGGTTCTTCAAGTTCGTTGCCTAAAGTAAATCTTCAAGAAGCAGAACAGCAATTTGCTTTTGTATGTGCGTTCATGACTTCGTACGAACAACTAGTTGGGAGTAAGATTGCTACCAGTGAATTAACTAATGAAGATTATGACCAAATTGATCCCGATGATCTTGAGTTGATGGATCTTAAGTGGAACATGGCAATGATTGTTAGGAAAGTGAAAAGATTCATGCAACGGACGGGAAAAGACCTTCCCACTCTAAAAAAGAGTGTTGGGTTTGACAAACTGAAGGTCAAGTGTTATAATTTTGAAGATTTCGGTCATTTCGCAAAAGAGTGTGATAAACCGAGGAAGGAATATTCGGGTACACGCAATTATGAGAGAACTTCGAGAAAGAATCCATCTGGAAATGATCAGAATAAGAAGAGTTCATCAGACGGTGACCAGAATAAGTCTACCAACACTCATGTAAGGCCCCGAACCCCGGGAACCCCACAGTTGGTATTCATTCAAAACACTCGTAAAAATATTTAAACATAAAAACAATTCATTTCATTAAAATAACCATCTCAGTGTATATTTCAGCGGAAAACATAAATAATAAAATAAGTTCCCAAAATTCCGGGAATATTGCCCAAAACCAATTCAATTATATTTATAAAACTTTTTAAATTAAAATGTTCAAAAATAAAATATTCCATCCACGTATGCCCTTCACCGTCCAAGTAGCTTCGTGCACGTCCAAGCGATAAGGCATCCTCTTCCTAACCTGAAACTCACGCTAACATGTACACAAAGTCAGCTTCAGCTGAGTGAGTTCAAGTTTTGAATAAATAACATCAGTAAATAATAATCATGATAGTCATTCCAAAAGTTTTAAAGTAAAAGAATACATTAGTTAAACCATCATCATTGATAAATAATCATTTTAATACATATATATATATACATACATACATATATATATAAACATCCTTATAAGTACATCCCTATATATATATATAAATATATATATAACATCCAAGTAATAACATCAGGGTTGAGCAAACGTACAACCCAAACACGTAACATCAGGGTCGAGCAAACGTACAACCCAAACACGTAACATCTCATCAACGCATGCAAACACAAAGTAGACATACGTAACATCAGTAGTCGATACGACTACAACATCGCCAAATATAGGCCATACAATAATTTATATATACATATACATACTATAACATTCCAAGGCCAACTATATACTAGCAACCTATATAAAATAGTTTAAACGTTTCATCAGGCTAAATCGTTTAGGTGTGCATGCTAGCTCAAAACTTAAAAGAGTAAAAAGGGGGCATCATGAACTCACCTGACACAAGACACGTATTCACCATGAGCTAGAGAATCCCTAAGTAATCCCAAAACTCAAACACTTGTCGGTTTACATTCAGTCAATACTAATGACATCAAGATGACTCGTTGATCCTACGAGACGTTCTAACATGGTTTGAGTTACCTATGCCCTCGACCCCATCAAATATAATCACAACAGCCCCCGAGGTCTCACATTCACCAAAACGACCCTTAGGTACTCCCGGGAATAAAGAATTCCCAAATTACCCTTAGAAGCACTAGGTGACACCAATACGCGCGTTTAAGAGTCGTTTAGGCCATTAACATCCAACTCAGCCCCGTGTGGACCCATTATGATAAAATCACAGCCAACAAGTCCACACGACGCTACACGAGTCAAATGGGTCGGTAACTCGCAAGTACAACGCACCAACTACTTAATAACCGCAATTGCGCGTTCTACCGACCCGTTGGAGTAACCGACAACCAATTCAGCCCCATAACTTATAAAAAAGATTTTGCAACACCCTGTACATCAAACCAAGTGTCCCCGAGCTGAATTGGTCGTTAATCACTTCAACATTCGCGTTAAACGCATCAAACTACAATTCTAGTCAACTGAACACTAAGAATCTAACTACAACTAGCTGACCAATCTAACGAACACCAATGAACATGATTTTTTAGGTATGATATATAGGACATACCTAGGAAGATTGTGGTGCAAAAACTCACTTTAAAAAGCCTCGACAAGAACACAATTAAACATCCACCGGTTAAGCCTAAAACGAACCTATCGATCAATAACAAGTAGAACGTGCAGATTTTAGCATGCGAAGATGCATTTAATTACATAGGATAACCTTTGAAATAAATTATTAAATTTTAACCAGAATTTAATAAATGTCTTAGGTTTATAAAAATATTTTTATTATATTTTTCTAGTGGACACAAAAATTATTAAAATTCCACCAAAACAGCAATATACGTGCAGCTATTTCAGTGCGCAACAAAATGGTTTTATTTTTATAAAATTCATTACCAAACCAAATTAAACGATTCCAATTGGTTTTGATTCTTAACTCAAAATATTAAGTTTCAGAAGTGAAACCAACTAATTTGGACTTGTTGAAAAAGAGTTATGATGTCGGGAAGACAGACCAGAGTCCGTCATCCCGCATCAGTTTTGACACTCGATTTTATAAATTCATAAAATCCATTCAAATCTCATCCAAAAATTACACATTATACCTTTCTGGAAACTACACTCAAAGTAGAACATTATGGAATCAAGAATCAATCAAGAATAATGGATTATCATCGCGTTACATACCCTACAATAAAAGTATACAAATCAGTTAGCAAACTGTTATCATCAAAACTCAACCCTAACGTGTTTGATAATGGGTTTAATGGTGAAAAAGACTTGCATGGACGATAAACTAACCTTTAATTGAAGTTTTACGCTCACGACTTGGCCGGAAACAAAGAAAAATCGCAGGGGGGGGGTTCTCTTGGCCGATCGGCTGCGCCTAATGGTGCTAAGGTTAGGATTTTTTATTTTTTATGATATAACAAAATGTTACACACTAGCCCTCAAAGTTTAAGGAATATGGCAACTTGGAAGAAAAGGTTAGATAACTTAACGTACC
This sequence comes from Bidens hawaiensis, assembly GCF_021521415.1. NCBI lineage: Eukaryota > Viridiplantae > Streptophyta > Magnoliopsida > Asterales > Asteraceae > Bidens > Bidens hawaiensis. Next base: position 585,718 of record NW_027504869.1, read on the forward strand.
GGGAAGATGGTCGGGTCAATGAAAGATGCCGGATAACTCCCAAGAAATTTACATACTCTACATGCAGGAAATCTTTAAACCGAAAAAAAATTAGCGGGCGTTACAACTCAAGCTCTTGTTGCCAATGAAGGTGGTGTGGACTAGTCTCAACGACTTTTGGGAAATCAAGCCAACCTTGCTATGGTTGAACCAGTTGAAAAGTTTGAAGATGCAAGTAGTGATAATGTATATGATGAAAGTGATACCCCTGATTCAGAAACTGATTCGGATCTTTTAACACTTGAACAAACCGAATCCTTTGCATGTATGGCTAAGATTGAAGAGGTATGTCATAAACCTTCAATTAATGTATCTGAATCAAAAGAAACAATAACTTCACCAGTTACGATTGAGTGTGCTAAATGTGTTGAACTTAAAGTCAAACTTGAGTCAGCCTTGCAACAGAACACTACTCTCACAAAAGAGCATTTCATGGTCAATGAATGCTACAGACAAAAATCCTAATTATTGGAACAATCGATATTGAAAATTAAAAATTTGTTTGTTAGCAATCACGATCTCAAAGCTGAAGTTAATTGTAAGATTGTAGTTGTTGAACAACATTTCAAGGAGATTCTTAGACTCCGAACCTGCATTTCCATCTTAGAAAATGGAGTTTTGGAACTGAAAAATAAACTTGGAAAATTTCAAGATTCCTCATTTCTTTTAAATGAGATAATTGAAGTCAATAATACTCACAAGAAAAATGGGAAAGCGGGTTTAGGGTATGGCGAGATTCCTTCTCCTTTCAAAGGAGATTACAGTAGCATTCTTGTTGTTGAACAATATATAACTCCAGAAATGCCTACTATTGAATCTGAAATTGTTGAACCAACTAAAACAACTCAAGAACTGATTCATATTGATAGTATATTAGTTTTTACTGAAAATGAGTTAGATGGTTCAATTGAGGAATTGATAGAAACAGATGTGATTGTCAAAAATGATAACGTACCTTCTGACAATCATATCTTGTGTGAACCCGAGGAGTTTAAACGAGCTGTATATGGTTCAAAGCCCTAGGGTGTTTCAGTAAAAACTCCTAAGGTATCTTCTAAAGTACCAAAATAAGATAAACCTTCAGTGTTTGATGAGGAGTTGATGAGGTTCATCAATACTCAACCTAAATCTTCAACTGGGAAGGTTTTTAAGTTAAAAGGATTGTCTAAAGTATTTTTGGATAAGGAAGTTCTGTTGAATATTCTGAAACCCGAAATGATTGAAAGTATCTTTCAAGATAATACTTCAGAAGTTACTGAACTTGAACAAAAATTTAACAAATCAAAATCAAAGAATGTTCATGTGAATCCTACTGTCAAAGTGTTTAACCCTATAAAATTTGTGAAATCATCAGGAATGGAGAATTTATCGAATTCCACCAATCTTGAATTTTATAAATATTAAAAGGGATTAAAACATGAAGTTTCAAAGCCAGTAACTTCTGAAAAACCTGAGGTTGATATTCCTCAACCTTTGCATAAAAACATGACTAGTACTTCGCCACCAAAATCCTTAGACATTCGTTTATGTTTTAAATGTGATGAACCTGGTCATGTCTCGAAGAAGTGCAAAGCAAAGGTTGATGATATCAACTCATCATCAACTCGAAAGACTGAAATAAATCAAAAGTTGAAAGAAACTCAAGTTGATAAATGTTTTATCATGTATTCAAATGTCAATCCGAAGAGAGTAGTTCGGGTTGAAACACTTAATGTATTAAACAAATTCGTTGACCGTGCTCAACCAATGTGTACAAACACTGATTCGGGAATTATACGTGATGGCTACCTGAAGAAGAAAACTAAGAAACCTGTCACATATTCTCAAGTACCGAATGCTAGTGTTAACTTAAATTTATCTCCGAAAATCTCAAAAGGAGAGCCCAAGACTGAGGCTTTGGCTGCCTTTTTGAACTAATCATTTTAACTGTTTGTGCAGAGTTCATCCAGGTCTGTGTCAAATCACAAGTGAATATTGGACAGTGGATGTTCTCGACATATTACCGGCAACCTGGATCTTCTTAATAACCTCAAAGATATTCAGGGTGGTTATGTGGTGTTTACTGGTAATAACAGTGGGATGATTTCTAAAGAAGGAGAGGTTTCAAACGGGAAAGTCACGTTTGAAAAGGTTAATTATTGTGAAAAAGTGGATCACAATCTATTGAGTGTCTCACAGATTTGTGATAATAAATACACCACAGTTTTCACTAACAAGCAGTGTGTTATCCTACAACCAGGATACACAATTCCTGAAGAAATGGTTGTCATGCGATCACCTCGATCAAATGATATTTATATACTTGACATGAGTGATAATGTAAACGTTTCGCCCTCGGAAATGTGTTTTGTCTCCAAGGCCATGGAGAAAGACTCAATTCTTTGGCATCGACGCATGGGGCACATCCACGTTCGCAAAATGAATCATTTAGTCACTAATGATTTGGTGGATGGTGTAACCCTCAAGAACTTCAAGTTGAATGATCATTGCGTAGCATGCAAGAAGGAGAAATAGAAGAAGAAGTCACACCCGTGCAAATAGATTAATTCAATTATCACGCCACTGTGTAACCCCGTTAATTCCGGTTTCAAGAATTAAGGATTGTAGAGTATGTATAATTCTCGGGATTTATCCGACGTTCCTCAGAAGCCTTTACATCATCTCGGTACGTCTCATCGCTTAACATTTCATCCAAGTTGCATTATTATTATTTTCCGGGGGCTAGAATGAAAAAGTTTTATGATATAACACTAAACAAAAAAAAAAACTTAACCCTAGTTCAGCAGCAGTAGCGATCGGCCACTTCCAGCCCCTCCCCCCTTTTATTGCTTCGACTTTTTGATCGATTCCAAGCTCCTAGAAGTAGTTCAAGGTATGTACTACAATCCCCAACACTCTTTTTGCTTACCTCTAATCGTTTTGATGCTCAATTTTGCCGAAACTTTTCGTTGGATAGATTTTCGGCCAAGGTGTAATTGACCCACTTCCCGTGGATAAAAATTAGAGTTTCCGGTGTAGAAAGATCCCCAGGTATGGCATTTACATCATATTAAAATTTCGTGGTCATTGGGGTGTTTAGGTCGGTCAATTGATTTTAGTTCGAAAACTAGGGTTTATCGGGTGTAGAATTGCAAATTGTTGAGTTTGATGCGTTAATTGATCGGGTGACCGACCGAATCAGTTTGTACAGCCCTAGGGGGGTTTAAGGGATGTGGAAAAATTATTTTTTTGATGCTCGGGGCTGTTGTGGTTAGTGCTTCGTCAATTGAGTTGGCGGTGCGGGAATTTTCGTTTAAACGTTAAAGTAAGAGTTGTAAAAAGGAACCTTCAACCCTATCAACTCGGGTGATATAATCTTGATGAATGAAAAGATTTAAAATGGAATTTGGTCCATTCGGGGCTGATTTGTTTAATAAATGGTTTTAAGGTTTATTACACGCGCATTCGACCCGATTTGATTATCCTTTGGCCTTGGGCCAAGTTGTTGGGCCTTGGGCCAAGTTGTAGGGACTTGCGCCAAGTGTTGGGCCTTGGGCCAAGTTGTTGGGACTTGCGCCAAAGCATTGGGCTTGAACGGCCCATTAAGCAAGAGTGTTCTTACGGTCTAGTTTAGTATCGTGTTGTGTATAATTTACAGGCCCTCGCTTGTGATTGTGCACTTAGGGATTTCCTAGCTCGTTGCAGGTGTTCGATTGATTTCAGGTGAGTTCATGATGCCCCTTTTACTCTTTTTACTTTTGGGCTAGCGTGCACACCAAAGTGTTTTCTTACATGATGAAATGTTTTAAACGAATTTATATAGGCTTGCTAGCATATAGTATTCTTTGGGATGTTAAATATATATATATATATATATATATATATATATATATATATATATATATGTATATATATTATTGCTTGGCCTATATCTGGCGATGTTGTAGTTGTTTCGACAACTGATGTTGTGTATGCCTATTTTGTGTTTGCATGCACTGATGTTACGTGTTTGGGTTGTACGTTTGCTCAACCCTGATGTTATACGTGGATGTTATATATATATATACTATGATATATATAGAGATGTAATTGAAAGGATGTTTACATATACATTTTGTATATGTATGTATGAGGATGTTTAGTTTTCAGTAATGATGATTTGATGGATGCACCCTTTTACTTTTTAAAACTTTTGGTTTGACTATCATAACTATTACTACTGATATTATTTACTTAAAACTTGAACTCACTCAGCTTAAGCTGACTTTGTGTGCATGTTAGTGTGAGTTTCAGGTTAGGAAGAGGATGCCTTATCTATTGGACGTGCACTAAGCTATTTGGATGGTGAAGGGCATACGGGAATTGAAGTTTTACTATTAAACATTTATTTTTAAAAGTTTTATTTAAAGATAACTATGTTGATTTTGGGAAAAATTCCCGGGTTTTGGGAACTTATTTTATTATTTATGTTTTCCGCTGAATTATACTCTGAATTACTTATTTTAATGAAATAAATCATTTTTAAGTTTAAATATTTTTACAAGTGTTTTCCATGATTACCAACTGTGGGGTTCCCGGGGTTCGGGGCCTTACACATTGGAACGAGTTCATATGGATTTATTTGGTCCAGTGAATCGTGCTTAGTATTGCGGGTGATTCGTACTGCTTGGTAGTTACTAATGACTTCTCAAGATACTCATGGGTTTTATTTATGGGTTCGAAAGATCAGACGCCTGTGTTAATTCAGAACCTTAACACGAAGATCGAATCACATTACAAACTGAAAGTGAAACGAATTTGTAGTGATAACGGAACTGAGTTTAAGAATAATGTGTTGGATTTCTTCTGTATTCAGAGGGGAATACATCGGGAATTCAGTGCGCCGTGTGTTCCTTAACAAAACGGTGTGTCTGAGCGGAAGAATCGTATGTTGATAGAGGCTGCGAGAACAATGCTGGCTGATTTTAAGCTTCCCGTTCAATTCTGGAACGAAGCTGTGAATACGGCCTGTTACACACTGAATCGCGTTCTAACTTTAAAGTGGTTCAAGATAACAAGTTACGAACTTCTGAATAATTGTAAGCCGAACTTAAAGTATTTGGAACCATTCGGGTGTCCATGTATGGTATTAAAGAGAGATGCCGGGAAGTTCGATGAAAAGGCATTCGAGGGTTATTTTTTAGGGTTTAATTCTCTTAACAAGCGTATCTTCAATATCTCTTCAGGATGTGTGGAAGAATGGTATCACGTTGACTGTCAAAGTTATACCACACTTCCAATCGATACAGGTCTTGATTAGATGTTCGATTACGATGGATTATTTAATTCATTTACGCCAACGGTGGAGGAGATACTTGAAGATCTTCTTCGATCTTATTTGAAGGAACGATGTCTTCCTGTTCCAAGTTCTTTGTCAGTTGATGTAAACGACTCTCCTAACGTATCAGAGACATCTAACGATTCTTCTGAATCTTCCGATGATGCTGATTTTGTTGATTCATCTTCAATTCCATTGGATGAAGCTCCATAAACCAACGAGCCAATTCTTGTTGAAGATTTGTCATCAACGGTCTCTTTAGACACAGCAGAGGAAAATATCACCTATCTTGGTGATAATGTATCTGTGCCTGTGAATCCTTCCTTAAGGATTCACACGAATCATCCGCAGGAACAGATATTCGGGGATGTGAATGACGTTGTCCGCACAAGACACCAATTAGATAATGTATGCGATGACGTGGTTGAATGTAACTTATCTCCTATCGATGATCCGGTTTTGTGTGTTTATGTGGACTTGCACTCAACGAGGATTCCAAACATTACACGATACACCTGCTTCTTATCACAGATTGAACCGACAAGTGTCACAAAGGCACTCAAGGAATCGTCTTGGGTTGAAGCTATGCAGGAGGAGCTGCAACAGTTTATTAGACTGGGTGTATGGGATTTAATTGATAAACCCAACCGCGTCAAGAAAATACCGATGAAATGGGATTTTAAGAGCAAGAATGACGACCGTGGGGTTATCGTGAGGAACAAGACACGATTGGTCATTCTTGGTTATAATCACCAAGAAGGCATTGACTACGCTAAAGTATATGCTCCTGTGGCACGGTTGGAAGCTATGCGTATCTTTCTTGCCTATGCAGCCTACATGAACTTTAAGGTTTATCAGATGGACGTTAAATCGGCGTTCTTAAATGGAGAAATTCACGAAGAAGTGTATGTGAAGCAGCCTCCCGGTTTCGATGATCCAGACTATCCAGAGCGTGTTTATCGCTTAAAAAAGGCTCTTTATGGTTTACACCAGGCCCCGAGAGCCTGGTACAGCATGTTGGCTGACCATTTGATAGCTAGCAGATTCAAGAGGGGAATTGTGGATTGTACTTTGTTTTACAAGAACGTTGTTGATGATCTGCTCCTTGTCCAAATCTATGTGGATGACATTATTTTCGGTTCGACAAACGACAGCTTGTGCAACGATTTCGAGAAGACGATGCAAACTAGATTTGGGATGAGTTCGATGGGAGAGATGAGCTTTTTCTTGGGATTGCAAGCTTACCAATCTGATTCCGTGATCTTAATCCATCAGACCAAATATGTGAACGATGTCTTGAGCCGATTCAAGATATCTGACGGCAAAATCCCTTCGACACCTCTTCCCGTGGGTCACAATTTATCACCGGATGAATTGGAGGATACCGTAGATCCTACCCTATATCGAGCGATAATTGGTTCTCTTATGTATTTGATTGCATCTCGTCCTGATTTAATGTTTGCTGTTTGTTTATGTGCCAGGTACCAATCGAGTCCCCGGGTGACTCTTCTGGCGGCAGTTAAGCGTATCTTACATTATCTAAGGAGAAATCCCGACTTCGGGTTGTGGTACCCCAAGGACGATAAGTTCGATCTCACCACTTATACTGATTCGGACTACGGAGGATGCAAGATCAACTTCACATCTACAACAGCGGGTTGTCAATTCTTAGGAAACTGTCTTGTTTCCTGGCAGTGTAAGAAGCAGACAACTGTCTCAACTTCAACAGCCGAAGCGGAGTATGGCGGCCTCGAGTTGCTGTTCACAGGTTCTTTGGATCAAGCAGCATTTGCGGGATTATGGTTTGAAGTTTCTTAATACTCCTATTTACATTGATAATTCGGCCGCTATTTCTTTCACCAAAAATCCAGTTCAACATTCTAAAACAAAACACATTGAAATCCGTTATCAATTTATACGTGATTGCTTTGAAAAGAAACTAATTTATATTAAAAAAATACATAGGGATTTTCAAAAGGCTGACCTTTATACCAAGGCGTTTGATAAAACACGTTTTCAATATTTATTGGGTATAAACGGTTTAAAAAGATTAACAGATATTCAACAGCTCGGTTGAATCATTTATTTTCGTTTTTTTTAAGTTTATGTATTATTTTTGTCGTTTTTAGGGGGAGAAAAATATAAAAATCCAAAAATATTGTGGTTTTCAGTTTGTATTGAAAAATTAAAAACTCCAAAAACACTCAAATATTGAAAAATGCAAAAACATTAAAAAATTGCTCCTCAAAATGAGTCTTGAAGAAAAAAGTGAAAATGATAGTACATTGGTCATTTGCTCATAAGTCCAGTAAAAAGTAAGTAACAAAAGACAGTGTGCTTAATTCTATTGATGTATTGGTAGGTCTTTTAACAAACAAGTACGAACTAGTAAGTGATATAAACATAAAATTGCTGAATACTCATGGAGATTGTGTAAGGCCCCGCCACCGGTAACCCTACTTTAGCGTCGGATTTACTCATAAACACAGTTCTAAATATCAGAGTTAATTAAAAACTTTACGCGGAATATAAAACTTTCATAAACATTACATATCAATTCATAATCATGTCTTAAAGCATTCCTTTTGTCTTTCAAAATCAAAACATGACTTATGAAACATATCAGATCTTCAGATGCCAGGCTTTAGTCTTCTGCCATGTGTCCTCCACTCAAGCCAGCTGTCTCATCCTACTCACCTGCGTGCATACTAAAAGTCAGCTACGCTGAGTGAGTTCTAGTTAATCACATAATCATACAATACATTCATATTTTCATACTTCTATACATTCATGTATTCATACTTTTATTCTTTCATACTTCTATACATTCATATATTCATACGTTTTAAAGAGCCTTTCGCCCTATAACCTCACAGATATTATAAGGGTCTGGTCCCAACATCACAGATATTATAAGGGTCTGGTCCCTAACCTCACAGATATTATAAGGGTCTGGTCCCTAACATCACAGATATTATAAGGGTCTGGTCCCTAACATCACAGATATTATAAGGGTCTGGTCCCTAACATCACAGATATTATAAGGGTCTGGTCCCTAACATCACAGATATTATAAGGGTCTGGTCCCTAACATCACAGATATTATAAGGGTCTGGTCCCTAACATCACAGATATTATAAGGGTCTGGTCCCTAACATCACAGATATTATAAGGGTCTGGTCCCTAACATCACAGATATTATAAGGGTCTGGTCCCTAACATCACAGATATTATAAGGGTCTGGTCCCTAACATCACAGATATTATAAGGGTCTGGTCCCTTGTTTTCGAATATTAGTAGGGTTCGATTCCCTCTTCGTTACCATACAACCATACATCATACCTCGAGTATTATTAGGGCTCGATACCCTTTTCGTAACCATACAACCGTCATTTCCTTCTTTTATCAACTTTATTACGTTCATACACATAAACATACATATCATACTTACCATATTTATAACGTTACAACCTGACAGTACGTGCAATATCCGAAGATCGTTCACGTGCCATCAAGCAATCATTCATACATATCATACTTACCATATTTATAACGTTACAACCTGACAGTACGTGCAATATCCGAAGATCGTTCACGTACCATCAAGCAATCATTCATACATATCATACTTACCATATTTATAACGTTACAACCTGACAGTACGTGCAATATCCGAAGATCGTTCACGTGCCATCAAGCAATCATTCATACATATCATACTTACCATATTTATAACGTTACAACCTGACAGTACGTGCAATATCCGAAGATCGTTCACGTACCATCAAGCAATCATTCATACATATCATACTTACCATATTTATAACGTTACAACCTGACAGTACGTGCAATATCCGAAGATCGTTCACGTACCATCAAGCAATCATTCATACATATCACCTACATCACATATGGCATACACTTATCACTTATGATAAATGTATTAACAACACATCAAGTATGCACACAGCCCCGAAAACATAACAAGAAATGTGGCTAGAAACTCACCTGGATCCTGTTACGCTCGCCGTTGATCGTAATTCCTTTCTTTAACTGGGCTCGGCTAACTGTATAATATTTACATATATCAATTAACTACTACTACTCGTTTTGTATTTCTATCTATATATGACCCACAACGAACGGGGGTCCGGGGGCAGCGCCCCTGGCAGCGGGGTTCTAGGGGCGGCAGCCCCTAGCGGGGTCCAAGGGGCAGAGCCCCTGGCTGGGGTTAAGCTGCCAGGTCAGCTTGGAAAAATTTTATTTACATTAACTGCCTTAACACATTTTCCATTAGGTTTTTAATTTATTTTCTAAGCGAACTTCACTTTAGGCGAAGTTAAACCTTAGGCGAACTTGGCTTCAGGCGAAGTTTAAACCTTAGGCGAACTTGGCTTTTAGGCGAAGTTAAACCTCAGGCGAACTTGGCTTTTAGGCGAAGTTAAACCTCAGGCGAACTTGGCTTTTAGGCGAAGTTACCATTTAGGCGAACTTAGCTTTTCAGCGAAGTTGCCATCAGGCGAACTTGGCTTCAGGCGAACTTATCATCAGGCGAACTTGGCTTGCAGGCGAAGTTCATCAGGCGAACTTAGCTTGCAGGCGAAGTTCATCGCTTGAAGGCGAAGTTGCCCAGATGAAGGCGAAGTTGTCGCGCTGCAGATCTGTTTGCCCATAACTCATTCGTTTCTTAGCCAAATAACTCGATTTTGGTACCCACGGAATCGTATGATCGGCGCCTACAAATCCCAACCATCAAATCGGCCTAAAATCGACGTTTTAGGGGTCCGATTTGGGCGGTTGGGTTTCGGGTCCGGTTAACCCATCCAATCCTAACCATTTTCAGTAATATTAGCTTTGTTGGATTAGTTCTTACCTTATCAACTCAGATCTATTCAACAGAATCTCGGGTCTCGGCTTCGAATCTCGGTCGGTTATGTGTGTGTTTTTGAGGAGTGTAAAAGAGAAAGATGGAAATAAATGATATTTTGGGCTTGGGATGGGTATTTATCTCTCTCAAGCCCACGGACCCAAGGCCCATTCTCATTTAACCCATCTTACGCAATCTAAGTCCAAGACCCACATACATTTCCCAACACTAGCCCGACCCATACCAACTCCTATTCTATTATTTATTTCCTGATAACCCGAGTAATCTTTCCCTCTATTGTTAAGTAATATAATTAATATTATCTCGAAATTTCGGGATGTTACAGATTGGTTCTATAAAAGGTCTTGATAATGATGGCAGAAATGTAATAATCCGGTCATAATCAAGCCTTCTAATCAATTTGAAACAAATTTTAAGAAAAACAATCTAGTTGGTGGTTAACGCTTTAATGATGTATGGTCTTATGGCCTTAAATCTTGTATTGATGGGATGCTATAGAGTTCCGGATTCCATTGTGTTGGGTCGGATTTATGATAAGGAAGATTGGAATCTTCTCAACCTCCTCAGAAAATGGGTAAGTATGGACTTCGAGCAAGCCTAGACGATCGAGCATCGTTTTACTACTTCGAGCAAGGTCTTCAGAACCTTAAATGGTTAATTCTTCTAACTGTTAAGGCTTCGAGCAAGCTACACTTCAACGAGCAAGAGTATTCTTCTATCAAGCATGGATTGCCAATCGAGCAAACAGCTTGATCATACAAGTTTTAACCAAGTATTACGACCACATGATGATCGAGCACATAGGGAGAAGCATGGATGCAATAAGAAGTTGTCACATGATCAAAGCAAGGACTTCGAGCACAGTTCAATTCCTAAGAAAGATTTACATCTGAGCATGCTATAGATTGCTGAATAAAAAGCTGAAGACATCAAGAAGAATGAGCTTGCTTGATGGACTAGGTCGAGCAAAGCATGGACTAGTCAAGAGGGATGAAGTCTGCTGGAAGGGAATATCTTCACTGAAGACATTCTAAGTAAAGTATGCTCGAGGACATTCATCGAGTATACCTAGCATAGTGAGTTTGCTCGAGCAAGATTGTTACCTTGCTCGAGGACTCAAAACTTGTATTATTTTGTATTTCATTATGTAATGATTACGAACTTCTAGAAGGAATGTCAGGGTCTATAAATAGGGGTCCTAGGTTTCCATTTAGGACACGGATTTACACACGGAATACGAGAAACATTCTAAAAGGAATATTCAGTTGGTTTTCTCATATATCCGCTGCCGCCGCTGTCACACACAAAACCCTAGACATTCCTTTCACTGTTCCATTAATAATATATTAAATACAGTGAATCTTTGTCTTTGAATGAGCTTTTATTGATTATCCATTTTTGTTTTGTGTTTGCTAATTTCACTCCTTCGTTCCCACTCCTTGGATATCCTGATTCCGCCGAGATATTCAACAAGCCTTTTGGGTAATCGAGTCGGTGTGTTCTTGTCAACCTTTTATAGGGTTTCACCCGACTCACGATCCTGACACATTGGGTCTTTATGCAGTTTTATATATGGTATTCATTTCGATGAATATTAAAAATGCTTGTAAAAGCGAACATGCAGTGTAACTGCTTAAGTCTCTAAACTTGATCGAAAAAGTACTTCGTCTAAAAAATGAATTACACACTTGATCAAACGACGCTGTGAGTCATATATTTCCCCTTTCTCGCGTCTTATTACCATTAAAAAATGGACCACAAGGGACACAATGTTTGAAAACCGACAGATGAAATCGTGCATATTCATCCATGGGAACGGACCTTAGGGTATTGATTGATAATGGGTGTATATCTTGTAGTGGGGATTACGGACTATGATTGCTTAAATATCATCATTTTACATCAAATTGATTCTAGGTTTAAGTCAAGTTGGGGTGATTTGTTGAAAATCAAATTACGCTTGAATCAAGATTTGAACTAATTCTTTCTGATATTTTTGCTTAATCGAACCAATTAAGAAATATCACCGAATGATCTGAAAAATTTGTTTGAAGATTTTAAGTGGACAAACAATACCAATAATCGACTTAACACCAGTCGTAATAAAAGGTGAAAATAAAAATGTGATAGACAGAAAGTTTGACCAATATGATTCCCTACTCGACTCCAAAAAATATGTACTGCTTTGATAGTTTAGGTGTTTACTGCTTTGCTTTGTTTGTTGATTGAAAATTGTCAAAATACAAAAGGATTTTCTTTCTTTTCTACTTTATTTTCGATTTACCGAGCTGACGAATAATATTAAAACATAAAGAAAAAGTGTGTTACCCCAAAAAATTTAAGTTAATCGTGCTTAACGTATTCACAACTGGTATCAGTTGGTGTTTTTAATGTAAAAAAATCTGTTTAATTTAAACATTACCGATCTTTGGATGATCGGGTATTTTAATGTATACAATTCTAAACCTAATTGGTTTTTAATTGAATATATCATTCATTATTGAAACCCTAATTGGTTTTAATGATTATTTAAATCTTAATGAGATTTTGTCTCATTCGCTAAGGATATTTGGTGATTCATTAACATTGGTTTAACGAATGTCAAGCCTTTCGTTATTTAAACCTAACGAATGAGTACCTCATTCGTTATAATGACATTTGCTTCCGTTGTGCATAACGAATAGAAGATGTTCTTGAAAATAGTTAACGAATGGAATGAATTGATAATGTATCATTCGTTAAAATTTTAACGAATGACTCTGCGATTCGTTATAAAGTTATCGAATGGAAGAGTAAAAGTATTATTCGTTAAAGTGTTAACGAATGTGAGTCTTATTCGTTTAAAATCATGAACGAAAAAGATTGTAAATTAGCGAACGAGGCCATTTGTTAGTTCAAATTTGAACGAATGACCATGATGGGCGTGAAATTATTGGGATTTATAATCCCAATGCCAGACGAATGACCCTTCATTCGCCTGTTTCCTTTTTCTTTCCACCGTAAACGAACTATTGCAAAATTTTTCTAGAATCTTTTGCCCTCATATTTGTTCAATTGATTGATATTTTCTTGTTCTACAGGTAATGGCGATCTCAATGATATGATATTCATGAAATTTCATCGGTGTTTTAGTGGTTAACTGTATAATTTGATATTTGTATATCAAACGAACATTTCACAACTCTTTAAACTCATATTTTTATCAAAATTAGTTTCGATGATCATTGATTAATGTAGTAAAACGATTTTCGACCATTGTCATTGGGTTTGATTGTGAAAATTGTTGGGAAATTAACTGATTCATCGATGATATTCATCATTTTTTATTGTAATTAGTCAAAATTAATGGTAAATTTGACTTCTGATAGTAAATGGATAATTAACTCACATTCGTTCTTCTTGTAACGAATGATTAAATCAGATTCGTTAAATCATTAACGAATGACTATCTGATTTGCTAGGGTAGCGAATAGATGGTCAAACTTGTAACGAATAAGAGTAACGAATCAAAGTTGATTCGTTATTATAACGAATGTCTTAATGTATAAGGATGGTTCGTTATAAGTAACGAATGTAAGCCATTAATTTTATAACGAATGTCTCATTCGTGTAATCTATTGTAACGAATGAGCTGCTTATTCATTAGCCAGTAGAATAATTTTAATATTTTACTAATAGTTTATTCTTGATTAAACAGAAATGGTTGATGAGATCAAACAAAACCCTGTTCCCGAGCAAAATCCAAAGGCTAATACTGAACAACAGCCTCAAGCTCAAGATCAAGCTGAACCTGAGCAAGCTCCAATTCTATTGTCGTGGAACAAAAGCCATAACATCTGTGCCTTCCTAGAGACTAACTTTGAAGATTCACCTATTTTTGGAGGTATGATCAGCTTCTTAATATGTTCCAGGATTTACAAGGCTATCTCAACCCAGACTTTGGTTTACCAAAGCATTATACGAGCTTTTTGGGATACTGCTAGTTTTAACGAGGCTAAGAACCATATCGAAGCAGTTACTCAGGAGAAACGTGCAGTGATTGATGTGGGGGTTGTTCGAG